>NW_026991319.1:0-335032 GCF_036370855.1 Dromaius novaehollandiae
GCGGCGGTCCCAAACGGTCGGGCCCACCTTCCTCCTGATGCGCAGCGCCGCCTTCCTCCTCATCCACAGCCGCTCCGGCTGGCTCATGGCGGGCAGGAACGGAGAGCACCTTCCTGGCCCTTCTCCCACCAACGGTCTCCCAACGGCTCTGGAACAGCGGTGCTGAGGTCACTGATGATGACATAGGTGGGCCGTGGTGACGGCACGCCTGGTTCCGTCCCCACCTGTGGGGGCCCTGCCGGGCTCTGCCCCGCGGGGGGATCCTGGGGGCTGGAGGGGGCCCCCATGGGCAGGGCCTTGCTGAATGTGTGTGTGTGTATTTGTGTGTGGTTTGTGCGTGAGGCAACTGGGAAACCAGGGATCCAGGGCCAACTACAGGACCGACTGAGTGTCTAAGGGCAGTTCTTGGAGGGAGCCACAGTGCGGGTGTGTGCGCGTGTGCGTGTGCGTGTGTGTGAGTGAGGGCCGTGCTGGGCACAGATGGCTCGGTTTGGGAGCAGGGCTCTGCAGGGGCCCTGTGTGCGAGGAGACCACGAGCTGCCCTGGGCCAGGCTCAGCCCCTTCCAGCCAACTCTGCCACACATGACAAGAGCCCATTGCGCAGCAGGACTTCAGGCAGTCAGAGGAGCCCATGGTGCCTCTGCTCCAACGTGCTGAAGAACGGGCAGGAGACGCTGCAGGCAGGAGACACAGGAGGAGGCACATGGGAGGAGACACGGGAGCCACGAGAGGGCCCCCGTGAGGAGAACTGTCATGAGCCATGTTTGGAGAAACAAAAGGCAGGAGCTACGTGGCAGGGGACATTGTCAGGCAAATGGCTGGAGTCGCACTCTTGCAAGGAGGTGCTCCATGCTGGAGCTGCTCCTCCTCTGAGGGCACCGTGGCCCGGGGAGGTATGTCTCCTTGGGAGGGGCAAGCGCGTGCCAGGGTTTGGGGAGACTCTGCCATCGGTTGCGTTTTTCTCCTGACGAGGAATTAGAGCCTCCTCTTGTGCCTCTGTCTCTCTGCCCCTCGCTTTGTGGATTTCAACGCCTGCAGTCGCATCTACCTCCCTCTCCTGCAGGACCACCTGCTGCTGCGCAGGCAGGCGCACAGCTCGGCAGCAGGGCACAGAGACCAAACCCCTCTGGTGCTCACACCAGCTCACCCGGCGTGTGCAGTCCCAGGCAGCTTCCAGCAGCTGCCTTCTGGAGCTCCCCATCAGCGATGCAGGGGACTCCCTGCTTTGACTACCCACTTCCACTTGGCTTTGGCAGTCTCACAAAAAGCATCCAGGCCGCGCAGCTCTCCCTCCCCAGGCCCTCGGGGATCCTCTCCGGCAGAGACACGGGAAGGTCTCTCCGGGGCAGCTGCTGCCCCCGCGGCAGCACCTCAGCAGCCCCCCCCACGCCTCGCCCAGGCCCCAGGCCGCTCACGCGCAGCTGCTGCTGCCTCCCCAGTGCCTGCGGCCTCCGCGCATGCGCGCAGCCCCGCCCCTCGCCCGCCCTGCCCGGGGCGCTCTGCCACAGGGCCCCGCACTGCGCACGCGCACACCCACGCCCACTGCCTCGCCCCGCCCCTGCCCTGCTCGCCCCTCCCCTGCCCTCCCCTCCTGCCTGTGCAGCCCCGGCAGGCCACGCACCGCCGCAGCCAATGGGGAGCGCGCAGCAGGGAGGGGCGGGGGGGCGGAGCGTCGGGGCGGGAGGCGTCACTTCCGTTGGGGCGGGCAGGCGGGGTGTGTGGGGCATTGGGTGCGGCCGGCTTGAGCTGGGCCAAAGCCTTGCTGAGCGCGGAGGGGATTCGTCAGAGCTGGGGGCGACGGCGCGGAACCGGCCCGTTTCTGCCTTGCTCCGCTTCTGCCGTCGCTGTCTCGGCAGCCTGTGCGTTTCCGGAAGGCAGGTAAGGCCTGGAGCTCCGCGAGCCCGCGAGGTGCCCGTGGGCAGAGGCCTGTGCTCTTGCCGGGCTGGGGACGGAGGGGCAGTTTTTGCCAGGAGAGGGTCCGGCTTTGCGAGGAGGCTGTGAAAGGACAGAAGTGCTGTTGGCAGAAGGCTGAGGTGTCCTGGTGCTGCTGCTGGGCTCTAGAGAGGCTCTTGGAAAGGCCCGTGTTCGAGCGGGATCATTTGCTTTGCCAGAGCCTGTGATTCCTGCTGCTGAGCTTGGCTTCGTGTTGGGAAGCGCAGTCACGGCCCCTGGTTTCTCGGCCCTGGTTGTGCTGGTGCCCGCAGAGCGGGGAAGAGGCTGTGCCGTCGGAGACGCCTCGGCCTCCTGGCTGGGAGGAAGGCCTTGTGGCAAGCCTTTCTTCTGTCCTTCTTTTGTCTCCAGAGCTCTGGCGGAGCCAGCGGAGGGCTTCTGGTTGGAAGTCAGTTAAGGTGTCAGCTCTGCAGCTGCCCGCTGTGCGGGTGCTCTTGGGGATGGTGGTGGTGGTGGTGGTGGGTGCTGTGTGTGTCTGCTTGGTTTGGAGCGGGTGGGATGGTGGTGAGCTTGTTGACTTCAGGCAGAGCCCCTGTTTTTCTTGCTGCCCAGATATGGCTAAAGTTTGGGAGAGCGTGTGTGAGTGCTACCACCAAGCACTGCTGCTGAAGGAGGTGGGGCTCCTTTCCTCATTATCCCTCCGACCTTGATGAGTGCTGGCTCCTGCTTGCATGCTGCCATTGAGCAGCCTTCTTCCTGCCTGCCCCGGAAAGCAGAAGCCAGGCCGCAGCAGGAGGCTGCAGGTGGCAGTTTTGCCCCAGAGCAAGCTCTCCCTCAGTGGAGAGCAGAAGCAAAGCGCAGCTGGAGAAGCCGAGTGTGGGGTTTCTCCTCTGGGGCCTTCTCTAGCTGCTCGTGGCAGGGTGGTCAGCCGTTGCTGCCAGCTTCATATTCTCTTTCACCTTCTTTCTTTGCAGGGAAGGTTTTAATCATCTGTTGCCTCCCATGGGGGCATATTTGCAGCCTGCCAAAGAGGACGAGTTGGGCAAAGAGAAGGCTAAGGAGAAGGAGCAAAAGGGTAAAGTAAGAGCTGAGTGCTGACACAGGCTTGAAGGCTTCCTTAGTGCCAGGGGACAACAGCCAAAGTGACAGTGTGATGCCGGGGATAGGAAATTGCCCTCCTGTGGCCCTATTTACCACCAGCAGTCACCTTTCAGGGGCTGACCATGGAAGAGGAGCTTGGGACAGCCCAGTGCTGCAACTTGCAGTTGATCTGCTGAAGGACACTTGCCCACTGCACTCCCTTCCCTCACGTGTATTGCCAAGGGCTCTTTCCTTCGAGCACTGTCAGAAAGGACCTAAGTCCTGCTAGGAAACGTGACCCCAAGGGAATGGGGAGTACTGCCACAGACAGTCTCACACCAGGACAGAGCAGCTCTGCAAGTACTTCTTGCCTGCGGTGCCACAAAGACACTCTTCTGAAGGGGTTTCTCATGTCCCGCTTGCAGGGAGTCCTGCTGGGAAGCGCCTCCTTTCTCGAAGAAGACTTTCCCCCCTGAAGTTGCCTGGGGTCAAAAGAGACAGCAGCATGGGAGAGCAAGTCCTGGGACCCGAGCCCTCAGAGAGGTGAGACGTGTGGAGAATCGGACTGGGGCACTGGTGTGCTCTGGTCCTTGTGGCAGGGAGACGTGTGCGTTGGACACGTTACCTCTCTCTCTCCCCCTGTCCCAAGAAGAGAGGGCCTAGCCCTGGGCATCCAGAGCTTTGCCGGGGGCTGTTGTGCCCCATCGGGGTGCCAAAGCTCCAGGTATCTCTTTCTCTGCAGATGCCAACGCAGCTGCTCAAACACACCCAGGTCTGCTGCAGAACCACCTTCTGCTGCAGAGGCAGGTGCCCAGCTGGTGAGCACAGGCTGCAGAGCCAGCTCATGCTGTGCTGACACTGTTATGGAAATGAGGCTTGTCAGCCACCATAACAGGGCTCAACCCTAGGTTCCCGCAAGTAAAGTTCAGAGCCAAATCAAAGCAAATTAAAGAATTAAATTTTAATTACACGCGTGCAGTAATTACAGCTCGAGCTGGGTGCCTCCGAAGAGGGACCCAGAACATAGAAATCCCTGGGCAATTATAGCTTTTTCAAATTAGGTTTCCCACCCCTCACGCGGTAGTTCAGACCAAGAGTAATTTTTAGGTCTGGGGTCTCCTGCTCCTTATTGGGTGTCATCGTTGTTCCTAGGCAGGCTCTTTTTCTCCCTTATCTTTACTGTTGTGGTTTCTGCTGACGGTTGTACCTTCGTTTCTTGTTGGGTCTTACTGTTGTCTCTCAAGGTCCTGAGGAGGAGGAGGTGATTCTAAATCATAGCAATTAACACTGCCCCAGCAGTGAGCTAAGGCTTTGTCCCTCAAGGTCCTAATGCCCTGCACTGGTCTTATTTCAGAGCCTTGATGTCCTCCCTTTCAGAGTGTGAGACGCAGGAATGCAGACTGCTTGTAACTTCCTTATGTTCCCAGCTGGAATCAGCTCTGAGGCCGTTTTCTTACTGGACTAAGTAAAAGGTCATTATTTTATCTAAGTGCGGCCTAAGGCTTCAGCAAATTTAGCTCCTCATGCTAAGCAAGTTGTATAGAAGTTGTGCTAAGCAGCTACCTCTAGACAATTTCAGTTTGCTATTCCTTAACAGTCCCCCCTTTGTTTTTATGAAGCATCCTTGCTAATCCTTTAAACAGAGTTCTCGAAGTTTTTCGAGGCATACTACTACTTTCCGTAGTCTTCTGTATAATATGATCGTAAGTAACAGGCATAACACAGACAAACTTAACGCAGCTGCTACTGAGTTGAACACGTGACCACAAATCCCTGTTGCAGTTGGTGACCATCCTGGAAAAGTTTCCCAGCCATGATGGTCTCTGTCCCTCTTTACCCTTTTCAAGACATGGTGTATCTCTTCCACATCATGATGAATGGTGATTAGAGTTTTTTGTCCATTGTTTCGGGTGCGTTCTAGCAGTCAACGCAAATCATCACATTGGAGTAGTTTCTTTACTAGTGTAAGATTCATTCCAGTGGGGGTAGGTAGTAAATTTTGGCTCAATGTATAATTAGATTGTAACAATTGATAAGATCTAATAGGAGCTGAATAATTAAAGTCGCATCCCATAATTTGGGGTAAAGTTACAAATACAAATATTTGAGTGATTACTTGTGTCTACAATAATGTTATCTATGAATATAAGATTACAAAGTGTTCTTACACGTACACATTCTTTTTCAACATATACAAGTACAGTTCAACTCTAACAGCAAAATAAGAACATACTATGACAGTATATGGCCCGTTCCATTTAGGTTTTAACTTGGATTTTTGTGAAAATACTTTAACTAAAACTTCATCCCCAGGCTGTATATCAGGCACTTGTATTTCAGGTGATGTGGATTGATATCATCGAGCATATATATATATATATATATATATATATATATATATATATTATTATTTTTAAGATTTTGAATCCTTTTTGCATACTTAGAACATACTGGGTTAGTCATTCATTTCTGTCTAACAGGCTGGTCTTAGCTGGAATAACAAGTCCCTAGTACAGCTAAATGTCTCCCAAAGAGAATTTCTGCTGGTGTTAGTCCTATGGGTTGCTGTGGGGCATTTCAAACATCCCATAGAGCTAAGTTTAATGCTTCTGGCCATTTTAGGCTAGCACGTGTACATATTCTTGCTATTTTTCCTTTTAAGGTTCTATTCATTCTCTCTACTTGTCCTGAAGATTGTGGGTGATAAGGGGTACATAGGTTTCTTTTTATGCCTAATGATTTCTATAACTGAGTGATTATGCTTGCTGTAAAATGGGCACCCCATCTCAATCAGTGGCTTCTGGGACTCTCTACCTAGGTATGGTTTCTTTCAGTAAGGCTTTTACTACCCCTCCTGCATCGGCCTTTCTTGTTGGGAAAGCTCCTACCCAGCCTGATAACTGATCTGCTATCACTAACAAGTGTTTGTACCCATTGGCAGATGGCATACCCGCATAATCTGTTTGTAGCTTTTGGAAAGGGAAGTGGGCCCATGGTCATCCCCCTAGCTCTGAGCTTGGTTTGCTACTTGAAAAGTTCTGGCAGGTCAGGCAGCTATTTGTTATTTTTTTTTTGCAGCCATATAAATTCCTGGAGCGGCCCATACTTTCTGTACCTGTTTAGCTATTGCCTCGGCTCCCCCATGAGCTTTATCGTGAAACCACCTAGCTATAGTAATTTTTTTTTCTGTAGAATTGGTTTTCCTCTAATTGTCCATATTCCATCATCATCTTGTTTTGCTTGCCACTACTCCCATTGTTTTGTTCTCTTCCACTGAGCAGTCCTTTTCATGCATGGTTTTGGGGGTCTCTTAAATTTGGCCACTCACTTTGATTCATCCTTGGAACTGCCACCATACCTTCTCTGAGAGGTTGTTGGGCTGCAGCCTTCGCAGCAGCGTCAGCTAATGCATTTCCTCTACTAATTTCTGTAGTGTCTTTAGTATGGGCTGGGCAGTGTATTGCAGCAATTTCTTTGGGGCAGTTGGACTGCTTCCAGCAGATTACGTATTTCTTCTCCATTAGCTATTTTCTTTCCTGATGACGTAAATAAAAATCCTTGTTCTTTCCATAACATCCCTGTTACATCAGATACTCCAAATGCATATTTAGAATCGGTATGGATATTTACCCGCAGGTTCTTACTGATTTTTGCTGCTTGGGTCAATGCTATTAATTCTGCTCCTTGAGCACTTACAGACGGAGACAAAGGATTAGTCTCAAGTACCTCAAAGATGTTGGTGTCAGGATAACCTGAGTGGCGCCTTCTGTCCAAATAATAGGATGATCCATGTTACGGAAATGAGGCTTGTCGGCCACCATAACAGGGCTCGACCCTAGGTTCCCGCAGAAAATTTCATAGCCAATTAAAAACAAATTAAATTTTAATCATGCACGTGCCATAATTACAGCTCAAGCTGGGTGCCTCCGAAGAGGGACCCTAACATAAACAAATCCTGGGCAATTATAGTTTTTTCAAATTAAGTTTCCAACCCCTCACGTGGTAGTTCAGACCAATAGTAATTTTTTGGTCTGGGGTCTCCTGCTCCTTATTGGGTCTCATCGTTGTTCCTAGGCAGGCTCTTTTTCTCCCTTATCTTTACTGTTGTAACTGACTGTAAACTGTCAGCACAACTGCTGACGGTTGTACCTTCGTTTCTTGTTGGGTCTTACTATTGTCTCTCAAGGTCCTGAGGAGGAGGAGGTGATTCTAAATCATAGCAATTAACACTGCCCCAGCAGTGAGCTAAGGCTTTGTCCCTCAAGGTCCTAATGCCCTGCACCGGTCTTATTTCACAGCCTTGACGTCCTCCCTTTCGGAGTGTGAGACGCAGGAATGCAGACTGCTTATAACTTCCTTATGTTCCCAGCTGGAACCAGCTCTGAGGCCTCTTTTCTTACTGGACTAAGTAAAAGGTCATTATTTTATCTAAGTGTGGCCTAAGGCTTCAGCAGATTTAGCTCCTCATGCTAAGCAAGTTGTATAGAAGTTGTGCTAAGCAGCTATCTCTAGACAGTTTCAGCTCAATATTCTTTAACAGTCCCCCCTTTGTTTTTATGAAGCATCCCTGCTAATCCTTTAAAGGGAGTTCTTGAAGCCTTTCGAGGCATACTATCACTTTCCATAATCTTCTGTATAATATGATCGTAAGCAATAGGCATAACACAGTTAAACTTAACACAACTACTACTGGGTGCAACATGCCATTATAAATCCCTGTTGCAGTTGGTGACCATCCGAGGAGAGTTTCCCAGCCATGATGTTCTCCGTCCCTTTTTACCCTTTCCAAGATGTGGTGTCTCTCTTCTGCATCATGATGAACAGTGATTAGCGCTTTCTGTCCACTGTTTTGGATGCGTTCTAGCAGTCGACGCAGGTCCTCATGTTGTAGGAGTTTCCTTACCAGGGTGAGATTCATTCCAATGGGGGTAGGTAGTAAATTTTGAATTAATGTATAATTAGATTGTAACAATTGATAAGATCTAATAGGAGCTGAATAATTAAAGTCGCATCCCATGATTCTGGTAAAGTTACAAATACAAATATTTGAATGGTTACTTGTATCTACAACAATGCCATCTATGAATATAAGATTAGAAAGTGTTCTTACACATACACATCCTTTCTTAACCTATACAAGTACAGTTCAACTTTAACAGCAAAATAAGAACATAATATGAGAGTATATGGCCCATTCCATTTAGGTTTTAACTTGGATTTTTGTGAAAATACTTTAACTAAAACTTCATCCCCAGGCTGTATATCAGGCACTTGTATTTCAGGTGGTGTGGATTGATATCATCGAGCATATATTTTTTTTAAAAAAGATTTTCAAACCTTTTTGGCATACTTAGAACATACCGGGTTAGTCGTTCACCTCCGTCTAACAGGCTGGTCTTAGCTGGAATAACAAGTCCCTAGTACAGCTAAATGTCTCCCAAAGAGAATTTCTGCTGGCGTTAGTCCTATGGGTTGCTATGGGGCATTTCAAACATCCCATAGAGCTAAGTTTAATGCTTCTGGCCATTTTAGGCTAGCACGTGTACATATTCTTGCTATTTTTCCTTTTAAGGTTCTATTCATTCTCTCTACTTGTCCTGAAGATTGTGGGTGATAAGGGGTACATAGGTTTCTTTTTATGCCTAATGATTTCTATAACTGAGTGATTATGCTTGCTGTAAAATGGGCACCCCATCTCAATCAGTGGCTTCTGGGACTCTCTACCTAGGTATGGTTTCTTTCAGTAAGGCTTTTACTACCCCTCCTGCATCGGCCTTTCTTGTTGGGAAAGCTCCTACCCAGCCTGATAACTGATCTGCTATCACTAACAAGTGTTTGTACCCATTGGCAGATGGCATACCCGCATAATCTGTTTGTAGCTTTTGGAAAGGGAAGTGGGCCCATGGTCATCCCCCTAGCTCTGAGCTTGGTTTGCTACTTGAAAAGTTCTGGCAGGTCGGGCAGCTATTTGTTATTCTTTTTGCAGCCGCATAAATTCCTGGAGCAGCCCATACTTTCTGTACCTGGTTTGCTGTTGCCTCGGCTCCCCCATGAGCTTTATCGTGAAACCACCTAGCTATAGTAATTAAATATTTTTGGGGTAGAATGGGTTTTCTTCCAATTGTCCATATTCCATCATCATCTTGTTTTGCTTCCCACTACTCCCATTGTTTTTTTCTCTTCCACTGAGCAGTCCTTTTCATACATGGTTTTGGGGTCTCTTAAATTTGGCCACTCACTTTGGTTCATCCTTGGAACTGCCACCATACTTCTCTGAGAGGTTGTCGGGCTGCAGCCTTCGCAGCAGTGTCAGCTAATGCATTTCCTCTACTAATTTCTGTAGTGTCTTTAGTATGGGCTGGGCAGTGTATTGCAGCAATTTCTTTGGGGCAGTTGGACTGCTTCCAGCAGATTATGTATTTCTTCTCCATTAGCTATTTTCTTTCCTGATGACGTAAAAAATAAATCCTCGTTCTTTCCATAACATCCCTGTTACATCAGATACTCCAAATGCATATTTAGAATCGGTATGGATATTTACCCGCAGGTTCTTACTGATTTTTGCTGCTTGGGTCAATGCTATTAATTCTGCTCCTTGAGCACTTACAGACGGAAACAAAGGATTAGTCTCAAGTACCTCAAAGATGTTGGTGTCAGGATAACCTGAGTGGTGCCTTCCCTCCAAATAATAGGATGATCCATCTGTAGACAGAACTAAGTCCGGGTTTCCCAAAGGTTCGTCTTTAAGTTCCTCCCGGGGCTTGCTTGAGCTGACGACCACCTGTTCACAGGAATGATGCGGCTCTCCATCCTCAGGTAGAGGCAGTAGCGTTGCTGGATTTAAGATATTGCATCTCTTTAAAGTCACATTATCTGCATGCAATATTAGCAGTTCATAGCGGTGAGCTTTCTGTGGGGATAGTGCTTGAGTCGCGTATTGTTTCATTAACAGTTCTACTTCATGTGGCACATACACAGTCAATGAGTGACCCAAAACTACAGGTCCTGTTTTTTTCAATAAGAGCTGCAGTAGCTGCTATTGCTCTGATGCATCCTGGAGTGCCTTTAGCTACCACGTCTAGCTGTGTGGAGTAAATAGGCCACTGGTCTACGGTGAGGACCTAGTCTTTGGGTGAGTACCCCACTTGCTACTCCCTGTCGTTCATGGACAAATAATTCAAATGGTTTGCTATAATCTGGTAACCTTAGAGCAGGGGCTGAAACCAACACCTTTTTTACAGATGTAAAAGCTTTCTCCCTTTCTGGACCCCAGGCCAAAGGCTCTATCTCCTCTTTTTTTTTTTCTTTTCTTACCTGCACTAAAGGCTTAGTAAGTTCTCCTAACCCAGGAATCCATGGTCAGCAAAATCCTGCAGCTCCTAAAAATCCCCTAAGTTGCTTTTTTGTTACAGGACGAGGCATATTAAGAATTGTCTTTACTCATTCTGGATCAATTAACCTGCGTCCTTCCTTTAAAATAAAACCCAACTATTTTACCTCTCCTTGACACAGCTGAAGTTTAGACAGAGATGCTCGATGCCCTTTTTCTGGAAGAGCATTACATAGAGAAATAGTGTCTTTTAAACATGCTTCATAATCTTTACTTGCTAATAGCAAATCATCCACATATTGTATTAACACTGAATGTCCTGGAAGTTCGCTATCTGAGAGATCATTTTTGAGTATATGCGAAAAAGATAGTTGGAGACCCAGTAAATCCCTGCGGCAGCCTCATCCAAGTTAATTGTCGTCCCTTCCCAGTGAAAGCAAAGAGATCTTGGCTGTCCTCAGCTATGGGCATACTAAAAAAGGCTGTTTTTGGATGCTCTTCTCTGCTTCCTTTGGGATAGGGTATTGCTTAACTGTGGGAGGCAATCCCCCCTTTGTTTTTATCGAGACTGGACTAGCTGATTGCAGTAGTCCAGCATCCATTCCTGAAGAGCTCCATAACTTTTTAGGAGCTGATTCTAAACTCGTTGGAATTTGCAGATTAGTCGACTCTGCTTCTGGTGTCTTAGCCAGAACACATGAGCCCATAATTATGATTTTTATCCCTTCCGGCTGTAAACAGATGTGAGTATCCGAGGCTTGCAGGAGATCTCTCCCTAAGAGGCAAGAGGGCGAGTCTGTGGAAATTATAAAACGTCCCCACACTCTTTTACCTCCAAAAGTGAGCAATAAGGGCTTAGATAACATTCGTTCGCCTTTTCCCATTACTCCTTGCGTCACTATTTTATCTGATGACTTGCTTCCTTTAGGCTCCAAATTTGAAAGGGAAAGGGTGGCTCCAGTACCCACTAGAAAGGGAACTTCTAAGCCTTCTCTATTTGCCATTACCTGCCCCTCAAATCCAAATTTATATCCCATATATTTACCCCAATTTCCACAGTATTTTCTGAGCCTCCTCTCTCCTGTCATTGTGGACTGACTGGGAATTGCCTGGTCTCATTCTTAGTGTTTGATTTTCTCCTGCTGGCCCCTCTATTCCCAAGTACACAGGGCCTCGCTGGGCATTCCTGCTGCCAGTGCCCTTGTTCCCCGCAATAATGACAAACATCATTAACTCTTGATTGTACAGCACGTTCACTTTGATTCCATCTATCTCCCCTGGTTCTGCCATGCCCCCTCCCCTTGCCAGCCTGGCATATGCTCTTTAAAAGACTTTTGTGTATCAGGGGCTGCTTGATCTATAAAAACACTAATTGCGAGAGCATCGTTGAAGTTTTGTGGGGTCATCCCTCCATATTTTAGCAGGGCTTACCGCAGAAGTCCCCAAAAGTCGTGGGGGTGTTCATCTAATCACTGTCTGCATTCTCGTACTTTAGTCCAATTTACTGCTAACTCTCTGCATGCTCTAATTGCTTCTGCTACATTTCAAAGTCCTGTTTGACACACAGCTCTATCTCCTGCATTATTACAATCCCAGTTTGGATCATTTGCTAGCCAGAGGTTTCTATTTCCCCTGGCTTGCTGTGCTACTTCCGCATCTTTAATTATCCCCTTCATTTGGTTGAAAGAATTCCCTCAAAAGAATTTGGGTATCACTCCAGAGCGGGTTGTGCCCGGTGCATATATTAGAAAATAACTGGACACATGGTTCTGCATCTTTTCTTAATCTCGGCATTTTACCCCCCCCCATCAGGTGAGATCGCCAGGGTCCCGGGGTCGATTAGTAAATACCTGCAGCACAGGAGGAGGGGGACTGGCCCCTCCCTTTCCCCTGGCTGTAAAGCGGCAGGGTTAGTCAGCACGTTGGGGATCATAGGACAGAGTCCGGCAGCCGGTGGAGTAGAGGGAGAAGGAGGAGGAGGAGGAGAAGTAATGACAGAGAGATCATCAGGCATATAAGGTGGAGCAGAAACTTTTGGAGCACAGTCCGGGGTCCTAGTATCTGCTAACACGAGTGTTACCTTCGGCAGGTTTCTTTCCTCCCTCCCTCCTGGCTCAAATGCTCCCGTGCCCAGTTCTCCCAAACAGACCAGTAATCCATTCGACTTGGAAACCTGTCTTCCAGACGATTTCACAAGACAGTTAGTTCCTGCTGATCACAAGTCCCTTGCGGTGGCCACCGTTCCGCTGGGTTTCCCTCCTTTGTCAGGAATGGGCAATCCTCCTGACACAGTTGGACCAACTGTTTTGTTGGGTTCTTTTCTAATTTTTGGTACAATCAGTCTCTTTCCAGTTTTCCAAAGTTTTGGCTAAGGGCGTCCCCTTTTTAGGTTTTAACTTGGATTTTTGTGAAAATACTTTAACTAACACTTCATCCCCAGGCTGTATATCAGGCACTTGTATTTCAGGTGGTGTGGATTGATATCATCGAGCATGTATTTTTTTAAAAAAGATTTTCAAACCTTTTTTGCATACTTAGAACATACTGGGTTAGTCGTTCATCTCCGTCTAACAGGCTGGTCTAGAGCTAAAGCCAGAGCTAGAGCCAAACACTAAAATTTTATTCTGCACACGCTTCAGGTTTGCACCCAAGTGGCTGTCTTCGGGATCCCGATCCCTTGATGCCCCATCAGTCACGGAGAAATCGCAGTGCAGGCATCCCCTTCTCACCGCGTGGGGTCTTGGGGTCAGTCCAGCTGTCCAGCGCAGGGTCCGCACCAGGTGGGATGGTATTACTCTTTCATAGCTCTCCCCCTTGTTCCCCTTGAAGGTAGCAGCTTAAAGCAATCACCAGCTGAATCATCTTATGCAGCTGGGAGTCATTTATGCCTTACAATTCCCTTGCTTGACTTCTTTATCACTCCTTTTCCTACTGCCCTACCAGAGGGGAGAGTTTCTGCAGGGCCATCTCCTTTCTCAGCACTCCGGTCCCACACAGCCCTGCAGTGGGGTGCCTCAGGCCGTGGACACCCCCGGCGATTGCCAACTGCTGGGACGCACCAGGGCAGCCCGCTGGGATCGGGGCTCTGCTCGCCAGGACGCCCAGTCTTGCCTGCTGGGCTGGGACAGCTGCCGCCTCATCAGCTCCCACCTGTTGCCACCAGTCTTGAAGAGAAGAGGAAATCCCGAGTGTGCGGTGCAGACATCCTCAGCAAGTGCTGTGCAGATAGGCAAAATGGAAGCCCTGTGAGGAGGTGCTGGAGCAGCGAAGGGGGAAGAGTCCTTTCTGTCTGTGCTGTTGACTGCCGAAGATGGAGATGCAAGGTTTCAGGAGAGACAGGGAGTCAAGTTCCTGTTGTTTGCGCTTCCCCAAGGCTCCTCAGCAGGTTTTGTAGGAAGGCAGAAATGAACCACAGCCTCGTGGCCGCAGGCACTTTGCAAGGGATCTTCCCCTGTTCCTAAATCCTGGCGTTAGAGGCCTCTTTGGTGAAACTCTCTAACCACACGTCCCTGTGCAGGAGATGCCAGAGTCCAGCTGCTTTTCCGCAGAGGGAAAGAGGGTGGTTTGGGGGGCCCAGTCCTACAAGCAGCTGCACACAGATGCACTCTTGCCTCCAGTTGTAGCCCAGGTAACTGAGCCCAGGTGCCCGGGCACCCCATGCATGTGTGTGCAAGATGCTCCTTGGTGGCAGTGCTGCCGCCTCCCTGCTACAGGAGCTTTTGCAAGCACCAGCTCTGTGAAGGTCGGGCCCAGCTTAGTCCCTCCAGGCTTCTGCCTCCCTCTCCCGTGAGGGATACAAAGGCACCAACTCTATCCCAAGAAGAACAGAGCCACCTGGGAACTAAGACTCCTCCAACTGCCCTAAGAATACGGTAACTGAGTCGAGCTAACTGCACACTCAGATTACTGTCACCAGCTCTGAGCTGCCCAGCCTCATACTACACTCTAACATGAACTGTCCTACAGGAAGAAGAACTATGCCCTAAGTCTGACTAAGAAGAACTATAACTAACAACTAGGACTAATGCTCCTAATGGTACCAAATAGCTCTAACCAAGAACTATGACTACTGCTACTTAGGATGCCTCTAAGAAATAATTGACCCAAGGGGAACTAAAAACAAGAACTCTATCCTACACTTAGACAAATACCTATGAACTAAGACCCCCCCGCAACTGCTCAAAGAATTCTCTAACTGTCTAAGAACCCACTAAGACTACAAGAACTATACCTACACTAACTATCTTCATACTACTTATCTTCCTAATCCTGAAATAATAATATTCCTAACTATCCTCTGGCCTGAAGAGAGCCGTGGCAGGGTGGTGGGAGCCGTTGCTGGGTGCTGTCTGCGTCCTGCAGCGGAGGTGGAGGGGAGTCCTGGCAGGGAGGTGGCCCCGTGGTCGGCCCTGCCTCTGCCGGGCAGATGTTGGTGCCCGGCAGTCAGGGGCGGGCCGGGAGGTGCCGCGCAGCCCGGCGCTCCTCAGCCTCCAAGCCCGGCGCCTTGGGCTCGGCTGCCCCGGGCTGAGTGCCAGCCCCAGCCTGGTCTTGCTGGGGGGCCGTGCCCTGGCTTGTGGGCGGCGGGGGCCTTCTGCCGGGCTAGCGCCTCCTCCTCCTCTTTGGCCCCTGGGGCAGGTCCAGGGGCTGCGGGGCGGGCTGCCCCTCCACAGGCTCCACCTGCATGGGCTCCTCCTCCTCCTCCGCGCGCTCCACCTCCACGGGCTCCGGGGCAGCTGCGGCACTCGGCAGGAGGGCGGCGCGGCGGTCCCAAACGGTCGGGCCCACCTTCCTCCTGATGCGCAGCGCCGCCTTCCTCCTCATCCACAGCCGCTCCGGCTGGCTCATGGCGGGCAGGAACGGAGAGCACCTTCCTGGCCCTTCTCCCACCAACGGTCTCCCAACGGCTCTGGAACAGCGGTGCTGAGGTCACTGATGATGACATAGGTGGGCCGTGGTGACGGCACGCCTGGTTCCGTCCCCACCTGTGGGGGCCCTGCCGGGCTCTGCCCCGCGGGGGGATCCTGGGGGCTGGAGGGGGGCAACTGGGAAACCAGGGATCCAGGGCCAACTACAGGACCGACTGAGTGTCTAAGGGCAGTTCTTGGAGGGAGCCACAGTGCGGGTGTGTGCGCGTGTGCGGGTGTGTGTGAGTGAGTGAGGGCCGTGCTGGGCACAGATGGCTCGGTTTGGGAGCAGGGCTCTGCAGGGGCCCTGTGTGCGAGGAGACCACGAGCTGCCCTGGGCCAGGCTCAGCCCCTTCCAGCCAACTCTGCCACACATGACAAGAGCCCATTGCGCAGCAGGACTTCAGGCAGTCAGAGGAGCCCATGGTGCCTCTGCTCCAACGTGCTGAAGAACGGGCAGGAGACGCTGCAGGCAGGAGACACAGGAGGAGGCACATGGGAGGAGACACGGGAGCCATGAGAGGGCCCCCGTGAGGAGAACTGTCATGAGCCATGTTTGGAGAAACAAAAGGCAGGAGCTACGTGGCAGGGGACATTGTCAGGCAAATGGCTGGAGTCGCACTCTTGCAAGGAGGTGCTCCATGCTGGAGCTGCTCCTCCTCTGAGGGCACCGTGGCCCGGGGAGGTATGTCTCCTTGGGAGGGGCAAGCGCGTGCCAGGGTTTGGGGAGACTCTGCCATCGGTTGCGTTTTTCTCCTGACGAGGAATTAGAGCCTCCTCTTGTGCCTCTGTCTCTCTGCCCCTCGCTTTGTGGATTTCAACGCCTGCAGTCGCATCTACCTCCCTCTCCTGCAGGACCACCTGCTGCTGCGCAGGCAGGCGCACAGCTCGGCAGCAGGGCACAGAGACCAAACCCCTCTGGTGCTCACACCAGCTCACCCGGCGTGTGCAGTCCCAGGCAGCTTCCAGCAGCTGCCTTCTGGAGCTCCCCATCAGCGAT
This sequence comes from Dromaius novaehollandiae, assembly GCF_036370855.1. Lineage (NCBI taxonomy): Eukaryota > Metazoa > Chordata > Aves > Casuariiformes > Dromaiidae > Dromaius > Dromaius novaehollandiae. Next base: position 16,205 of record NW_026991319.1, read on the forward strand.
GCAGGGGACTCCCTGCTTTGACTGCCCACTCCCACTTGACTTTGGAAATCTCAGCCAGGCCAGGAGCCTGCCACTGGCGTAGGAAGCACCCAGGCTGCTGTGACCTCACAAACACAGCCAGCAGCCATGAGCCTGCCACTGGCCTAGGAGGCATTCAGGCTGCTGTGACCTCACAAGTACAGCCAGTAGCCATGAGCTTGCCACCGGACTAGGAGGCATTCAGTCTGCTATGACCTCAAAAGCACATCCAGCAGGGTGCAGTGGACACTAACCTAGGAGGCACTGAGGCTGCAGTGACCTCCCAAGCACAGCCAGCAGCGATGATCCTGCCACTGGCCTCGGAGGCACTGAGTCTGCTGCGATGTCACAAGCACAGCCAGCAGGGGGCGCTGTACACTAAGCTAGGAGGCGCTGAGTCTGCTGTGACCTCACAAGCACAGCCACCAATCAGGAGCCTGCCAGTGGCCTACAACGCACTGAGGCTGCTGTGACCTTAAAAGCACAGCCAACAGCCATGAGCCTGACACTGGCCTCAGATGCACTAAGGCTGCTGTGACCTCACATGCACAGACAGTAGGGGGCGATATACACTAACCCATGAGGCACTGAGGCTGCTGTGACTTCAAAAGCACAGCCAGCAGCCATGAGCCTGCCACTGGCCTCGGAGGCCCCGAGGCTGCTCAGACCTCACAAGCACAGCCAGCAGCCAGGAGCCGGCCACTAACCTATGAGGCACTGAGGCTGCTGTGACCTCACAAGCACAGCCAGCAGCTGTGAGCCTGCTCCTGGCCTACGAGGCACTGAGGCTGCTGTGACTTCAAAAGCACAGCCAGCAGCCAGGAGCCTGCCACTGGCCTAGGAGGCACTCAGGCTGCTGTGACCTCACAAGAAAAGCCAGCAAGGGGCGCTGCAGACTAACCTAAGAGGCACTCAGGCTGCTGCGACCTCACAAGCACAGCCACCAGACATGAGCCTGCCACTGGCCTACGACGCACTGAGGCTGCTGTGACCTTAAAAGCACAGCCAACAGCCATGAGCCTGACACTGGCCTCAGATGCACTGAGGCTGCTGTGACCTCACAAGCACAGCCAGCAGCCATGAGCCTGCCACAGGCCTCGGAGGCACTGAGGCTGCTCTGATGTCACAAGCACAGCTAGCAGCCATGAGCCTGCCACTAACCTATGAGGCACTGAGCTTGCTGTGACCTCACAAGCACAGCCAGCAGCCATGAGCCTGACACTGGCCTCAGATGCACTAAGGCTGCTGTGACCTCACATGCACAGACAGTAGGGGGCGATATACACTAACCCATGAGGCACTGAGGCTGCTGTGACCTCACAAGCACAGCCAGCAGCCATGAGCCTGACACTGGCCTAGGAGGCACTCAGGCTGCTGTGACCTCACAAGCACAGCCAGCAGCCACGAGCCTGCCACTGGTCTATGGGGCCCTGAGTCTGCTCTGAGCCCACAAGCACAGCCAGCAGGGGGCGCTCTAGACTAACCTATGAGGCACTGAGTCTGCTGTGACCTCACAAACACAGACAGCAGCCATGAGCCTGCCACTGGCCTAGGAGGCACTGAGGCTGCTGTGACCTCACAAGCACAGCCAGCAGCCATGAGCCTGCCACTGGCCTAGGAGGCACTGAGGCTGCTGTGACCTCACAAGCACAGCCAGCAGCCATGAGCCTGCCACTGGCCTAGGAGGCACTCAGGCTGCTGTGACCTCACAAGCACAGCAAGCAGCCATGATCCTGCCACTCATGAGCATCACATTCATCAACCCTGTTTTATTCATCTTCTTAGTTTACCATGAAGAATTAATAGATTCATAAGATAGAAATGACAATTACTTCTTATTCTGACTGCCTAATTTCTGCTTAATTTTATTTATGTAGGGGAACATTTCTTGATGAAACTTAAGAGGGTGATTCAGAATCCTATTTCTCAAGCACCACTTAATTCCTAAAGATGCCTGGAAACAATTAATGTATTTGTTTTGACTGCAGAGTTGCTTAGACACCCAAAGTCTTCTGAGTTCTCGGAAGAGCTAGGTTAGCTGTGATACAAACATGAGTAGGGAGATACCTATTCTCTGCCTCTGCCTTGCCTTTCCAATACCCCTCTAATTACATATTACTTGAGTCCAACAATATTGTGATGGATTTATAATGGAATATTATGCTGTAATTATTTAGCAGTCTCACCCAGATTTTGATATTTACAGATTTTATTTTTGAATAGAAACATTAAAATAGAAAAAAAAGTTTAAAATATACGAGTAGGCTACTATTGATCATGATCACAGAAGAACTGGATACAAGACTGCATTGCTATTCATTGCAAAAATAGTTTAGAAGCTATTTGAATTTTTATCTAGTGGAATCTCTTCAGCTAACTCCTAATTTTGAAAACAATGGGAGTTTTATTGATACCTCCAGTGGACTGAGAACAATATCCAAAATATACAAGTTAATTTTGTTTCTTTCTGGAGCAACTTAGATTTTTGGAGCTATTCACCTGTTTATTTTGGTGAAAATGCAGGTTTTTAAAATGTCAGTGCAGTTTTGTGCAGTTTTCTATTTGACCTCTCACAGCTATCAATATATCAATATATAAAATATCACAAAAGCAAGTATGTGATTTAAAATATAAGCAATACTTTTCATATTATAAAACAATTATTGCTAATGAAAGGTCAGGAAGTAGTACATAGGCATATAGTCACTACTGTGTTGATATTATATATAATATAGTCAAATGAATGCATTTAAAGGGAAATTATTAGAAAACACTGGTTTCATGCAAAGGCTACTGAAATCAGTTGGAGCTAATCTATTCACTTCTGTATGATTATTGATCAGTGCTAGTGACCTCTTTCAGGGCATTTTTAATAGAATACACATGCAAAATTAAATAATACTTCAGAACAGTGAGCAGTTGTAGGAATGAGGAGATTGTATAGATCACTGTCTGAGTTGCAAAGGATAGATGGAAAGAAAGTATTATATGGGTATGTTTTACACAGAAAATTTTAAAACCATAAATATTTACTAGGAAAACAAGAAGTGAAAAACAAAACATAAACACAGAATGGATTCTGAAAGAATTTAAGCAATGGATATGTCATGGAAAATAATCTCATCTTCTCAGACCTGAATATTATGTTTGGGTTAGAAATGAATTAAACTGATGAACTAGTAAAATCTATGACAAGATATTAAAGAGGAAATTTAGAAAGACTAATAGAAGAGAAGATGTCAAAAATACCCAGGACTAGATACTCAATCAGAGATAGTCCATCAAGCAAAACAGGAAAGAGAAACAAAGCTGAGGAAAGGATATTGTATAAAACATTTCTTTAAAATTATTACTTGACTTGATCATCCTGAAGAACATTCAGTGGATAGAGGGAAATGCTAAAGTCTGGAATAAGAAGATAACGAACTCAGGATACTTTGAGATAAGTTAATTTCAGCTCTGTGATCTTTCCTAACTGTGGAACATTGCTTATGATCACAGAGCAAAAACAGGGATTGGCAGGACACACCAGCATTGAAAAGTAATTCATCGCTGCTGACAAAACAGAAAAGGAACTGATTAATTGCATTTGTTTTAACTATTCTTGTTTCTTTTTTAGGAATTTTAATTTCTAAAAAATTAAATATTAAAATAGTGTTTTATCAGCATAATATTTCTGAAATGAAAACTGAAAGCTTCCCACTGCAATTATGGTCCTTATTCAAAAGAAAGAAGTCTTATGGACAAATGAACCTACAGGTGACAACCTTTAATTTTCTGGATGCTGAAATGTCAGTCCCCTTTATGTGGCTAGAAATATTCTGAGTAACATTAAATTGCAGACTTCATTCATGCTACTCCTGATATCCTTCTGAAAAGATGGACATGAAAAGCAGCATTTATTTTTTGAGGTAAGAAAGGAAATAGTGGAATCAGAAAGATTTTTCACTGCTGGAGAGTGACCACAACACTTTGTACCCTACTGGCATACTGGTTTATAGCAAACTTGAATGTATGAAACTGACTGACAGAAAACTAAGATATGGGAATACACACACAGGAACTTAAGCATTGCAACCAGATTTTTAATCTAATGCCTCTGCTGGAGTCTTCAGATAGGCTGAACCATGACTGGAAGAAATATTAATATCTTTTGTGCTATACTGGGCTAGCAGATTCTTGAATTCAAATGACAAAGATCATTGCACAAGTGAATAATTGTCCCTTAATTTTGAGATTGTTAGAATGTAACAGAACATCAGGTTTTGAGATTTAACAATAAACACTTCACAATGTCATATAAGGCAAAATAATGTCTTTTAAATCAGTTACCAAATAATTTGATCCCCACCCTTCTTACACTTTAATTCTATATTATCTGTTTTTTATATGGATGATGGATAAGATAATTACGTGGTTGGTCAAATGGATTCATCACTATTTCTTGAAGAGTTTGCGTGAGAAAATCCTTTATGCATTACTAATCCCTCCCTGAAACCTAGCAATTTTTCAGGAAGAATCACATTTTTTCTGAAGGACTGCATTCCTTCTCAGAAGTGCACGAACAACAACATTGCCATTACAAAATCTTTTTTGTTACCCTATCAGTCCAAAGAGATTATTAAAACTCTTCTAAGTGAACATGCAGAAATCTCCTGGGAATTCCAAATATACATAAACTTAGAAAAGCTGGTTCAACAGTCTTGCTGGGACTCCCGCTCCTTGCAAGCTGTGCTAATGCAATACCATGATCCAGTGTGCTTTGGCTAGCATAAACATCTTTAGGAGGCCCCTGCAAACTAGCACACACCAGCTCAAGCTTGCATTTGTGCTAAAATGTGTAAATAGATTTTGAAATAGAGAAGGCTTATACTCTTAACCCATACATTCACGTACTACTCATCCAGTTCAGTTGGGAGTACAGATATAGATGTTCAGCAATAACTTCCTTATGTATAGCAATGGTATATAGTATAAATATGCTGTAAGTTACAACTTAACTCAAAATCAATAGAACTGCTCTGTCTTCATACCACAAAATACCTCCTTTAGGATAAAATATCTGCTTTAGGATAAGCACAATCATTCTCTGGGTTCCATTCACTAACTCTCATGGGAGCTTAGACACCACAAGGCTAATAGGCACCCACTTGTAGATAACTGTATGAGGAATCTGCATCTTAAATTTCATATCACCTAATGGGAAATGTATTCTCTGGTCTGTGAAAAGAATAGCTTGAGAGAATTTTACTATTCAGTAAAGAGTGATAGAGTGATATGACAAAATTTGTTCTCACAATGATTTTACAATGATTTTTCAAATTCTTCCAATGTTAATAAAGTCATTCCTAAATTACAATTAACAACGTAAGAGCAAAATACTTCTTTCTTTGTTCTTTGAAAATAGAACCATTATGCAAAATACAATAAATTTATATTATGCAAGTGGAAAATAAGCTTTATGGAGGACACTGTTTAAGGTGTCCTGAAGAAACTCCACAGAAATTTTTTTCCAGTTGCAGAATGTATCAATTTCCAGTTTATTGTAATCAAAGTAAATTTATACATTACTACTTCTAATTTTCAAACTCTCATAATATACTCATACAGTGTTATCACACAGTCATAGACAGATAAATATTTATGTGATGATGAAGCTTTCAGAAGCCTTTGGTGTATTAAAGTATACTCAGATCTTTACTCACAGTGCATATTAATCTGAAACAATTATTAAACATATGCAGTAACTTTGCTAAAATTTGTTACAGAATATTTTACTGATGAAATGGCTCCAGGATTCAAATTATTCATTACTTACCCCTGTTCTTTGAACTTCCAAGAAAATTGCTCTTTGAAAAGATTTCTCCCACACTGCCAACTCAATGCCAAGCTCTACATTGAAATAATGACTCTTGCCATGTCCATACACTCTTGTCATAACACTGAAACAATATGGCCTCTGGTCTTCAAGATCATAGTCTTGATGAATACCTAAATACAAGTTTGCTTGTAGCCAGCAATCATCAGCAAGCCAGAGCTGAAAGACATGTTTCAGTATGTGACTCTTCATCTAGCAAAAACAAGCAGTTACGGCAACATTGTCTTCTGTAAATGACAGGTACTCACTTATTTATGTTGTTATATTAACAATTATCTTGAAGCAATGTTTTGAGAATTAAGGAATATTTGCAAAGACAACTTCTCTTTTACTTTTTATTCACTTTAACCTGTATATACAATCTGAGCTACTTCTGTACTTCCAAAATACCATCAAAGTAATCTAAGCAATACATACATTGTAATTTAAAAGGATTTTATAGTAATGAAGTTGAGGAGGAAGGGATGATTAGGAGGGTGACCAGAAGGAAGTTCTCTGACTGAGGTTAGAGAACAAGCCTACCAACGAAAGAGGGAAAGAAGGATTTTGGAGAGATACTGGGGATAAATTTGAGAGACAGCATATGGGAGTGCATCAGAACTTCTAAGAAAGCCAATGGCTGTAGAGCAGATAGCATACTATTGTTTCTCCAGAGGATGGTGGGAGAAGTTTCTTAAAAATTCATCCATGATTCCAGGTGATGACTAAAACGTCTGCACTATCATGCTGAAGAGAGAGAGGAACACCTATTAGCAGGTGTGTTGATAATATATGGAACTATATTTTATATCCTTCCAGTTCTGTTTCTCCCCTTTTCCAGCTATCCTGTGATCAACCATTTGGAAGTGAATTGCTATTTTTTGTTTTATATGTGGACTTGAATTCAAACTTCTATAAGCAAAATGGTGTCTTACCTACTTTATAAAAATGGACCGTTTAAAATAGCAAAAATTGTGACTATGATGTCAGATACCAGTTCCAAGTAAAGCAATTCCCTCTAATTTAAATATTTTAGCTTTTGAATTTATAATCTATTATAAAAGTAAATATATAAATATATATAAATACATATTATATAATATATATTCTTTTATGTTTTTTCATCATAGGTTTTTCAAATGTCTTCATAATAGCACCCCTTTGAACTAACATATTTATGAAAAAATCGGCAGGAAATAGCCCCTCGCAGTCAGTGGAGTTGTATCTGAGATAAATTTAGCTGACCACATACCTAGTTTAAGTTGCACAGTTAATCAAGGAACTGATTAGTGTGATTTTGTGAAACAAGAAAAAAAAACCTTTTAAAGATGAAATAAAACAAAAGACTCCCCCATATAGTGATAAATGCTTCTACGAAAGAAATTACTTTTGAAACAGACTTAAATGAATGGTATCTTATTTAAAGTGTTTCCCAAACACTAAACTCAGATTTGTAAGATTGAAAGATTGAGTTTCTTTTTCTTGAAGCACTTTTAATGAGCCCATTTCATTTTACAGTTTTGGTCCAGTCATAGATTACTCAGAGGTGACACTGAAAAGAACTTCTTATAAGCTCAAAGAAATGATATTTTGTTTACAATCAAGTGGAGGGAAATTCCTGACTTGCTTGAATGCAGTTGAAGAGCTCTGCACCAGTCTTACAGCAGAGTACAAGTACTCCACGCTAGTTGGATTCCAGTCTGCTAATGCAGTAATTTATTAACAATCTAATGGTTATTCTGGAAATGACAACATGAGCTTACACAGGTCCCTTAGTAGCTGCCAGTGTGCCCTGCAACTACAAGGGCAGTGAAGTGAGACCCTGCCATCAACTTCAGGACAAACCAGAACTTCCACATTACTCTTTTATAACCAAAATACATCCCTGTAACACAAGGTTTTGTAAATGAAAACACACTCTTACAAGAAACTTCCTTTATGTTTCAGTTTATCATTGATTAGCACGAAAACTGAGAAAAACAAAACTAAATTAAAAAGCCAGTCTTTCCAGCTGCTTATAGATTTAAATATTTTCACCAGTTGAATTTTCAAATTATATATGTTTTAGTTTCTATATATTAGATAGGGCTCTTTCCCACCTCCCTTTCTCTTTGACGGCACAGGGAAGAGAACAGTGAAAGAACAAAAGGGACTTTGCAAAGAGAATCCCATTCATTACGCTCTAATGTCACCTATAAAGAGCGTTTTGTTTCTGGGTTTAGGAGAGGTCTCTAGTCAGCCAGATATGGGATAAAAGCAGATGCTGGACTGGACATAGGTGGCTTTGAAAAGATCAGAATGCAGCTTTGTACCCAAGTCCTAGAATCCTGTAGTCAGAATAAGCACTTTAAAGATTTTGCATTCATTTTTCCAGGACCTATAGTAGTCTATCATAACCTACCAAAGTCTGGACCTGCAACCCATGTACATAAAAACAAACAAATAAGCAAACAACTGGGATCTGAACATCTAAATGTAACCTACAATCATGTGTATAAAATAAATGCTTACAAGTTTAGGGTCCTGTGTCCTTCCTGTTCTAGATGAACACACAACCACCTTCACAGGAGAGCAGTGAAGGTTCCCTTTTCAGTAATAAAAAGCAGAAGAAAAAACTGCTCTGCTAGCACATTCTCCTCCAGGTACTGCCCCATATTCACAAACAGCACCAAACTTCTCATGTGGGAACTGAAAATTTTGCTTGTGCTCGTGAACTACTGAGTAACATAAAGCTGGCATATCTAACTTTATGCCATTTACTCAAACCTAAGCTGTGATGTGTGCTGTGGGTGTTTTAGGGGGCACCTTGGACGTGGCATGTAATACCACCAGGGTACACTGCACTTCATTGTCCAAAATGGCCCTGCAGCTATTCTAGGAGAGAATGGTCTTGAGGCAGTTCAAACCGATTTTCCCATGCTTTTTTGGACTGATGAAATGGAAGCTGAGCAGAGATTCTCCTATGTTCCCAAGTGTCACCTCTTTTTCAGCAGCCATGGACTAATAGGTATTAAGCCTACTTCTGCTTTGAGACTCAGTAATGCTTACCCTGGCTCTTAGACTAATAAATATATATTTTTTTACTTTGACTGAATGTGAAAATGTGATGTGTGGAAACACTACGTATTAGAAGAAAATGAAATTTTTTAAGGCAGATTGATTTTTAAAAAGTATCTAATGTTCTTGCCTCTGAACTATACAGATTTTCAGTAACAGTTCCAGTAAATATGGAGTATAAATTAAGATGTAGGGGGAAAAATGAGATAAATGAGATCAGATTTTCAATCATCTGGTTGTTACCACTGAATGTTCATGTATATTCAAGTGTGAGAATGTGAAATATGAATATTCATTCACATATTTGCATATGTATGTTTATGTTTGCATGTGTGTGTGTATATATGTACATATGTAAACACACACAAACCTAAAATATAGCAAGTGTTTTGTGTTAAAATCTAATTTCCATATTGAATTCTTATTTTCCATTTTTAACTTATGTTATAATCAACACGAGAAGCTTACAATCTGATGTGTAACAAGTGACCTTGCCTTAAGAACCATCTTTCCTAAGAACCAAAATGATACAATATTCTCCACTACACCCTTACAGTAGTTCTAACTAGCTTCGGAAAATCTTTAAAAACGCTCTCCCAAAACTGCAGTCTTTACAACATGAATTCCATCTTTGAGTCTGCCATGCAGAAGCTTTAATCTCTTAAGAATTTTGTCCATGTTTGTTGATTCACACAATTTCCTTCATTTGTCATGTATACTAAAGAACCAACAGAAAAGAAACTTAAGTGTTGAGTTTAAGCTTTTGTAATTTAGTTAATTTAATCACTAAGATTTGGAATTAAGCATTCATCTATTAAAATGTCAAGGACATTACGAGTTGAATTGTGGGTAGTTTATTTCCCACTTTTTCTTAATGAAAATTAAGACTTTTCATTTTTTTCATTTTTTTCAGAATTTATTTCAAGCAAATTCTTGTGATGTCCTTGAAATTAACCTTACCAGAATATTCAAGGAAGGACTGAGTATGAAATCAGTAGTAACATTTATAGGAGAGAAAACAAAAACAATGCCTACTATACAGCAAACCCTTCTCAAAAGGCTTGACGAGTATCTACTTTGTCGCTGCCCAATTTATTTATCTGGAAAATATAAGGTTTAATAAAATTTTAAGGAAATAGAATCAATAACCTGGGACAGAGCCTCTGCCCTTTGCTGCAGTGATAGGCAGTGAAGGAATCTCCTCACTCTGGCTGAAGGGTTCAACTGCTGAACTTTTCATTTACAACAGCAAAATTGGCCACTGAAATCAGTAGAGGCTCCTTTAGCTGTCAGCTAAAGGGAATGACACCTCTGTAAAATGCAGATGTCAGCACATGTTTAAGAACTATTTTTGTAGTTTCTGTCATCTCACATATTCTTTGCTCTGTGGTTATAACTTGATCATATTTTCAAGTTTGTTCTTCTTTTCTTTTTTTTTTTTTTTTTTTTTTTTTTTTTTTTGTCGTTATCAGCAAAACAAGCATAGGAAGTATGCCCGTGTTGTTGAAAGCTAGTTTGGAACAAATAGTTTGAGTGGTCGAGATGTTGTACCTATCCATACCTGTCACCCCATTCTTTAAAGAATTTGGTCATTTACTGCAACAGGGAACTCCATTCTGAGCCAGACAGAAAAGGGGGATCGAATGTTATTGTCAGCTCTCTGAAAGATATATTTTTTGATCTTCTCCTTCTGTAACTTGTCCTGAATAATAACTGTGTTGCATCAGAGAAGCATCCGTAACTAGCACTCCCTTACAGTAATGGAACTTAAGTCGGCGAGCTACTGTTCTTCTGCAGTTACGTACAGACAGCAGACCAACCCGTCTTCTTTAGAACACTAGCACATGGTCAAAGGAATAACAGTAAGGAAAGGGTCAGCAGCTGGTCAGAATTGTTTTCAGTTGGTTTGGAATTTTTCAATGAAATAGCATTTCATGAAAAAAGACTGAATTATTGAAAACCTTTTTTTCTGGGAATTCACTGATTTTTATTTTCTTCAAAATATCCTTATTTAGGATGGCATTTCTTGATGTAATTCTAACAGCAAGTAGTCTAGTAGTTAAAGCACTCATACAGAACGTGAGAGAGATAAGTACAAGTTTTTTCCAGCTAACTTCCCATTTGGATGGCTGCAAACTGGTACCTCTACCTGTCTTTTTGGACCTGTCTTTTCTAGTCTGTCTGTCTCTAGTTCTGTCTTTCTGGACATCATCCTGTGTAAACTTCATAGCTTGCAAATATAGTGAAGGAAAGTATAATTTCACAGTTAGAGTGCAGTCTGGGGACTCAGGTGAATTACAGTCTTCTTATGGCTCTACTTTCAGTCTTCTGCGACTCTACAAGCATACTTTTAATATACCTATGCTTGGGTTTCCCTGTCCAAAATGATGATGATCAAGTTATTTCCCTCACCTGCAAAGCAGTTTCCGATTAGCTGGTAAAGAACTAACTTAATCTATCTGATGGAACTTATCACAAAAATATCTTTCACAAATCAATTCTATAAACAGACTGCTAATGTTTGGCCAAAAAGTCATTCCTCAGGACAAGCTAAAGAGATAAAACATGACAACGTCTCTAGACTATGCAAAAAAGAAAAGAAAAAAACCCTACAATACATGAATGCACCATGTTGTCCTTTGTAAGGTAAAACCAATTATAGTGTTAGTAAGTTACTCACAATCTAACAAGGACAGAATTTTGTATTCCTTATTATGCAAATTAAATAACAGTACCTTACATAGATCAAAATTACAAAGAAAGCATTTTTTGTCACAGTCATGTAAAAATCTGACTCATTAAAGAGAAATGCAATATCAAGCTTCATTATGATTAGCTGTTTGTTTCATTCATAATTGACATGGCTGGCTGTAATACTGAAAAATGTCTTCAATTTGGAAGTATTTTAGTAAGTTGCTCGCTTGGAACCTAATCCATTTGCTGTAGTCTCTTATACTTACATAGACAATGCAGCTGCTGCAAAGAATAGGCTTTATAACAACAGATAAACTACTTGAATGTTAGCTACTACCAGTTAATCTTAACTTGAGATCATCATTAACCTGAAGAGGTAAACTCTTTTTACTAAATAGCATAATCGTAATTTTTGGGAAACCTACCTTGTGAATTTTAAACAGAACCTCACAGAGGTTATAGATTTTTTCAGCTCATACCCAGTCTAGTGTGCTTACCTATAATATCAAAAGAAAATATTAAAAAACATATTTCTTTTTACATATTTCTATTAAAATTATGAAAAGATGAAAAATTAAAAAGATTTCACCAATGATTATTCTACTGGATACTATAAAAATATTCAAACGTTACTACACTTAATATCCAGGATTTAAAAAAGACTGCCAAATAGCATTTCATTTTTAAAGAAACAGAACCTAGAGGGTTCTTACTAAAATTAAAACATATTTGATTACATTTTTTCTATTATTACTTCAGTATGATGGAAACCTCTTTGTAATCTCTGTGGTGAGGTACATAACCATATTTATTTTACAAAATGCTAACAGACAGAACTTTCTCAAATTCAGAGTCATTCAAATGCACTCCCCAATTTAATAAAAATTTTAAATCAATAAACCAAGATGTGATCCTAAATTCAGCTTTGAATTCACATACACTAGAACACGAGGACCTTAGTTTTATATTAAAAATGAAAAAGGACTATATATTTACAATATCTGACATTAGAAAGAATGTCAGCTGTGTGCCTATATTTCTTAATACTAAAAAGAAATGGAATGTTTTGTTTTCTTTTGATTTTGTTACAGTATCCTGTTGACATTAATGGCTGCTATAGCTTGACAGTTGGAATGATATTTTTTTTCTCTCTAATGTCTAGGTCATGTCTTAATCATCTGCTTTATTTTAAAAACAGGATCTAGCCTATGCAGTTCAAGAAAAAAAACATGAACCTCTAAGTATAAAAAATACAAGGCGAATACACATTATTTTCTTTATATTATTTACAGCAAAGTCATGTTTTTTTTCTTGGTGAATGCACAGGTATGACTGTTCAGATACATGGAGAATGTGACTAAACCGAACTCTGAAAAGCACCACAAAACTCAGGAGCAGACTGTGGTGATTTTTGTCAGTAACTAAAAGTTATTTCACCTGAATGCTGTTTGAAGAGTAATGTGAACTCAGTGTTAATTTCTGTCTAATCTTATATGCTCTTGTGTCCACTCCAACAGGAACTAATGGGCATTATTGCCACATATCTGTCACAGCTATGAGTTTAAAAGCAGTGTTCCAGAATTTACCTAAAATCTTTCTTCCCAGCATGCAAAACATTTCACTTAAATTTAGATATCAGAAGTGTGTAATATTAACAATCTAATCTAGTTCTTCATAAATCTAATTTTAATTCCCTCATGTTTGGGAAAGAAAAAAAAAAAGACAAGACAGTGGTTCCTCCAAGTTGTCTTACATCCTTGCCATAGGGTTTATGAACAGACTGTGGAAATGCTTTTTCTTTTTCTGTCACTGGATATAGAAGTTGGTAACTACTTTAGATTAGATATGTAGCTTTCAGAAAACCAAACTTAGTTGAGATGAATCACATATTACAAACGAGACTGAAGACCCCTGGAAGTGAAAGCTGTATCACCACATCTTTTCAGGATGTAAAGGGACTCATATTCCATGGTTGTCCATTTGACAGTTTTTATATTTTAAAAATTAAATTAAAAAATCACCTAAATACAATGTAATACAATTCTTTCTGTAATATTATAAGCATTGTTTCATCATAAATTAAAGCTCAAGACATTACTTAATGATAACTTTAAAAGTACTTAATACTACCTTAAAGGAACTTTGTCAAATTTAAATCTAATGTCAGCTGCTTTAGAAAACCAATTTAAAGCAATTTTAAATATTACACTTGTCCTCCCATTACTTTATAAAGTGCAGTAATTTTTGGAGTCATACATTACTGATTTTAAATATTCTGTTACTATTTTCTTTCTAGTGAGGTGCAATCAATATTTTATTTGAATTTTGATTTTTAATTATTGTTAGGAGTTGGCAATAACACAGGATTAGAAGCAACTGGAACTGAGGAATTATGGCAGATTCATAAGGTAATGCCGTGCATTCAAACATGCTGACATCGGGCTAAGTACTGCAGGTCTTTCCTTGATTCTTATTTAAAGGGAAGTCTTTTTTACTTTGATAGTCGTTTTGAAAATAAACTAATTAAAGATAACAGGTTCTGGCCCATTATTGTTGACTCTCAAAAGATCTCAATGCTTCTTGCAAAATAAGATTTATAGCAGAGTGATATCTAGTTCATTATTTGGTCTTGAGTTTCTGGAAGGAAAAAATTTCTTTTCATTCTCAGTTAAAAGTATGAGAATCCTCCATCCCTATTAGTGGCTAGACAAGACATAAAAGCAGAAGCACCTGCTTAATTTGCTGTTTATGAAAGTGAACTTAATGACAGAAGGTATAACTTAAAAGTTGTCCAGACAACTGAATTTTCATTTGCTCCTACCTTCTGTTTTGATTCCTGAAGATTAATTTAAACTGCTAGGGTTTTTTGCTACTATTAATGATGCTGCCATGGACACTGGTAACACTGCTGTGCCATTAAATTCACTGTGAATACTTCAGAATTCTCCCCATTATCCTGTGGATCTCTTTCATCCTTTGACTCTCTGTAACCTCTTATGACCTTTTGTGCAGAGATAGCAAGGGATGATAGATCACAATCAACAGCTATATAAGCCAAGTCTTTATTTTACTGTGTGTATCAAGGAAAAACTACCACACTTACAGCCAAGAGTGAAACAGCCTGAATATCATAGTGTGCAAGGTCATCAGGAGAACACAAATGACATTTGGAGGGATTTTAAGGAAGGGAAATAAACATAATGCAAAGAGATGTTGGAATCCAAAGGGGCAGTTGACATTATTTATAGTTTTCTCCTTAGAACTATCCTAGAATGTCTAAGTTTAAAATGTTGTTGTTATAGTCTGCATTGCTTTAAAAATATCGCAAGTGATCATATACTTCTAGTCAATGAGAAAAGCTGCAAAGAATCAGAAGAGTTCACAAAAAGTGCAATACACTTCATTTGTTTTAAAAGATGTCTCAATTTATCATGAGCATATCCATCATAACACAGTTAATAATTAGGTCTAAGATAAATGAGACACTGAAATATATTCCTTAAGCAATAAAGAAGTTTTCCTCATTATTGTCTTTTGGAATTGTTCCTCTAAATATTCCATACATTGCAATATTTTGGAATTGTTTTAAAATGACAACATATTTACTTTTTAATAAAGCATTTGACAAAATATCTCAGAAAGTTATATTCAGAATGGGTCAATTAAGACTGAGACACACTTTCGTTCATGTGAATTTAGGTCTCACAAAGAGTAAAAACTAGTGTGAAAATATATGAGAATACCTAGTAGCATTCAGTCAGCTTCCACCTAACTCTTGTCTAATACATGAATTTATAACCAAATTTAACTGAATGCTATTATTCACAACAATATGGTGAAAGTCTAATTATACAGTATTAGAAAGAATTGCATTGTTGAGCATTTTTCAGGTGTATAGCCAACTCCTAGCTAACTCAATGCACTACCTGGTGAAAAATTGTAAAAGTTATTGAATACTGTTTTTGTAGATATTTGGTTATATTTATTCCTTCAGAAAGAGTGTAAAATAACACATTCATAAACTGGCAGATGATGCTGAGCTCAGATGAAAGGCCACATGAACACCCATGAGGACACAGGGATAATACAAATGAACAAAGATATAACCTGAAGTGACAATTCTAAATCCATAAAGAGATACTGGAATAACAGACCTGATTTTCAAAAGTGCTAAGTGTTTAACAGGTACTTTTTCCTTCAGTGTGAGTTTCTGTGAGCTCCTCATTTTTAAAAAAGGCATTCTAATGGATTTAAGAAACTAAACTACACTGTTCAAGCCTTCTCGTTTTAAGTATTTAGACCAAGTAATCTGAACATCAGTTCAGAAGAATGCTCAAATTCAAAATATACTTAGCTCTAAATGGGCACATAATTCATTGATTTTTCTTAAAAACACTGTTAAGATTTTAGAACAGGAGAGAGAAAACAACAAAATTAAAATCATTTTGACACATGCATACAGGACATATGTATCCATGTGTTAGACAACAAACTGAACAACAGTTATTCCTTAGAAGAGAATTCTGCAATGATACCCAACAAAACATACTAAAGGATTACACTACAGATATAGAACATAAAGAAGGAGATACAGTCAATATAATTTTGGGGCATATAT
Organism: Dromaius novaehollandiae; assembly: GCF_036370855.1. Classification (NCBI taxonomy): domain Eukaryota; kingdom Metazoa; phylum Chordata; class Aves; order Casuariiformes; family Dromaiidae; genus Dromaius; species Dromaius novaehollandiae. The sequence continues at coordinate 32,449 of NW_026991319.1, forward strand.
AAGGGAGCATCACACTTAATTAAAAATTGTAGCATGACTATACCTAGACCTAATCTAAAACTCACTGAAGGCAAAAGGAACATACTCTTTGGCTTCTGTGAACACTGAACCTGATTCTGGAAATTTACAGTACCTAAATAATATTAACAAATTTTAATATATTTAAAGAATAAAACTTAGGGAAAAAATGAAAAAGATTTTAATACCTGGACTACGGAGGAGCTTCACTATCTGACAAGTAAGCAGAATTATCCAATCAATCTAAAAATATTTACAAAGGTAAAGACAAAAAGATGAAATACTTCCAGGTCAATAGTATTCACTTCACTGGCTTCTTCATGAAAGGGGAAAAAATCATCCAAGAAAAAATTTCAAAAATTATATATAAACTTTAAAAAGAAAAAGATATATCAAGAGATGTTCCTGATGTGAACTATGATATAACAGTAGGAACCTAAAGATGTCTAAAACAACCTGAACTAGATGCTACAAAACACACAATAAAGAGTAGTCAGATCCAAGCAAAGATGTGAACTAAAGAAATAAGGATTTATATGTAGAGTTAGAAAGTCCACTGAAAGCATCCATGGCTACGCACTGCAGCTCAATTCCTATTATTTTACATTGGCAATATACACAACGTACAATTACAATTACAATTGCCAATACTTACCACTTAAATAGCGGTACTCTTTCTTATCAAAGTACTGTTCATGTACCAATTAAATTACCTGTACTTTTCTTCTCTGTAATTTTTTGTCCAAGGTAAAAGACTGATAAAATAGAGTATATTAGCTCCCTAACTATTTCTATTGCTTTCATAGTACTGTTGCATTTATTCCTTTTGTTAAAAATAAAAGTAGGATAGACGGTCAACTGTCTTCACTTGAGTCACTTCAGTGCTATTTATCTAATCATCTCAAAAAACACATTAAAGACTACCACAACAGCTTCAAAGATATGATTACTTTAAAACTGGAACCTAAAAATGATATTAAACTACGAGGAAGAAGAAGATAGGAAAAACAAAACAGTACAACTTCCCCACAATTACAGCACTTATTCTGTGAATACAAAATATTTTTTTCTGGAAATTTTCAAGTAAATCTCAACTACTTTGTTATTAAATGAATGTTTTTGCAAATTTTGTTCACTGAATAATGTCTTCCCAATTTCTTCTAGGATATGAATTCAGAACTTTTTCAAGATTTGAAAATAGACAGAAATTTATCAGATGCTTTCGGAATGTAATAAAATAAAGCTTGCATAGTAAAACAGCCCTAAAAAGAACGGTGTTTTTCATATTTGATAGTTTCAAAAGTGTGTCATAATTTTAAACTGTAAATACGGTATCTGTGAATTAAATCTGTAAATCTGTTAAATGCAGTCAGATAAGCTACTTTAGGGATGCAGGAAGAACATTCTTTGACAAACAGCCTTATTGTTTCAGCTTCTTTAAGTGAATTATGATCAATGACGTGATCTAGGAGTTTTTTTTGGATCTTGGGAAGGTCAAAAAAGAGTATATGTCCTGTTTCAGGCACATCTCTGTTGGCTGTAAAAAGGAAAAAAAGAAAGAAAAAAGAAAAATCTTTCCTTGGCATTCCTCTTGGCTTTTATAAAAAGTTCAGAAAACTCCTTTCTCACTACCTCACAAATACATCCACTCCATTTCTCTTCACCACTAACACTCTACACTACTTCATGTAGTTTCTATTTGTAGACTACTCACAAATTTTATACCAATACTTTTGTGAACTTGGGTTGTGGGTTATTACCAATACTGTCCTTTTATATCCCCCTGTCTTTCTCTATCTACCCCATATCTGTTCTCTCATTCTGTTCTCTCATAGTTACATTTCAGGTTTTCTGGAGAAGAGATCTTTTTGTTGAACCTTCTCTGAACAGCAACAAAACTCTGAAATATTGGTCCAGGACTATAATTACTAAGAACTACAGTAACAAAATAAGCAATAATATATTCTGCTTCAGCTATTTTGCCAATTTCAAGTTACAAGTCACTGAAATTTCCATACAAAACTGAGTATGTGCCTCAGTTTTGCAATTTAGCATTATTTTACCAAGCTTTTCCAATCAGTCATTAATGCCCTGAAAGTTGTTAAATATTTCTAATAAGAAAAAAATTCCCACAGGCAGCAACTATCAGTGATACTTATTCAGGAAAATCACATGAAAATTAAAGGGAAATCCAGTGACCAGTGATGAGCAGAGCCTGAAATAACAGGTTAATGGCAGATAACAAAGATGATCACAGAATCAGTAATCTAACACAGGATATGGTTCTAGATGTGCTATTATATATAATAGTCAGTGATTAATGCACTTATCTGAATGAGAGATGGAGAATCTGCTTCCTCTAGACAAACATAACTCTTTCTAAAACAACTGGCAGTTTGTCTCCTGAGGGCCATCACTGTTGTCATTTCACGTAATATTCATATTCACTTTCCACTTTCCTCGTTGTTTCAGCAGAGGTGATCATCTGCCAAACTCAAACTGACTGTTTTTTTGCCTTGAAGAATTTCTTGTCTTGAAGTTAATGAACATCTACATCGTGCAGCAAATTTGGTTTTCAGACGGATTTGAGAACAGGCTGTAGGTTGCTGATTATGCATTAGTTCTTAGATGTCTAGTATATTGCCTTAAGATCAAAATGAACTCTACAGAGAAGGAATTGTTTTAATTTATACATGCCTATTGTAACCACTACATTTTTTTCATTTGTATATCTATATAACCGAAACATAAATTTTGAGGATGGAGTCTTCATAATAATTTCAAAATAAAGACTCGATTTTTCATATCTTTATTTAAGAATTTTTAATTTTTTAGTCAAATTATGTATACGATGAGATAACAAGATCTTCTCTTCACTGTCGGTCATGTTTGTATTCTTGGATAAATTTCCACTCTTTTAAAAAATTAGCTTCTTCAGAAATAAAGTATTATCTTGCAAAAAAAGAAAATCTCCCAGAATTCCTTGGATATAACTGAACTAAAATATTTTTACAGTAAATACAATTATAAGTGGAAACAGCATAATAACAGCTTATAGAAAGCACTTTGTAATCACATCTGTTTGCTATTTTATTTATATATGGTAACATCTAGAGGGCAATAATTCAGACTCCATCAGCTGCAATAAAAATGCATGCATTTTTAGCCCTTAATTATCCCCTAGAGCCAGCCATGATTACAGAATAATTGACAAATCTAACACTGGCAATGACTCGAAGAGTTGTTTCCCCTTGAGCTATCTATTCTGTAATATTTACGGCACCTACCATATCTTTATCCATTTTCCATAAGGGCAATCTAAAATCTAGTTTCGCTAAATCTGCCAAGTTTTGTCCTGATACTGTTGCATAAAACAGGAACCCCAATAAAACACTTCTTACGCAGAGCAGACCTCAGTACAGATATTATAGATATTCTAGTCTCAGCATTAAGCTGCAACTTCACCATAAACTCATTGGCTTTATTCAGGAATGATCTTGATCCAGAAAGATTCACATATTGTAAAGTGGGTGGATAAGAATTCTGTTACAGAGTGTATAACTAACCAGACTGACATAAAAACAACAGGAAGAAATTTTTGAAATGAATGGAGTAAACACAGGCAGTAGATCCATGCTTATGCCTTATAAACACAAATTACACATTCTTCAGTTCAGTCTCAATTATAGGTCAGTGCCTGCTGCAGCCATTCCCAAGCATCTGCTTTTTGAACTTTCACAGCCCAAGCTATTTAAACTCTGAGAACATCATCTCAGTCTATTTGTCTCTATAAACTACAGAAAAGATGCACTTCTAGGGCCAGTGAAGATTCTGGGGAAGAAAGTGTGCAGATGTCATGTATATTTTACTTCTACTTAAAACAGGAAAACATGAGAATATATAGCATCTGATGACACAAAAAAATGACTTTGCTAAATCTGATATGAAACCTAATTATCTCTTTTCCAAGGCCTTTGTAGATATTAAATCTATGATAGGAAGTGTCATAAGTTATGACCTATAAGTCATAGGCGTATTTACCTAAAAGACATTTTGATTACTATCATTAGGTCTAAATGTAAAAGCGTTTCAGCACATCACCAATTTCTGTATATAAAACTCTCCTGCATACAGCTACAGCTATGCACACCATGCCAAACATATGTGACAATGTTTCACTCCATCATGAACAGGTGCTGGGTTTTGTATCTGTACATGCATATCTCTGTGTACATGTAGAACCTCGCATCAATTCATAGTGACAAACCATGCAAATGAAATTATATGCACAACTGAAAACAGAAAAAGTTGAAAATGCGCCCATTACAGTCAAACAAGAATAAGCCTATGAGCTTTTTCCAGCATGGAAGATGTTAAATAACACTTCTTCTTGGAGAGGACAGAAGATATCATACAGCCTTTTAGAAAATGGCTTGTTCCTCATCATGGAGCTAGAAAACTCCCTGGTCTACACATCACAGCTGAGTTTTCTAGCCCATTTCTGTTACTGTGGTAAGCAACTCTGTTCTTGATATCTGTTCTTACTGGGAAGCGTCTACATTTTTGAAAGCACCATCTGAGAAACTGTTTAAGCAGAGTATATATAGAACACTACTCTCTATAGTAGCTTCTCTGAAATTACAAAATCCGTACTTGATCTGTACTTTTCTTGAATTTTGCTCATTGGTAGCTGTATTTTGTTTATTCTTTTGAAAGTTAGAAACTGTATTTGCCCCCTTATGATCTCTTATACACAAAGAAATAGAGTAAAAATTGTATTAGATGTTTTTATAAGCAGTTATAAATTATGGATAAGGTCATTACAACTAACTATATGACTTGTACATCATCTACTTCATGTACACTACAGTGTGGCATTGTCAATAGCATAGCATCAGAGAAACATGTCTGAAATAAAACATAATGGCAAACATTTAAAGATCAGGCAAGATAACAGTATTAATATTTTTGTAGTAGAACAGTCCATTTGTTATATTTCACTTAATGTAGTAAAAAAAAAATCAGTGGGGATAATAAGAGCAGCATAATTAAATATCACTAAAAGTAGTGTAAGGCTTCTTGTGGGGATTTATGTTTGAAGCTACAAAGTTACTCGTGCTTGGACATGCAATACAGAACCAGTTTCAGGATGCAACATGGGCCAGGGCCTCCCCAGGGCTGGTACTGGCAAGGGCTGCTGGTGGGACAGGGCTGGGTTTGGCCTGGCTGCTGGGGCCCGTCCCCCTGCTCTGAGGGAGCAAGGTCCTGGTGACAGCTGGGGCAGCCCCAGCCAGCTTGTGGCTCGAGATCCAGGTTTGAATTCTAAATGGAAACTGCCAATTTCCTTTTTTAAAATTTTTTTTTTATTCCCTGATATAAAACATCTGTGGTGTGATTACAGATCAGGAAAACTGGTCAATGGGTTTTGGGATTTATGCATTCTGTCATTGATATTGTACACCTAAGTGCATCTGATTACTGGGATGACGTAACACCATGACCAAAGGGGTCGCCTTTGTTCCTTTTTTTTGAAAAGCCATTGTTTCTACAAATACGTTGCACAGAAACACTGTAGAGTGTAGTAGATAGTGACAAATAAGATGGTAAAAATGCTAACAAACATTTATCCTGACTTGCCTGTTCTTAGTAGAATATGATAAATGAAGTAGTTTATTCTCAATTAGTATCATTTAGATAGATAGTTTTAATTATATCAAAAATTTTCCTTCCAAAATAGGTCTGAACATCATAATTGAAATTCATAAAGTAAAAGACACATGAATAATTGGTGTGCTATTTATTTACTTTTTTGGTTTGTTTTTCACTATAATTGGATTCTAGTAACTGAATAAGATTTTAGTTCCTCAACTTAACATATAAACATGAATATTCTTTTGCAGAAAGAAAAAAAAAACTTTTTCCAGATGTGTTCTCTCATTTTAAGAAAAGTACTATTAATTTGCCATTTATAAATGTTAGAAGTTTATAGGAATCACTGGGTTTAGAATTTCAGTCTAGAGAAAGAGACTGTTATTAATTGCTTCTGTTCATAAATAAGGTTCAAAGAGTAAGTACTTCACAAAGGTATGCTGGTGGTACACATAAAAAATCAGATTTGCTTTTGCTTCTGCTGAACAAATCAGGAGATTGACCACTTTCTGATCAAGAATTAAGAAAGCTATTTAGCTGCAAATGTATTTTAATTCTACATTTTGTTCTTTGTGATGTATTTAAAGCAATGGCTCTCTGAAGGGAGAAAGAAAGCTTAAAAAAGCTTCCATGTGGTATTTATGGGTCACTTTTAGGAGCCGAGAATTTTCCAGTTCATTTCTCTTCCCTTCTTTTAAATTAATTTTTAGTGTTTTACAGTGGTATTAGGTAAGTCATCTGTTATGAAATACGATTCTAGTTTTTAGCTATGGAAATAATCAAAGCAGGATGTTGTCACTTATTCAAACTGTACATTTAGGATTGGATTCTCTGTAATAGTTCAATCCCTAGCCTGTATGTAAAATTCACAACTTTAGTATCGGTGGTGTATTTCATGATGTGACTATCTTTAAGAAAACAGAGTAACTACCAAGTAATTACACCTGGAAAAATGCCTCAGAATAAATGTAAGATATGAAATTTTGACTATAACCAACCAGAAAAGAATCTGAACACAACAACTTAAAAAAGTAACACAAATGTTCCCTATTAAGAATTTATTGAGATATCCAGATATGGTAGGATTTTCAGAGGACCTTGAAAAAGGTTAGATATCTAAAGCTTACTGAAAGATAGTGGCATCTATGGCTTTAACTGTTTTTGAAATCTCAGCTGACAACTCTACTTGGTAGGAAAAAATAAACCCAGACATAACAAACAGGTTTCCATCTACAGTTAAATCCTCCCCCAAAGTATATATATATGTGTATATATTTTTACCGGTGGAGTGCTGAAAATGTAGAAGGATGAACCCTTCAGTGCCAGAAACTTGAATTTGTAGAGCTGAGATGAATCAGTTCCTTCAAGTTTCTCATTTACCCATCCCATATGTATGACCTGTAAAACAAAGTCATTGAAAATTAAAGCTCATTTTTCTAGCGAGGCATAAGACAGACCTGAATAGGTCAAATCTTTCCACAGGGAAGAGTGTCTTAGATTTGGATGCATCATTCCCTGCTTCTAAACTGCCCTTCCATTGCTATCACACTCTTAACCTTGTAACCATTCCAGTGTGTCAAAAGTCCTTGAAGAGACATAATCCATATTGAACAGGTTTTCTGAATCCTGATTCTATTCCAGGCAGCAAAGTTGTATCCATGCTGGTATGCTGTGTGCCAGCCATGGAGGAAAGGGGAAATTTAATATGTAAAAATTAAGCATAGTTATTATTGTAAAATTAGGTGTTCTAATATGATTAATTCAACCATATTAGAAGGTTCCAAAGATAATCTCCTTTTAAAAAGTCACCTACATATGTTTCAGCAGACTCTCATTTTAGCCAGCAGAAAAGCTGGGTGTACTAAAATAGTACAGCCAGTACTCTAGATTCTACTTTACCTTTAGGACAGTAAAAAGCTGGACAACCTAGAACCTCTGTGACACATACCTCTTAAGAGAGACATCTGAATAAGTCACAAGATTTATCTGAAAAAAACTTTCTGTACGCTCACCTTTGTTGTTGCTAATAAAGTGCCTTTGTCACATTGATTCTTTCTTTATATACCTTTTTTGGATTAACTTTATCACATAAGAAGGATATGTGCTTTATGTTGTAGTAAAATTAAATGTCAGTTTCACTCATCACATAACTTTGCTCTAACAGTATTATAATATGTCCCTTTACATTATAGATTACATTTTCTGATCAGCTGCAGACATATATTTTGGGCTTGTGCTCTAAGTGTTTTACTAAAATGGAAATGTACTATTACTATTTTTATTGTAGCCACATGATGCTGTGACCAGACTACTTGTGGTAGGTCAGAATCAAAAGTCTTGGTTTCAAGTATATCCTTTTCCACACTGCAAACAGATTTTTATACCTATTAGCACCTATAAACTCAGTGATAATCTGCCTTGGTATGATGGAATCTCTTTCAACCCCAGACCAAAAAACCCAAAATTATACAAAAACATATTCACTGGACTAGATTTTGGGGGGACTGTGAAACCTTTTTGGAGAGTATGGTCTTTCTATTAACTGATTGCAACTTTGTAATATCGCTCATTTAATTTCTTATAGAAACAAGTATATGGATCATCATGAGGTCATTTATTTGTTCTCTTTCTTCAAAGACTACAGAAAAAAAGAGCAATACTTCAGTTACACTTTGAATACACTGGACAGCTTATTACTCTGCTTGACTGAAATGAGCAGCCAAATTAAAAAGTCCAATTCCAGAAACACAGGATCTAAATCAAAAAACCCAAATAATATAACATCATCAAAGCAAACAGTCTTAGAAGCCTGAAAATTTTTTTTGTTTTTTTGGATGATTGATTTAATGATAATTGCCAAGAAATGTCAAAACTGATTAACAGCTTTTTCGGTTTCCATTTTTTTTAAAGCCACTACTTAGCTTCAGATTGTCAACATAGTTTCTTGAATGAGGAAGCAATTTTTGTGCCTAGCAGTAGAAATAAGAAAAAATGCTTTGCTGATTTCTATCTTACAAAAGAAAATAAAAACTCACCCAGAAAAACTAGCTAGTATGTTATAGTTCAATGTGAATTTAAAGAAAAGAATCCCCCTTCAAAAGCTTTGAAAGCCTTTCAAATCACAAGGTTATGGTTTCTATATTTACACTATGAGACTCTTACCTAAGTATTAAAGGAGCCAGTAAAAAAAAAAAAAAAAAAAAAAAAATCTATTGGCAATTCTTGCCTTTTCTAAAAGGTATCTATTCTTACATCATCTTGGTCCATTCTTTTTTTAATGAAAATGTGAAAAAAATCAACAAGGAGCCATTGGTAGATTGATCTAAAAGTCAAAGAAGAATACCCCTGTAGAAAATTTACTGAATGTATGAAGTCTCAGTACATACATATATTTAGGGAAAGAAATATAATATGGCTAGAAGACATGAAAAGTTTTAGTGGTTGTTTGGTTTAGAGTTTTCGTATATTTATGAGAAAGCAATATTTGAGCTGATTCAAATGCAGATTGCTGAAATGAGATACTGTCTACAAGAAGAAATAAAGTTAAGCTACGTGTTTGAAGAATGATTGCTACTGGAAGATTTGGAGTGAGCTCAGTGGGTTTAGAGCTGCATTACTGTTATTTGAATTAACTGAGGATAATAAAAGGGGAAACTAGAAAGTAAGTGCTAACGAGTATAAAAGAGAAAGAGGAAAGGCAAATGCAAACCAGAGAGACAAGGGAAAGGACATTCAGGAGGAGAAAGACACCAATATTGTAAGATGGAAAATAATGAAACAAACATGAAATTAAAATGAAAAGAACAAAACAGAAGACACTATACAGGCATGCGAAGAAGGAAAAATCAGGGAGAAAAACAAATCTGAGAGAAAAAAAAGCCATAAAGAAAAGAGTGTAACAAATTTATAATCAACTATAAAGACAAAAAAATGCCTAAAAAGTAAAGAAAATAGAAGAATTTTATCAGAATCAGTGTTTAATTAACATAAGAATAATTATTCAGTTCAACAGAAGTCTGTATGGAAAAAAACACCAACCAAATATTGGCACTCAATAATAAGCTGCTTTTGGTTGATAAGTATGCTAGGGAGATTTTGACTAGACCAAAACCTTCCATTTGAAATTTTAAGGAGTGCTGATTTGGCATAACACTACAAACTACCCCATTTTCAGCACTGCTTTTAGCACTCCTTTCTTGATCAATCTCAGACTGCTATTTGAAACTGCATGGAAAAGTACCCATTCACCATTGCTGTGTTATTAATTTCCTAAAGTGTTCCAATATACTTTACAAAAGTTCCTGTAGGAACAAAATGAGCAATGGCACTCATTATGGGGTGATAATATGTCACTAACAAAATGTAATCCGATGATAGCAGATGAGTGAACATTCTTATTTGCACTTACTGTTTTGCTATAGGAATAGAGCATCTAGATGACTGGAAACGTAACGTGTGTTACATTTAATAAAGTTATCTGTACATTTTGTGTGTAGTACTGCTAGTTAAATAGCTATGAAAAGTAAATGAAGCAAAACACTGAAGGGGAAAATAGTTAAAGAAAATCAAGTAGATCTCTGACATATGAAAGGTCAGAACAGATGCGATAGAATGCTCATTTAGTTAAAGGAGGAGAAGAATCTACAACAGAAACCAGCTTTGACTGCAAGTCAAAAACTAATGTTGTATCATAAAGCATCATTTAATTTTAGTTTTAGTTCTTTTTCTGGTCTTTTCCAAAGCAAGTGGCAGACTTTATATTCTAACTAGTACTTGGTGGGGGGGGGGGGGGGGGGAGAGAGGGACTAATAGATTTTTCTGTATCTTTGTGACCTGCAGGCCTCTCACATACATAATTATCATGAAAATAATAAATTTTCAAAAAAAAAAAAAAAATCGGCCTGCCAGAAGATCTGATGCATTACATTGATGTTTTCCATTGTATTTAACTTAATCCATTTCTGTCAGAATGACATATTTAACATTTATTTAAAATAACATGTTTTAGGGATGAAACTACAGAGGAATTTAGAAATGACGATACCCTATTTTTACATGCTTCAACCCCAGAGGGAATTTTTTAAGTCCAAGCTAGGCACAACTTGAACACCACAAAAAGCAACATGTCCACATTAACAGATAGGAAACCATGAAGATGGGTATGCATCTGACTTCATTCATTTTCCCAGGAGCTGGCTGCCTATGTCAAATTTGGATTCAGAGTCCTTTGGGTAGTGACTACTGTTTCCATTACAGGGCTGCTGGTAAAATTGGGGATGATGTCACCCACTTTTTCTCATAATAACCTACTGGTTATTTCATAATAGCCTTCTCTTTCAAGATAGGATCTAAAACCTAAAGCTTTCTCTTGAGAACAGCTATCAATAAGTTGCCTTTGAAAAAAATCCTTTTCTGAATGCAGCAGGAAGTGATACACCTGTGTTTGCCTTTTATACAATAGCTCAGTGTAATGCCAAACCTACTGGCCAAAGTTTGAATTCTGTGGCACAGTTGCCCGCTATGTGATATGAGCGCCTGATGAGTAGTGTACATGTAGGTCAGTGTCCATGGCTAAATGTCAGATATATTTCGCCGGAGTAGGTGTGACTAAAATTAACGAAGGGTGCACACCTGTACTAAAGTCAAGACTATCCAGCTCTCAGCTTCTTGTCCAGAAATGGTATGTGAAAACAGTTATTACAGCCCATATTGCTCTCTCTGATGACATCTGGGAGCCTTTCAGAAAAAAAGATCCAAACAGAATCATAGAATAATTTAGGTTGACAGAGACCTCTGGAGCTCATCTTGTCCAACCTCCTGCTTGAAGCAGTACCAATGTAGATCAGGTTACTCAGGGACTTATCCAAATGAGTTTTTAGTATCAACAGAAATAATATAACATAACATAATATATATTTTTTTGAATATCTGTCAAAGATGAAGATTCCATAACCTGTCTGGGTAATTTGCTCCGGTGTTTGACCAAATTACCAAAAGTTCCAATATTTGAACATATTCAGATGTTCTTCTTTTGGGAGACCATATGTGGTGTAATGATTAGTGAGCTGGGCAGTTGTTCCTTTTCTCTCTCCCAAAGCAGCATTCATATCTCAACAGCTGATGGTCAAGCCTTATTTAACTATTGTGATTCTTGTTCTTCCCTATTAGTAGATGCCCTGTTCTTCTACATATTCTTGTATTTTTTTTTTAATCAGTGGGACTACTTGTGCAGCAGGAACCCAATCCAAGTAACAGTGGAGAACTCAGGTCCTTAGTTACTCTTTTCTTAAATTTCTGTTTAGTTTTTTATCAAAATTACAACCACCGTAAAGTGAGCTTAAAAAACAACTCCTCACCTAATAAAGACTCAAATTATTTCTTCTGCTGTTCTGGAAAATTAAAAAAAAAAATCAATCTATAGCTGCTGCAAAAAGATCCTCAAAAATAAAATTCAGTCTGAAAATTTACTCCCAGCTCCCTTCTGCATGTTATCCCCTAATCAATCACATGATAATTCTGCTTAAAAATGCGTCAACATAATTTTAATTGGAGAATCATCCTGAAGGAGAAGGACTGATCGTATAGTGTGAATCCAGTGAAATCACTGTTCTATAGAACTGAATAGAAAAGCAATTAGTTCTAAAAGCTGTGAAGAGGAGCTCCCTGTGCAGAAGACTATATCTTCTAGATTCTTTCTCACAATCATAAAGCAGAAATAAACAAATCAAATTGAGAGATCAAATAGAACTAGAAAACTACAGAAAATGGCAATACGGATGTCCAGACATAAAGACAGGAAATCTATACAGTAGGTCAGCACTCAGCCTGGAGAGCAGAAATTGAAAAGAGAGTAGGGAGAGGTCAGAATGGTATGGAAACAGAGAATAAAGAACAATTGTTAACAATTTTTTATATTCTAGGAGCTTATGGAAGCTCGATGAAATTATCAGGAAGACAGCTTTAATCAGAGAACATGATTTTTCACAAAAAACAGAATTACATTGTTCCAGTCACTGTCAGAGTATCTGTAGACCCAGCTGACAGCTGGAAGCTATGGTCAACATATTAGGGTAAGAAATGCTGTTTAAATACTGTGTTTCATATACTTAGTTCTTCAATAGGAACTATTGGTCAGTCTTTGAGACAGAATTCTTTAGTCTGACCCATTCTAGAGTTTCTAGAATCAAATGTTTCGAAGTCTTCCAACTTTAAAAGAGTAAGCTAATACAAGCTATTTCACTAACACAAATATGTTCCATTCTAAAGAGAGAAAAGTGGAACATACAAACACCATGACACACTGTGAAATGTGTTAGTTTTAGAGGGCACAGTGAGATTTTTGAAATATGTTCAGAAATGCAACAAGGATAATCAGAATATATTGATTTGTTCCATCAAGTTTGACAAATTTCTTAACCTTAGTATCTACAGTTTCTCCATCTTCAAAATTGGTATAATAGTAATATTACATCACAGAGGAATTACATTGTAACTATCTGACTAGAGGTTCAACTGTTTATGTGCTTTGAAGTGGTGTTTATTTGTTCCAATAACTTTTATTTTATAAGTGAAAGTGTTGAGGTCCCAGAAAAATCTCTGAAACAGATCAAGAGAATTTCATTAAGAAGTGCATAACTGACCTTCCATATAAATAAAGTAAGAACAATTACAAAGGAATATCTCAATTCTATCTTTAAGTGGTTGCATTATGTTCAAAGGAGTTTACTCTTGCTCTGTTTCCAGATGTGTGAGTCCTAAAACTATAGTCTGCAAGAATCTAACTTTTGAAGACTAACTTTTGAAGTTTGGAGAAACTAAATTTATCATGTATATGATATAATTGTAAAATGTTTTTCTCTAATTTATGAAAATGAAAAAAGAGAAATTGATCTTGTAAGAGTATGTGCAGTGTATGAATCTGCAGCATGAAGCCAGAGTTCATGGCATGCCTGAGACAGCAGTTCTACTATGAAGAACAGTGGGAAAACCCCTCATATTTGAAAACTTATTCACAATTAGGTTCATATAATCATCAAAAACAGAGACGAAAAGAGGCTTCTCAGAAATTGTTTAAAACCCGCTCTGAAATGCAGGACCCATGATACATATTTTATTTCTAAAAGATGTTTTCTTAACCTCTTAAGGACCTCCAGTAATGGAGACTCTATAATTTCTTCCAACAATCTATTCCAGCACTTTATCAGCTTTACCAGAGATGAATGTGGAGGACTGGCTTGAGGGCAGAGGTCATGTGAAGACTGAACAACTAAAGGAAGCAGAACTAAGTGCATATCGCACACAGTTGATGTGAGCCAAGTCCCGTATGAGAGTAAAAACAGCTAGAGCCAAGGACACATTGTCCTTGGCTCCAAGGTGTTATCAATGATTAGTCCTGGGAACTTGCGGGTGATGTAATGCAGAAGTTGCTGGGTAAACCAAGTTGCTGTTACCAATAAGGAGCTCAGCTTTTGCAATATGTATGAGCCTGATTAGTCCTGTGCTATATAAAGAAAGACCACACCTAATAAAGTTGAAGTACACTGATCACTCATATTGAGCGTCTGGGTCTTCCCTCCGTCGGCTCCTCCCGTGCAAGTTTCCAACAAATGGCGCCCGAACAGGGACCCTGCCGGTCAGGGACTCGGTGATTAAAAACTCAGGAGTCGACAGAGTGCTAGAGACAGCTGGTCCTGCTGTGCTAAAGGCGACGAGACACAAAAGGGGGTCTACGTGCCAGAGTTACAGAGGAGGTGGAGAGGACACAAACAAAGGGGGTCCGTGCCCAGGACGAGACGGGGTCCTGCCAGAAAGTCTCGCCGCAGGTCTTGCAAAGGTTGCAACGGTAAGTGAGTAACCACGGAGCGACAAGCGGCTTATTATTTATTAAGATGCTTTTTAGAAAAGCGAGGTACTCAAGGAATAGAATGTCATAAGGAACTCCCAGGGCTATTAGCTTACGGAGTGGCTAAGGGGTGTTTTGTTAACCCAGATAAGGAACTCCCAGGGCTATTGGCTGACGGAGTGGCTAAGGGGTGTTTTGTTAACCCAGATACCGTGTTTGAACAAACTGAATGGAAAAAATTTGGGGACAAGTTGTTTGATGAAGTAATAAGTGACAACAAGACAGCAAAAAAGCTGATGAAGCCGTGGAGGGCAGTTACTAATGCTCTCGCACCTCAGAAAAAAAAAAGAAAAAAAAAAAAAGAAAAAAAAAAGAAAAAAAAAGAGAAAAGAAAAAAAGAAAAAAAAAAGAAAAAAAGAAAAAAAAAAGAAAAAGAAAAAAAAAAAAAGGGGGGGTATCCCATCTTATATGGGAATAAAGCAGGGCCGGGAAGAGCCTTTCGGCTTATTTATTGACAGAGTAGCCAATGCTATACAAGCAGCAGGGGTACCAGATTACCTGAAAGGGACTATCTTGAAACAATGTGCAATACAGAATAGTAACCCTTCAACGCGTAGTATTTTAGCCACACTCCCGGGAACATGGACTATTGAGGAGGGGCTAGAAAGAATGGCGCAGGTACCTGTAGGACCGCAAGCTATGCTAGTAGAGGCGGTGAAACAATTAGGAGAGAGCATGAGAGAGCAAGCACAGGCGTTGCGGGATAATATGCAACAGAATCAAAGTCAGGTATTCGCTGCCCTTGCTCCTTTGCAAAATCCCGGCGGAAATATCCCCCCTAATTGACGATCGGCACGCTGCTACCGATGCGGCATTGTTGGTCATCTTCGCAGAGAATGCCAAGCTAGTAGAGTATGGTGTCCCAACTGCAAAAGCAACAAACATGATGGAGCGGCTTGTTGGAAGGCTGGTTCGGGAAACGCCCAAAGAAGCGGGACGAGCCGCCCCGCGACGACACAAAAGGCGGCCTTCACCACAACAACTCAGCAACCCCCGCAGTTAACACAACCACCGACCCCCCCGGCGCCCAGCTCCACTCCGAACAGCATGAACCCCTTTGTCTTCGACCAGCCACCAGAGGGAGTCTCGGACTGGACTTGGCAACAGCAGTAGACGCCACCTTATTGGATACAAAGCCAACAAGAATCCGGACGAATGTCTATGGACCAGTAACTATTAATCATGAGCCGATAGGTGCCTTACTGATTGGAAGATCGTCCGCTACAATGAAAGGATTACAAGTTTTGACAGGATTGATCGACAAGGACTATTTCGGGGAAATACAAATTGTGGTTTCAGCAATGTTTCCACCTATGCACATACCACAAGGATCGAGAATAGCTCAACTTATTCCGCTTCCCCACCTGACTGTAGGGGTGGCACCAGCGAAAGAGCAACCACGAGGCTATGGTGCTTTTGGTTCCACTGGAAGTGCAGTATTACTGACTGTCGGAATGCATCAAAGGCCCCGACAAACCGTGACTGTAAAGTATAAAGAAGAATCTATACGCACTAATGCCTTATTGGACACTGGAGCGGATGTATCAATAATTAGCACTAAGATTTGGCCCCAGCATTGGCCAACCCGAGAGACCAGCTCCACGGTAGCTGGAGTAGGCGGGGTCACCCTCGCCCGAAAATCATCGACGCTACAATGGACTATAGGGAACAAGGTGGTTAATTGCTCCGTTTCCATTTTACCCCTACCTGAAGGAGTGCAAGCATTAATAGGGCACGATATCCTTGCCCAGATGGGTATGGTGCTTACCTCGGAACACCCTTTATAGCACCGGCCATTGCCTGGACTTTCCCAATCCCACTCAGCTGGAGGACTGATCAGCCTGTGTGGGCAGAGCAATGGCCGCTTAAACGGGAAAGTCTCATTCAAGCACATGAACTAGTAAAGGAACAGTACAAACAAGGTCATCTAAGACTATCTACCAGCCCTTGGAATACCCCAATATTTGTGATCAAGAAAAAATCCGGCAAATACAGACTTTTACACGATCTACGTGCTGTAAACAGACAGATGCATGACATGGGTGCTTTACAACCGGGATTACCCAGCCCAGCAATGATCCCAGAAGGCTGGCACCTGCTAATCGTAGATTTAAAGGACTGTTTCTTTACCATAGCCCTCCATGAAGATGATAAACAGCGATTTGCATTTACACTCCCTGCTATCAATAGAGAGGGGCCAGACCAAAGATTTGAATGGACAGTACTACCGCAGGGTATGCGAAACTCACCAACCCTCTGTCAACTCTATGTCGATGCGGCACTTCAACCGTTACGTCAACAGTGGCCAGAGACCATAATATATCACTACATGGACGACATATTGTTGGCACAAAAAACCCCTTTTTCTCCTGAACAAAAATTTGATCTAATCACACAATTAAAGAAAAAGGAACTTGTGGTGGCTCCGGAAAAGGTACAGGAATCCAGCCCCTGGCAGTATCTAGGTTGGCATATTTCGAATGCCACCATCAGACCACAGAAATTGACAATCAGGACTGACATAAGAACACTCAATGATGCTCAAAAACTATTAGGAGACCTCCAATGGATCCGTCCGGTTGTCGGCATTCCTAATGAACTTTTAAATCTGCTACGCCCCTTGCTGAAGGGAACAGACCCAGCGGCTGCCGTCACGCTCACAGAGGAACAGCAACGAGCACTCCAGGAGATTGCATCACTAATTACTACGCGTGCTACGCACCGATGCCTGGAAAATCAGCCACTTGATCTTACTATTTTATGTGGCCCACAATAGCTAATGGGAGCCATTACACAACACAAAATAAAAACGGGGAAAAAAGAGGGTTGGCGGAACCCATTGTACTAGAATGGATAGCACCACCGTTACAACCAAAACGAACTATTCAAGAAAAAATTTCAACGCTGGCCGAACTCATTAGGACACTCTTCGCCCCTGACTTACATGATCAGCGTTGGTCAAATCTGACTGCAGCAATCAAACATAGAAGAAGTGAGAATCGTCGAGGCAAGCGTGAATTGAAAAAACTAGGTTCAGATTGTGCTGATGATGTAGAATTATGGGGGCCTGCGGAAAGGTTTTTCGCTGCAGCTTTAGACCCTAGTGTTGCAGTTGCGCATGCCATGTCTAATCTAAATAAACTTGCTTGTTGGGCTGTTAAGCAATCAAATGTTACTACACAAATTCTCTCTGAAATGTCACAGGATATGGATATCCTGAGACATGCAGTGTTGCAAAATAGAGCAGCTATAGACTTTCTGCTTTTAGCACAGGGACGCGGGTGTGAGGATTTTGAAGGAATGTGTTGTTTTAATCTTTCTGATCATGGACAGTCAATCCATGAGCAATTGAAATGGCTAAAGGACCACACCCAGAGAATCACCGTACAGTATAATTGGTTTGATGATCTGTTTAGAAAGATGTTTGGTAATGTGAGTACCTGGATTTTGAGCTTGATCAAAGAAGGGCTACGTATTCTATTCATAATTGTATTAATTTTAATTGCTGTAAGAGTAATTTTTGGCTGCTTAACACAAAAGCTTGAACAATTAACTGAAAAGGTCTTTCTCGCACAAAATAAAAACGGGGGAATTGTGGAGGACTGGCTTGAGGGCAGAGGTCATGTGAAGACTGAACAACTAAAGGAAGCAGAACTAAGTGCATATCGCACACAGTTGATGTGAGCCAAGTCCCGTATGAGAGTAAAAACAGCTAGAGCCAAGGACACATTGTCCTTGGCTCCAAGGTGTTATCAATGATTAGTCCTGGGAACTTGCGGGTGATGTAATGCAGAAGTTGCTGGGTAAACCAAGTTGCTGTTACCAATAAGGAGCTCAGCTTTTGCAATATGTATGAGCCTGATTAGTCCTGTGCTATATAAAGAAAGACCACACCTAATAAAGTTGAAGTACACTGATCACTCATATTGAGCGTCTGGGTCTTCCCTCCGTCGGCTCCTCCCGTGCAAGTTTCCAACAGATGAAGAAGTCTATTCCTCATGTCTAACATGAGTCATCTGTGCTATAATTACAATTCAAGACATTTTTTGCCCTCTCCATTAAAGTCTCAAATTGCTTCACCCTCAAGAGTAGAGGAAATAGAAACTCCTTCAATCCATAACTGGAGCAAAAATTCCATGAATCATAACATGTAGTTTGTGTAGCATCATTCCTTGCTTCTTTCCACATGTCATTCTCTGATCAACCACATAAGAACATTTATTTTCTTCCATTCTGCAAGACCAGGTTACCATTTCTGAAGACTTCTTTCATACCTCCCTGTCTTCTCTTCTTTAATTTACACAACTCCATTTCTTTCAATCTTTCCACAGAGACCATGGAAAGCCTTTCGTCAAAATCTTTTCTGCAGCACAGTGCACAAAATCAGCTGGAACACTTTGCACTTATGTTTTGCAAGGTACTCTCACCTATACATTAACATATAGGCCAGAATGTTTGCCTCTTTATCAAAAGTCACAAAGGAGACATTGTAGTTATGGTATGCAGCTCTGGCCTGAGGTTAAACAAACAAGGTAACAATGTAAGAAACTGCTGGACATTGCACACAATGTACAGGAAAAAGTGGTTGGCCAACTCCAGTCTAGCACTGCTGAACTAATAAAACATTAACGGGATAAACTGGCAGGCTAAATAGATGACAGGGAAGCATCAGGAAGTCCCCTTGGGTTAAGAATATCAGAAGAAAGAGAGGTGCTGGCTTTTTGAGGATGTTGAGGATCAGTGACTAAGGCCAAAATAACCAAAAAAGAATATAAAAATGAGAAAAACAGGGATGATGAAATATTAAAAAGTCTGTGGGTTGCTTATTTGGAAGGGAGAAAAAGAGAGAAAAGGGAATTTAAGGTCAACCATGTGACTGGGACTTTTGAAAGGTCCCTGCTAATCAGCCCTGTGCCTGACTACCACAGCCTGATATAATAATAAACCTGTTGTTTTTCTGATGACACCATGTGTGTCCAACTGGCTTCTGTGGTCAGTAGCACTACGATGACCTCCCTAATGCTAGCAAGGGGACAGAGGCTGGACTGAACTGCCCAACAGAATTTATGTCCCCAAATACTTTTTGGAAGAATGAGTTGTTCCTACAACCTCTCACAAATATTTGTTGATTATTCTTGCTTACGTGCTGGACCATAACTGGCTTCCATCCTGTTTTTCAGACTCATTCTTCAATACATCAAGATCATTCTTATGTCTAATGCTGACTTTTACAGCTTCATGGCTACAAAACTAGTACACATACTTTTGCTAATGCATCGTAGGGAAAATATTCAAGTGAATTGGATCTGGGAGATACCTTTTCAGGACTCCATCAATATATCATTTAGTTTTAAAAGTGAACCATTTACACCTATTCTTGGATTATCCAACAAAGTTTGTACCAGGAAATCTGGACAAAATTTGTTTAGAATACTCTCATGTCAAGAAGTGTCAAAAGCTTTACTGAAGTCAAGATATGTCAGCAACTACTTCTCACCCATCCACAAGATGTGTTATCCTACCACAGAAGGAAATCAGATTAGATATTAACTACTTATTCTTGACAAATCCTTCATGGCTGCCACTCATCTGCTTGTTATCTTTCATCTGTATACAAATGTTCTGCTTATTTATTTCAGATTTCTTTCAAGGGTTTGAAGTTAATTGACTAGTCTCTAATTCTCCAGTTTCTCTTTCTTTTCAGTAACAGGCACTGTGTTTACCCTTTCCCAGTCTGATCTGTCAGGTGGCAGTCACAAATCCTCTGAGATATCTTGATAACAGCTCTGAGATTACTTTGACCATTTTTTCACATCACAAGTCATTGAAAGCATAAGTACCACCAAAATTTTCCTTCATTTTGTAATCTGAGATCTTGCCATATTTTTCTAGTATTACTTGCAATAACCATCTGTTGCAGTTGACCTTTTTATTGAAGGCTGATCTCTGATAAACTGAGTAATGGCAAATATTTTCCTTTGTCATCTCCCTGCTATTAATGAATTCACAGCATAATTTTTTGTTACCTATATATCTCTTGCTGGTTACATCTTAATCTGTGTCCTGGCCTTTCAGGTACATGCTCTTCTTTTATAATCACTGTATCTAGAATTTAATTTCTGTATGATTTCCTCTAGCGGTCAATGAAAAGCTCATGATTTAGGCAAGCAAGTGACTCTGTTTACTGAAGATATATGTCAGAAGAAAAACAAAAGAATGATTCAAACCCCAGTTAATTCAATTAGTATGTTACTGTGCCCTTTGTAGGCCTTGACTCAGGTTGCAAAGGTCAGTGAACAGTTCTGGAATAGTACTGTCAGCAAATTCAAAAGCATGTTATGAATTGGTGATACTGTAGCAGAAACACAAACGTAAAACTTTGGTATAACATCGTGGAAGATTCACAGTTGCAGGGCTGCAGATGAGAATACCTGTGCACTACCATGCACAAGTCTGGTAAAGGACGCAACTAAAGCAAGGCTCCAAATTCATGAAATTCCTCTCATGTTCTAAATCACGGATTGTTATAAATACTGAAATCCATACAATCACTACAAAAGAGCAAATGGAATATACATATGCAAACAATTACAGGGAGAGAGTTCACCTTTTCCTCCAGCTGCAAAAAATCAAAACAAACAAGGAAAGAGACATTGCAGGAAACACTGAAAATCTGTTTTATAGCATATAAAGTAAAATTATACATAGTGTTTATCAAGATCCGATGAACATTTTCTTCATACTGAGAAGAAAAGGTATTGCTTCAGTGGGGGATGGGAAATGCTCATATAGTCTTAGAAAGCCAACAACTCTGCAAGTTTTTTTTTCTGTACAGAGGGAATCACCTAATTTACTGTTTCATAAAAAAATATGCAGCAATCCAGTGGTGCATATCTTTTTGAAAATTGAGTCACAAATCTAACTGCTTACAGATAAGAGAATTAAGTGCTTCCAAGTCTCTAGAGCACTGCAACAAATTATATCAAGCAGAATCAAAAGTTATAGTGTTTGGAAAATGGCAGCTCTCCACACTCAATAAAATATTGTACAACCTAGCTCAATCTCCCGGTCTTCTTGCAGAGCACCAATCTGCTCTAAAAGTACCCAGTGCTTAGGTGCCTCATGCTTCCAATCCTCTGAGGTCTACACAGGTTACGTATAGTGTCAGGGCTTCAGCAGTGGTACTTATTTATATACACCTGTCAAATTTTTATAATTAGTCCTTGACAGAGACTAACTAGCATGACATGGTCTGGGACAACTAGTACTCTTCAAAAAATTCCCAAGAACAGTTTGGGATTTAAGCACTGGCAAAAATGAAATTCCAATAGTTTAAATGCCTCCCAGTTTAAATGTCTCCTTTGGAGGGAGAAGAGACATTAATAGTATGAACGTAGCGAGACTGTGCCAATTAGCTTGTTGACCTGGTACTGTTTAATTTAACATTATAAATATAGTCATAATAATTACAACTGTTGCTACCACTACCTCTAGGAACCTCTTCCTAACTTTGGATCTTATATGCAGGACAAAATGCAAACTCTTTGTTTAATGTCTTCTTTGGGCAAAGAGACCCAGAAATACAGCTGTTTTAGATCTGAGAACCATTAGTTGCATCCCTTCCCTCTACAGTTTTCTTAGCTATATGCCCTTGGAATTCATCTTGTCCTGGATTTCCAGAATAATATTTCCAGTTAAACCAGTCAAGGACAATATGAAAGAAAAGCGAGAAACCCAGGTTTAGTGAACTAATTTTGCATTTGTTGATGCCAAATCCTAGTTTGTTACAGACCTATGAAAAACAGAATCTGAATGGAACCTGTCCTGATCTGATCTCACCCCTTTTCGAAAGATTGGTTTGGATTCTGAAGGCAATGAAGAAAACTCATGGCAACTGACACGATAATGAAACTCAAAGGCTCTATCTAGTTCTTCAGGAATGTCCATACTCAACAGGAAGGATAAATCTGCAACTATCACAAAATTTACTTAAGGAAGCTCTTCAAACCACCTCCAGTCTCTCAAACTTCTCTTTTCTCTGTCTTTTAAATCAATTATATTAACAAGAGCAGTTCAGGTTTGTACACACATTATGTAAGTGACATCAGTCTTGCCTTAAATTCTCCATTCCAGAAATTTACGTTCTAATTGCATCTTTCCTTCCTTTCATATTCTGAAGGTAAAAAGGGTAATGGATTTGTACTGCTTAACATTAGACACCTACCTTAGATAGTAAGTTAAGAGGCTACTGGGGTCTTCTTAGGACCCCAGTACAGTCAAAGCAGAAGGAGAGGCTATATATATAATCCGTATAAAGGATTATTTAAAATACTGATTGATACTAATTTCCACATTTGAATGACGCTCTGGAAAAGAATATTTTTCTGCCCTGACTAAATGGATAGTTTATAGACACTAGCCTGTTAACCTGGGAAATCAAATTAGGCATCTAATGTTGGGTCGTATGACTGTCCTCAATATTTATTTACAAATTCAGGAAGCATACTTCTTCCTTTTTTTGAAGTATCATATTACATGCACAAAAATTGAGATGAATAAAGTTTAAAAGAATAGAGTCAATCATTTGCAGTTATCCATTAATACCAAAAAGCTCATTCTTGTATCATCTTCATTCGCCTTCTAACTCTCAGCAGCTTGAACCAAAGTCTTTAAATCCAACTCTACAAGCTGTCTGTATCAACAAAGACTGCTTCTAATGTTTCTGTACTTAGTTTAAGAAAGAGCTTCTTAAAAGCAGACATTTTAATGTCAATTAGTACTTCTGTCTTTAATAAAATAGAAGTTGGAATTCCCTTTTGAGCTTTTCATGTGAATGCTACAGTATAGCAGATTTGGCATTTCTTTGATTTCAGTACTCCTGCAGCTCCAAAAAAGTGACAGACCCAAGAACATTAAATAAATTTTGGAACATATTATTAATTACATTAGTAGTTATACCATACTGCAGGTAGGTAAGCAGGTTACAGGCAGCAATTCTCATTTATCATTATTCTTTATTTCTTTAACTTACAGATAATTAAATGTATCATTAAATTTAAAATGGGATTCAGATGTTATGAAAATAGTTACTAAAATATTTGTAGTAGGGAGTTCATCCAACAACACATATCCAAATTCAATATCTTTCCTCCTACCATTTATAATCACCTGTTTTTCATATCAGTTTGATTAATAATGAGAAGGAATAATTAAATGCTCCCTTCTTACATAGGTATTCATTTTGTTTTAGGGATAACTTTTGGGTATCTACTACACACAGAATTAAAGTTTATAGTAGTTCTTCAGGTGTACTTTTTTTTTTCCAAAATGCAGGCACAAGTATAACAAAATAAAGCAGTTTCCTGGGTAAGAAAATGTAAATGGTTAGATATTTTTAATGACTTCTAGAACAGTCTACAAATGTCCAACTACGTTTTTTAGATAAGATGACAAAATGATGACACATGAAAGAATATACAAGCTGTCTAATTAATAACAAATATTTTAAACATTTATTTGATGTCCATACAAAATACTTCTAGACTCAGTCTTTTAATTCTGTAGTAAATTTCTACAATAAATTTCTATAGTAAAGCAGTAAGTAGCAAAAGACAACCTGGCTAATTTTCACTTTTTTAATCTGCAAACACAGCATTCTTGGAAACAGACAAGGATTGGGCTCTTTTTTCCTGAGTTCAGCACCAGATTGATGCAAGGATAGCAAATAAGCGTGAAGCTCATTAGTTTTATGATATAAAATTCAATTTATTTCCCAGAATTATAGAATTAGCCTGGAAAAAGAAAAAGAAAATTTACAAAGTAAATGGGAAAAAAAAAAACCAAACAACTTTGCAATCCCACAGTAAGTAAGAAGGCTTTCCAGTGTAGTAAATTCATTGGGTCTTTCTGACTAGCTAGAGGTGCAGCAATATTGCATCAGGCTCCCTAAGCTCCAAAAGCCCTAGACAAATGGTCACTGCAAACATGTATTCTGCACAGCATGACACATCCAAAGGATACTATTTGCAATATATTCCTGAGCTATCTATGCATAATAATGTGATGTAGATATAAAGTCACATCAATTTGTCAGACTCGCTGAAGCTATAGGCATGCAAGCATAAAGTATGTTTTCCAAGACATATTTGTAAGTTACACTGTCTCCCTCTTTCACTTATATCATGGCTCCATCTAATCCAGTGATATAGCCTTCTTTTTTAATTTTCCTTTATTTTTATTTTTTAATAAACAAGTGCAATTGGGGATTCTACTAGTTACTGTTGATTAGTGAGAATCTGCTGTGTAAACTATGACATCTCAGAATTTAAAACAGATTTTGCAAATGTGGTTTTAGAATTTGCAAACTGACTAAATGTCTGTATGTAGGCTCTACAAATTTTGCAACTTAAAGCAATGAGAAGAATTAGAAAAATTAATAATTTTTGTTCTGGCATGATGAATACATTTCATTAATACAATTAAAGTCTTACCTGGTCTGAGGGAGAACAGCATTTATTTGTCATTTTCATCTATAGAACAGAGATTGAAAAATACTCAGTTATTAATATTCTGATGCTAAAAGTTACTGTGAGGCAATTAGCACTGACATAGTTAATGCACACTGGTATTAGTACTTCAAAATTATAAGAAATTTTTACATTTCCAGTGCAGAAATACTAGATTATACTTATCCTAAGCCTAGAAAACAAAGGACTCAAAAGACAGGAAACCTTTCATCACAGTTTTCAGGAAATCCTTCATAAAGAACTGGCTGTATGAATTTACTTTGCCACTGTGAAAATATTATACTGTACTATAGATTGTTTAAGCAGATCTGTAAATTAGGCATGTGCTCAAGTACTTTGTGAAATGAAGGACGCAGCATATAAAACAGATTAAGGGAATTGTTTAGGATTTCCTTTTGTTCAATATAAAGTAACATATCTTCCTTTTTGCTCACAGTTTAGTCAATGAAGAGGTGTGCTGATTTTGGCTTTTCTTTGACAGTCATAATTGGCATAGGTGACTGCTGAACAAACCTTGACAAACCCTTCTTTAAAGTGAAACACTTCTTAACGCGAAATATTAGTAACAGTGAACTAAAGATATGGGATTTAGACATGAAAAGATTGAATGACTACAAGAAAAGACTCCCCTATATCTAGGGATAGAACCTGCAAACAGTCACAGAGCTGATGAGTCCTTCCAAACAATCTTATCATCACAAAGCATTTCCCCTCATTTTATAAAAAAAAGGAAAAGCTTGTGATAACAGACCAAAAGCTACAATTGCACACAGGAAAAGATACAGTCACTGGAAAAGAGCAGAAGAAATCCAAGGCTATTACCAGTATCCTAGCAAGAGCAAGAGATTTGCAAGACGAAATCTGTGGATAAACCTCAAAGGCAGAGCATGACAGTAAGAGGCCAACAGGCCTTGCATTATTCCAACAACACCAGCCTCAGCTCTTGTTGGGCTTGGTCTGGATCTGTCTTGGTATGTCTGGAGCTGTGTTACAGCTTGTTTAGCTATAACAATTATCTAAAAAGCATGAGACTCATTTTTTTTGAGAAAAGTGCAGTTGTGGGGTATAATGTTATATATATACATATGCAGATATTTGTAACTAATTGATAGCAATAACAAGTGCTTATTCTGTATGGAACCACCCTAAACAAAATGACCCTAGAATAAAACGCAACACAGAGGAATACAGGATGATAGCAAGGGCCTTGAATGTACACATGGAGGATGACACAAAGGCCCCAGGGCTATAAGAACTTGTCAGTCATAGGCCATAAGGGATCGTTCCCCCCACTCAGCTTTGCAACCCACTTGAACTGAACTGTGTATTTGAACCGTGCAGGTGTGCCAACTGAGGCCCTGCGTGATGAGGTGGCCAAAGCTGACCTGCCGGCTGCCTGGGGCAGCTGCCAGGCCTGGCTATCACCCTGGCAAGGCATCTGATGGTGTGCAGGGAGGGTCCGCCAGCCCCTTGGAGGGGTCATGCTACCCCAGAGGAGGAGTGGGGCCACCACAACAGAGGCAGGCCACAGACATCTGCACCATAGCTCAGGCAAAGACCAAGGATGAGCATTCCCAACATGCAGCTTCCAAGCAAAAGGGGAGCCTCCAGCAAGGCTTCTCCCAGCTCTCTCCCACAGCTCTTCTCACAGCAGCCTCATCCCTGGCTGCATGTCAGCACTGGCCTTGAGCACATGCAGCCAAATCCCTGGGATGGGGCGGGGGGTGGCAGGGGTTGTTGGCCACTCTCAGGGCCTTGACAGTAACAAACTGGTGGGAACCCAAGAAACCTTATCTGTAACCTGCGTGCTACAAATTAGTGAAAAGCCCGGTGTTACAGAAGGAAGCAGTCCTCACCAGTCTGATTTGGGGGACTGGTAGCAGGGTTAATCTTGGGCATTTGAGAAGACATAACAAAAAGGTATCTTAAATACTTTAACATCACCAGGAATACCATCACCCCCTGCCTATCTTCAGCTCCAGCAATTCTCCAGTGCTTTAGAGAAAAATATACACAAGAAGTAACTACTCAGAAACCAAGCCACGCACACAGAAAATACTATTTCCCTGCAGGTGACCACAGACACACTAAATTATGAGATCACTATAATATAATACAGTGCAAATAAACAGAATAAGCAGTGATCCTGTCTCCTTTCACCTTGCTTTCCAGTTAAATCAAACTATTTTAAGTTCTCTTTATAAAAGGAAGAAATTCTGTTATCCGACTTTCTACCTTACTATGTTCAGATGTGCCTGTGAAAATGTGCGTGAGACTGGCCATGCAGATTCTCTGGAGAATGAGAGAAGAGTAATGTGAAGAGCATCCTCACAAACAGCATCGCTTCCAGTTATTAAGGGCAATATGGAAGGATGCTTTGGATTCCACAGCTATTCACCACATAGGCTTAACTCATTCTTTATTCAAAGCAGGGACGGTTGCAGCCCTGATGTAAGCGGGGCAAGGGGAAAGATCTCCTTCTACATCACATTGTGCCCCTATGTCACTGGACTGAGGAGAGGGAAGTATGCACTCTCCATACTGCACAGCACCATATGTTCCCTACATCCCTCCACAGCTGGTGCATTGTGGCAGGAATACAAATGGAATTTGCTACACCTTGTTGGGAATGTATGTGTTTTAAACACTGTAGTACAGTAATGGGTGTTTGGAAGAGCAGGGAAGCTAAAACCAAAAATCTGGATCTGCAAAGAGTGCGGTGGCTGAGTCAGACAACTAGAACTGTTAAACAATCATAATTACTATACTGTGTTTAAATGAATGCATAGGAATATGCAGGGGGCAGGAAGAGAATGGGGCTGCCATGACTCAGCTCCCAGGCTGGGATTTACCTCACTTAGCTTTGGCAATTCAGAAAAAAAAAAAAAAGTTATACATTTAATATATCAATATTCTCTTTCTAATCAGCAGAGACATATGAGGATCTTGACAGCCGTCTCTTTCTCTTTTCGCACAGCAAGAGGATCCTATTTGATTGGCTAAATTTAGCTGACATGATTCCTACCCTTACTGACTACCCTTTACAATCTCAGTGGTTTGATCTGATGTACTTCCAAATAGGAATTCCTGCATTGAAAAACAAAAAGAAGCGGCAGAAAAGATACATTATCTTGTGCTACTACCCCTAGACAGCAATAGAATGGTTTGTATAATCACTGAGCAATAAGATTTGTATACCGCTTCCTACAGGTTATGGACACATAATGGATTTTGTTTTGATCTACATGCACCTCACATATTGGTTTGTAAAGAAAGAAAGACCTACTCCTCTTTCTTTTTTATATGAATGTTCAAAGCTCGTATTTCATAAGCCTCTCTCTAATCAAACTGAAATTTCACTCCACTGTTGTAGATATACATGTACATGTAAGCATAAGAGAAAATGTTTAAGTCCTACAACACATGGAAATTAAATCCACTGTCAAAAGCATATATATGATTTAAGATTAATATCCTTGTTTTGAAGCCAAATTTTAAGTTTCTATCATCCTCCAATGAGCTGCTGGAATGATTTAAAAAGATCATAAATAATGGTTAAAGTGGAACAACTGCATCTTTTTATTCCTTATCTGCTTATGAACTGTTCATTTATTAAATTCGTTATTAAATTTGAAAAACACAACACCTTGAGAACACACTGCAAAAAAGAGAAAACCTTGAGAGATCTATAAATATAAGAAATAAGTTTCTATGATGCAAATGAACCGGCAACATCAACTTCAGGTGTTTCTACCTATCATGTCTATATTAATGTTTGGTGTTATGTATGAAAGAAAATAATTAAAGCCCATGACAAAAGCTAAAAACGTTTAATAGATAGCTATCTGAATGGTGCACAACAGAAGGGGGATTCTAAATTATTCCAAAGAACTGTCTCCTAAAAACATCTCCTGCACAGCGCTGTCACTTCCCTGCAAAGAACCCTCTAACTAAACA
This sequence comes from Dromaius novaehollandiae, assembly GCF_036370855.1. Classification (NCBI taxonomy): domain Eukaryota; kingdom Metazoa; phylum Chordata; class Aves; order Casuariiformes; family Dromaiidae; genus Dromaius; species Dromaius novaehollandiae. Next base: position 61,501 of record NW_026991319.1, read on the forward strand.
AACCAAACAGTAGCAGCGAGAAGCACATGCAGATCAAGTTGCTGCCTATGCTTTTTGATTCATTATGGCAGCTTCACTGACAGCTTCTGTTCCTTTTCTTCCCTCAGTGTCTTTAACTGTACCTCCTTCTGTGAGAAAAGGGTTGTAAGAAGAAATAGATGGGAGGTGCTTACTCATCTCTGTTTTCTTCCTCCTCCAAAAGGTAAATGTGAAGATCTTGGAACACACTGAGGAGACTAAGGATTGAATCATAAAGGCAGAGGATAGGGAAGTTTCCCTTTGGTAGAAAAGTATGCAAAAAACAACGGTATGGACAGAATGGTGAATAGTGGGGGGCATGGATCTTTAGAAAAAAATCTGTATTGCTTGTAAAGATGACAGTTACTGGCAGGTTTTCCTAACTCAGCATACAAGGGAAATATCAGGAAGGCAGGCTGAAAAGACACGCTTACATCTTTCTTGCCATATTCTCTGTGGTTTTCTGTCTTGTAAGAACTAACTGTCTCCAGGCTAATACCAGAATCATTATTTCTCATCTACAGAGTAACACTTTCTAGCTATGCTAACATTCAGTGGTAGCATCCTCAGGCAGTGACAACTCCTCACATCTTCACTACTGAAAGACAACTCCTCCCTTTCACTTGATCCCCTGAGAGCTTGCCTTTGCATAGAAGTTAGATGTTTCAGTACTTCAAAAGAGTAGTCTGACATTAGCAGAAGTGTCAGATTGTGGCAGAATTATTTTTGTATTGCCTACATTAGGACTGTCTTCTGGCATCAGCAGGGAATCTGGCAGAGAGCTGCCAACTGCTGAAAGGGCAAAGTGGCAAAGCATTACGATGCAGGAAAGACAGCGTGCATTGTAAGAGATCAATTCACCTCCATCAGGATCTCTTTAAGAACTAAAAGTCAAAAATAGATGATTCGAATGGTATGCAAACATGTACAACAAAGAATGTATACAGAAGAGGCACAGATAGGCACAGGTAAAGCAAGAATGACTAAGGTGCAGGAAGAGTCGCTAAAATCAAGAAGCATAAACATCATAGCCATAGAAAATCTGAAAATATATAGAAGTAAAAGTGAGCAATGGAAAATATGGCAGAAAAACTTAATAGTGGTCAGGTGAAAAGGCTGAAATTCTTGATGCCAACAGTCTTAGTAACAAGGTCCACTGTGATCACGTATCTAACAGAATTCATTTATCTACAGACATGACAGCATAGGACAGAACAGGAAATGAATAGGTTAAATATTTGGAGAAGCCAATGAACTCAGTGTTGGCATGTACTCATGAAATTAACCCTTGAGAAGTTAGGAAATTATCTGAACTCTAAACCCTAACCCTAACCCTAATCTCTGAATCCTGATTATCTTCAGAGACTCCTGGAGAATGGTTGAAATTTTACAGGACTAAAGAAGGGCAAATACAGGAAAAATAGTCTGAAGAATTACAGATACATAGCCTAACTTCGATTTCAATAAGATGATCATAGAAAAATACTGACCATTTGTGAGATGATAATAATGTAATAAAAAGCATTCTGAATAGATTTTCAAGAAGTCTACTGTAAAGGCCTTGCCCTAGGCACTGTGGATTTGAAATAGTCCCTTGGCCCTCCCAGTCAAGGAGCCTTCCTTTACTGCAAACTTTTACTGAAATTGCATTCCAGCCTCACATTCTGATCTTTTTGCAAAAGGTTTTCCAATAAACTGGTTTCTCATTGACTTTTACATCTGTTGTTCTGATGATTAGTAATTAGTTAAAATACTACTGTGGCCAGACCCTATTCAGTTGTTCTAAAGGCTGCACCTCTGTCACAGCCTGTTAAGCACTAAATCCAAGTAAAGATTTTACCCACTTCTAATATGATCTGTGTAGAGATTACTCTCTGCCTGGCTTAGAACACGTGAATTTATCACTGCTGTTAACAAAGCTTGATCAAACTCCTACTAAAGAGGAAGACACAAGATGCAGTATTTTGTTTACAGAATTCTATATTGTGATAGATAACTGAAAAATGAAGATTAGTAAAAATACTCAGCAGATAACAAAATATTCTTGTAGACAGGTCATAACACAGTGAGGATACTATGTCAAGACACCTGCTACCACATACATTGCATTTCAAAGAAACAGACCAGAACCCTACCAGTAATAAAATATATTAATAAATACTTTGCTTGTACAGCCACTTCTACTGTCATATTCAGCTACATACTTGGAGTGACTTTAACTCATGGGATTTTTTTAGAAAGCAAAAGAATTGTGATTAGGAACTAGGAAGTGGAATTGCTCTAAAAATATTAAAGTGAACTTCTTTCCACTATTCACACAGCAGGCAATTATGAACATTCTTGAATAATGTATATTATTTCCCTAGAATTATCAAATAGAAACAATAATCTCTAAATTAGGTAATTTACTAAATAGTGCCTAGAAGGGAATATTTATAAAGGATATATCATAAGCAAATTTACTGATTTTGTCAAAGACCTCCTTAAATAATTTCAGATTAAAAAAAAGAATTAATTTAATAGAACTACCATGATCAAATATCTACCATGATCAAGTAACTTTTGAAGAGCAAAAAAGTCAAATTATTATGTAGTTTGATCAAAGATTGCTCAAACCTGCTACAAATCCTACCCAATATAATCTGAATAACTAAGCATCGATTAACCTGGAGTACAAATTAAAGATATTTATCCTACCAGATCCTGGTTTATAGAAGATGCTTCAGTCTTAACACATCTAAAGAACAAGATTAAAAATCTGCCCAGGTAATTCTCTCAGAGCAAACTGTGCTTGTATTTTTTTCATCATTGATTTCTACCAGTTCATAAAGACTGGTATATATTTTCAATAGTGTACATTATCAAGTTGCCTATTTGACTTTATGTTCCATTCCAGAATTTTCAATAGTTTCCAGTTGTTCTTTCTTGGAATAATAACCTGTTGTCCAAATAACGATTTTCTGTTTCTCTGGAGTTTATTTAGTACCTCTGTTTTCAGTAACAAATGCTACTTTTGAATTTACAGGAATAATTTACACTGGCATAAGCACCTCTATACCTGTAGGCAAAAAGATGGAACACATGACTTTAAATAAACCAATTCCTAGACAAATTACAGACGTAAAAATACTGCCTCCCAATGAGCCCCTATAAGTTACACTTCACTAGTTACAAAATTTCCACATGCCTACTTCAAAATCAACAAATGCTAATTTCTGAAACCATGTTTTAAGCACACTAATTTCGAGAAAGTACAAGTAGTACATACACACACATTTGTTTTATATCGCCTATCTTATATGTGAATTATTTTCTGTCCTTGGAAAATTAGAAATAATTTTAAGACAGCATAGACAAAAAATATGCAGAAAGTAACATACATTTTGAAGTGTCAAATCACTGATGTTAGTTGATATTGCTCTCAGACAGTCAGCACTCTCCTGGGCTGTATATAACTGAAGTATCCCAGTACTAACTCCATCGAGTGCCAGCACTTCAAATGCATTAGATCTGCAGTAAGAAGAAACATATCCATAAAGGAAGATATGTCAGTTTTCTGAAACTGCCCAATATTTTTCAGGGTTCAAGTGATCTTTACAATCTTTGACAAGTTTTGGGTTTTGACTTTACAAAGTAAAGGAAGGGTAACAGAAAGAAAGATAATAATGGACAGTATCAGGAGCAATACATACAATAAATACTTTCTCTGTACCAGTATCTATATGCCCTGATCATTTATTTACTAGGGTATAAATATATGTTTACAATTACTGAACTTAGTGTAGCATACTGAGGACATATGCATTAATTTTTTTTGAACAACTATAACAAATCCTGAAACCAAAATGACTTTTTTTCTGCATTTCTTGCATTTTGGTTTCATTTACTAAGGATGTATAAGTTGCAAAGAATTGACTTCCCTAGTTTTAATTTCTTGGATTCCTATAATTTTCTATATAAAATTCTAAGCAATGCTTCCTTTAAGCCCCTTTATGACATAGAAAATCTGAAAAATGTACTTAAAATTTCCTTTAAAGCATTTTTCAGTGTAAGGCCCCTTTTCATAATAGCGTCTACGTATGCTAATTGCTAATTGCATTTATTCACTTTCTATGCATCTTTTATATAACAACTTTATTCTGCAAATGCCAGTGCTTTCCTCTTTGCTTGCAGTAAGTTAGGCACCATCCATGTACTGCTGAAATCCCACACATCTGGATGCTGAAATGGGATATCATTATGCATTTTGAACTGTTAGATTTTTTGGTAGGAACAACAGAAAATTAAGTAGTGGCATGGAAGTGCACTGGTTTAGATATCTTTAAAATATGTGTCATGCATGTTTTCAGCAACAGAACTTCAGAAAGCTCAAATACTACTATAAAAGACAATTATAAATAGTTGAAAGATTGTGCATATGTTTCTTTTGTATATCATTTGGAAAATATTGCTGCTATCTGCTATATTTGTAGTACAGATTATTTATATGCTATATTGGTTTCTTTTCAGAACTAACCCAGAAGAAAATAAGATAATGACTCAAGAAAAATGCTCTATGTGGTTGCAGGGTTTCCCTGTGATTCTCTGATCTAAGGCCAAGTCCAATAATGCTTAGTTTATGATATATGTCAAAATAAGCATTCAAAGTGACACATGGAGGTTACAAGGCATGTTTACTCATGACTTACTGAAAAAATTATTAACTTAACATTTGTCATTCATAGGCAATTTGATGGTGCACATGAAGACTCAAATCTATATACTTGCTGAAAATGGTATTATAAAGTTCCAATCAAATACAATATTCACAAGACAGTATCCATATATATATATGTATATATACACACCCCTCTGAGATAGGAAAGTTCCATTATCATGTATGTAGACAGTGGAGCATGGAAAAAAACTGAATCTGCTGCCATGAAGTTAACCCATTCACAATGCCTACTTTAGACGTCAAATTTAAATATCAAAATTAAAATACATTTAACTGAAGCAGGAAATAGTAAATGCTCTCCACTGAATCCATAGAAGGCCTAGGATTCTAACTCATCCAGAGCAGATGCATGAATGAATGCAATGTGAATGCCCTATTCAAGTGGCACAAAGTTATACAAATGGCTGATGAAAGATCACAGAAATAAACTCTTAAGCTAACAACTAATGCACTAGACAATCAACATAAAAACAAAACAAAACAAATTTTATTATAAAAATGAACTAATCTTTTACTGTTTGAAAGCATGATGCTGGCAATACTTCGGATGACACTACAAACTCCAGTTGTCACATCCTTTTCCTTATTAAAATATGGTAATCAGTTATAAAAGCCAGTTGACAGAGTTCTGAACGCTTCAGTCACTGGATATTTGCACAGAATCAAAGAACATGGTGTGAGGGATCCTGAAGGTCCTCTAGTCCAACCTTCTGGCTGACTGGTTTACATTACAATTCTCTTTTCAACGAGAGGACCAAAACTGGACACAGTATTATAGATGCATGTATTTGAGATGTGGCCTCACAAATGCAAAGCAGAGAAGAATAATCACTTCCTTCAACCTGCATACCATTTTATTACCAATGCAGCCCCATCTGTCTTAGCCTTCATCACTGAAAGTGCTTACAGCTGACCGCTGCTCAATGTGCTGTCCATTAGGATCCCCAAGCCCTTCTGCAGAGCTGTTCCCTAGCCAGTATTGTTGCATGGGCTTATTCTGACCCAGGTGCAGGACTTAGCATGTGTCTTTGCTGAACTTGATGAGATTCCTGTTGGCTCATTCTTTACCTTTTTGAGGTCTCTCTTGATGGCAGTCTTATCTTCAAGAATGTCTACTGCTCCCAATTTGATGCCATTCATGGACTTGATGAGGATGTGCTCTGTCCAACTGAGCAGATTACCAAGGAAGATGTTAAACATTACTGGCCCTACTACAGACAGCTGAGGAATAATACTTGTAAACAGCCACCGGATAAACTTTGAACCATTATCCACTGCCCTTTGAGTCTAGCCAGAATTTCATACATCTTGTAGTCCACTCATCTAGTCCATTGTCCTCAATTTGGCTACAGGGATGCTACAGGAGACTGCAGAAAGTCTTGCAAAAGTTAATATAACACCCACTGCTCTCCCCTCATCTACAGAGAGAGTTGTTTCATCATACGAAGCAATCTGGGTGGACAGGCGCAGTCCTGAGCCCCCAGAGTCTCTGTGAGGAACCTGTCAATCTCCTGTTCATCCTCCATGATGCTATGCAGCTGCTCATCTCCTTCATCTCCTCTTCAACTGATAGCTCAACCACCTCCTCCACTGACCTCATTCCTGGTCTCTAGCCAATGTGTCCCTGTAGCCTGTGACCAGGACAACTGCCTCCTCCCTCAGGAGCTCTGTCTGGTTTAAGGCCTCTGATGTGCCATAGGTAGTCACACTGTCTGGTATGGGGGACGGAGACCTGCAGTGCACCACCACCACCACCACCACCACTATGTTGACTTTAGCAGAAAGCTGGTTTTGCCAGAAAGCAGGCCCCTTTGAAGCAAGTGACTGAAACAAAACAGAAAAAGAATAAGCAAAGTTTACAGATGCCAACCAGTAAGTCTGTGCTGGTAAAACAGTGGTTTTGTTCTCAACATACTGAACTTTATTATGATTATTTCTTGCCTTTAATTACAGTAGTTTCCCTCTACAATTCACGTAACATATTGTTCTGTTTTACTCTGTAGTCTGAAAAATATAACATATATACAGAAAAAAGTAAAAGCAAATATGGAAGCTAAAAATAAAAGCTAAATAGAAAACTACTGAATGCTGAATTTTTCTTTTCTTTTTATGTGAAGTAATCAATAAATAACGCAAGCACAAAGACAGCATTGAAATTCAGGAGAAAATAAATCCTGGAGGCTTAAAGATCATGCCTTTCTCCATTTCTTCAAAGCATGGGCGAGGGGAAGAGGCACAAGTATGCGCCTACTCCTTTTAGCTAAGTTTTGTATTTAATGCTGAAAAACAGGTTTGAGAGATCTCAAGATGCTATGTAGTCATCTCATCACCACAAAATACGATTAGATACATCTTTTTTGGCTATTTTTTCCCTCTGTGGCTTCAAGATCATTGAAAGACAGAGCTAGAGGAAATTCCCATCTCTTCTACTTTTCCTGTTACTGTACCGATTATTGCAAATAGAACCAGAAATGAATGGACTTCAGTTCAGACACCCCCCAAAAAGAAAAAAACAGGAAACAGAAATGTAAGCAGTTACTTCTCCGAGAAAGATTGTGTGCTGGTGCTTTACTCTCAGTATCATTTCAAATACAGATGGGATGACATTATCAAGAATTTTACATAACTATTTTAAGTGACTACCAATGCTCATGAAACTCATCTCTGAATCAAGTAAAAGATAAAGTCCTTCCAAATACAGAAGTCTCCACTTTAATAGATGCATCAACTTTATGGAATTTTTCCCACTTTGCCATGATTGGAAGTATTCTTCACTACAAAGCAGCAATCACCGAATGTATCATGTATAAATAGTCTTACTGAGGAAAGTATCACTTAAACTCCCAGACTGAGAAAATTGAAGGCCTTTTTTTCATCTTGAAAGACTGCAGTTGCATGATTTTCTCCAATGTAGCCTGTTCAAAGACAGCATCATTGTGGCTGTGAAGTGACAATCTGGAGGCAGCCATCCTTCTCCAACATTTAAAATATCTCATCTCTTCCTCAGGTGTGGAAGAAGGATAACAAACATTAATTGTTAGGCATGTGTTTCACACATTAAATGTAAGAGATCATTTTTGCTGATATGTGACTTCTATGGGGAAAAGTACAAACACTTCAGATGCAGAAAAATTTCTGATGAAAAGAGTCTTCTTTTAATATTTCATATTATGTTGTTAGTTTCTACAGCTTTCTCTCACTCTACATTTATGTAGTTGGACAGCTACTGAATCTGGCCATACTGTCTTTAACTGGACATTGCATGAGTGTGAATAAGAATTTTAGAATGTTTGCTTTTCCTAAACTTTAGGGATTTGGGCCACACTACCCTTACATTTCTTTGTTATTATTTTCAGCCTTTTATCTGTAAATTTTTGTTTGTTTGTTTCTTGTAAGCATAACCACTCAGGAGCATGTGGCACTGTTTTCTATACTCAGTCTATTTATATCCCACTTTCATGGTGAAATGATGGAAGAATCTGCATGCTGCTCTGTTTTGGGGTTTGTTTACTGCATTAATTTCTTTTAATAAAATAACACTGTTTTAGTGAGAGTGGCAGTCAGAATAACAGATAGGCATCGACAGACTTAAATTCAATTCCTGACTTTGACACTTCTTGGTAATTAACAATAACTAATACTAATAAAACTTAAAATGGCCACTGTGAATTTTGCCATATAGAGCCACTAGCTATTAGAGAGGTGTTAAGCAAAAAGACTTTTATAAGAGAAAACACCTTCTCAGTGCCAACTGAAATGCAAAAAGCTAAATTTCTACTTTTTTAGAAGCTAAGGATTTCAGCAAAAGATACTTTAAGATTTTCAGTATCTGAATGTGGTATGTGAAACAGTCTGTCCTTTAGATTTATCTCAAAGTTATACGGTATTTCCTTAATAAAAGCCTAGATGGTTGTCTGACAGCAGCTGTTTTATCCAAAGTTTACTAACATGTTGTTACAGACAGATACACTTGATCAGCTTTATATCTTCCCAGGTCCTAACTCAGTCTTCCGCCCTGTTTCTACATATTTTGATGACTGCCTTCAAAGTTTCTTGTGTTTCTTACAGCATTTTCTAGTGGCTTATCTACATTACTCTATGGCTCTCTTGCTAGAATTTCTACTTCTATTTAGGCTTAAGTTTTATGGATTATGGGTGGATATGAATGAAAATTCCTAAGAAAGTACTCTCTGAATCTTTATCTCTTTGAAATTTAAGAAATGAAGGGCTTTAGTACTGTAGCTTTTATATACCCTCATATTTTCAAATAATGATCAAGTTGCTCATACAATTGGGTTATTAGCAGAAACTGTGGAGCTAAAAATAAATGAAGCTATTAAGCATAAACCTGGATTGCATTTTGTGTTTGTTTTAGCTGAACATTTTGCTTCCCATGCTGTCACTTTGCTTTATTTTATATTAAACTTGGAGTAGTAGAGTAAGATAACTGAAGTGACATAGAAATGATGCTTCTAGAGAAATTTTCTTACTAATTTGCCAGCAGAAGCAACTCCCAGCTGTATCCATCAGGTTTGTAATAATACATGCAGAGAAAAAGGAGAGGGGGGAGGTGGGACGGTTTTAGTATTGATCCGGTCTCTTTCTTACTCTGTTCTTCATGAAGTCATACAAATAGTTACACTGGCACTATGAAGAGGACAGAATAGGGTAAAACAAGCAGCTGAAGGAGAAACAAGAGAGTGGAATGCAGGTATGAGATAATTTAATTGGCTTTGCTGCAGGGAGAAAAGTCTGTGGAATTACAGTCTGTCACACTCAGCATGCTTTATTTGTATGGAAGTAACAGATCAAAGAAAGAGGTGGAGGAGTTTTGCTGGAAAACAGGAGCAGCTTGAATTACTGAAAGCTATATGCAATATCACTGTACTACTGTCGTCTCTTGAGTGCAGCATGTCTAGTAGGGCTGGTCACTGTGGTAGGCTGGAGAACAGGGTGTATGTGTACTTGTGAGCAAGTGTTTTATAATTTCAGTGTAATTGTGGTAAGGCATAATTCAAGTGAGATGCATTTCACCCAATTTAGCCATGTTAAATTCTATCGCCTAAGTATATGGATGAGAGGCAACAAACAGAAGTTAGAATGTGGCAAATTACAATCAGATATTAGAATTTTTATTTTTTTTATTTTTATTTTTTTTGCCATGGGGGCAATCAAATACTGACACAGGTGCCAGGATCAAAAACTGCCACAGTGCGCCTGTGGACTCTTCATCCTGGGAAGTGTCCAAGACTTGACAGCACAAGATGTCTGAGCAACATGATCCCATTAGACCTGCAGTGAGCAGGGAGTTGGACTAGATGACCGCCAGGGCCCCTCCAACCTAAATTATTCTATGATTCGATAAGCAAGGCATGCTAAACTCAGGAACAACTTTGTTTTATCATAAGTAAATGCACAAGATAGGTGAGGTGAATCACTCTCTGGAGATATTTATTTCTCTCCGTTGACTCCAACATGAGTCCAGGGATTAAGCACATTTGCAGATGAGCAACTATTAGATGTTGCAGTCAGATGAGATCAATCTCACTTATTAAGTCCCAATCCCATAAAGATTTTAAGCATGTGAATAGTTCCACAGAACAGTTGGAATGTTGGTTTGCCTTACATTATCGACATGCAGAGCATAATCACATTAACTCAACTTAAAAAAATACAAGAAAATATTACTAAATATGAATTGAAAATGACAAAGAAAAAAGCAGACAAGATTGATTTCATTCATCTTATTGAATGAACTGGCAAAGTAAATACAAGCAAAGGTAAGAAAAAAAGGAACCCTTCAGCTGTATTTTTAAGAAGTCTTAATGCAAGTATTTATATTTTCTTTTAGTCACTTGGATGATACAGAGGCATGTTATTTTCTAATTGGTCTTTCAGCACAATGGGAGTGTGTAGGAGATGTGAAAATTTTAAATAATAAGCCATCCTACTGCATTCCTTGTAGGAAGACTAGATTTATCTTAATGATGCCTTTACAGATGACTTGACAGGACAATAGCTTCAATCTCTTATATATAACATATAGGTGTCTCTAGTTATTTCCTGACACACAAGATGGCTAACAAAATCTACATATAGATAACAATTATTGGACTGCCTTGCCATTGTAATGCTCGTTCATGTTCAGGTTCAATTTCCTCTCAGGCCCTGTAAGCCTTTCAGTAAGAGGACAGTCTACAGCCCACAACAACTGAATTGTATTCATCAGTGTCATGAATACAGAGAATATCAGGTACATTTTGTTTAAATTATACGCAAATGATTACTTCTTCAAGATTTTCAGCTCTCCACATGATTTAAATATATAGTTTATACGGCATATGAAATTCAGATGTGTTTGGGAGGGAAGAACAGATGTTCATGTGCATGACACACTTAGCAATGTTTCTTTGAAGTCTGCAAACCGTCTGGTTTCAGAAGGAAGACCAATATAGCTTGCTCTTATATTTTTATTATTATTATTATTAATAATAATAAGCTAACATAGTGCAAATCAGACTTTTTCCATAACACACCTCTGAAAACAGTCATTTCTTGAACAAATAGGTATTTTAAAAAACAAAAGCAATAAAGCTCAGTAATGAGCACTACGACTACTCACTTCAACATACTCAGCTCACTTGACTTATTTCTTTCCTACTTTGATGCCCAAGTTAGTGGAAAGCAAGCAGGTCTGCCACTGAAACCCAAGGCTATTTATCCAGAGGCATTTATTGAAGACATCTGGGGGCAGAGTCTTGCTGAAATAATCCTAGTGGATTAGAATTTAGTATGTTGTCAGCAAGCAGAAGAAAAGGCAAAATAAGTCTCACCACCTCCAGAAAGAAAAAGAAGTAATAATTCTTTGAGCTCAGTGGTAATATTAATATGAACAATCTTCTGACAGTATTAATCTCTTTATTTTGGGGGGTGGGGATAGGAAGATTTCTTTTGCCTTTTCTTCTGCTTCCTAACAATTTGCCTTTCTGTGATCTAGGATTCTGTACTCTAAGGGATGCTATTTAGTAGAAGAAGCACAAATGAAGAGATGTGCAACATGTAACCATTGGGGATGAGGGGAAGTTCTTCCTGAATACATGGATTCTGAAAAGAATGAGGATGCTTCATTTTTGCTTGTGGCACACTTAATTGCAGTATAGATTTTAAAGCTAGAATTCAGCTAACCATTGTGAGGGTGAAGATTCAAAAAATAAGCCAGTTTACTTGTCTTGCTATGCTGCCGAACAAATTAAAGGCATGTATATGAGCTGTAAAGAGCATGTAAATACACTGCTCTACACTGCAAAGAAACAGCAATTTCCTTAATTTTCATGTCATTGATTTTTTGATACATTTTTAGACTACAAATATCTGGCATCCTAAAGGATGTCTAACTTTTGGCTTAGACATTCTACTTCACTTGCTGCATAAGGAACAGGTACTAAAATGCTGAGAATCAGTACTCAGCGCTGATCTCTAATTCTGTGTGGCACAGTTCCTGTCTAGCTTTTCTTTCCTGCCTATATCTTGATTTTTCCCTGAGTTAGCAGCTCATTTTAGTCAAGGGTATGTCTGTCTCTCACTGTGGAGAGATCTGCAGAATGCCTAGCCACTTCTTGGATATCTCTTTGTTTCTATTCTGCTGAGCAGACTTTATTCTGTAGCCTGCATTTACTTGATTCCTGACAATTGATTTCCAAAATATCTTGCTGCTTGAACAGAACTGTGACAAACTTTAATCTTCCTGAAGGATCAAACTGCCCTGTTACAACATTTACAATCCCTGATGTCATCTCCCTGCACTTTGTACTGTTAGGCTGCATCCCATTTCCACTAGTTCCATCTTTTTATAAGAATATAGTGCTCCTTTTCTGTACCGATGATGCTGATTCTGTGTCACCAGTGAGCTTGATTAGTGTAGTTCTATGTTCTGCATCAACAGCAGCCAAGTTAGTTCTTAAGGCACTCTATTAATAGTATCTCTCCAAATCAATAGTTTCTTTTTCACTACAAATTACTCTCATCTTTTCCGTTTACCAGATGTTACTGTCTGCCATAGTTTCCTGCCCTACTGCCCCCTTTTCTTGAATTAGATTCCAGTTTGGCTGTGGTATTTTTCATTTACATACTCACTCTTTGCTCAATTCCTTCACCTTCCTTATCTCAAAATGGTTTGCTTAATTTCTTACTGTCCTATTTATTTACCTAATTAAAGGCATTTTGTTAACCCACTGAAGTGTTAAAATGGGAAACAGAAGACTTAAGAAAAATTATCTATCTTAAAAACCCAGTGAGCCAATTCTAAAAACAAAACAAAACAAAAAACACAATACACTGCAATAATTATAATGACCAGCATATCAAGAAATAGAAAATAACACCAAAACCTAATTAAGCTGTTTTTGTAATTGGGATCATAGCTACACAGACTCATAGCCACTGTGCCTACATTACTTCCAGTCCACACATTTCTTGAATTTAGCTTCCATCTGCTTCCAAATGAGTTTGTTTTTTTTTTTTTCAGACTCTAAACTCATAATGTTTGAGAGGTTATAGATACACAATATTCACTTCTTAAGACTCTGCATACTTTGGGTAAGAAAGACATTGATCTCAGTATTTCACTGCCAAACTTCTATTACAATTAGTGACCAACTCTATCCCTAATGTTTCCATCAACAAGTAGCAATTAACAGTATTCGCAAGAACAGAATTTTCACAGTACATATCACTGTAAAATTTACACAGAAAACAGGACATTTAAGACACTTATGGGTTGATGAGAACTTTAGGATGATAAAAGCAGTGGTGCCTTATCATAAAAACAAGCAAATAAAAAAGTTATTGATTTAGTAAGTTACCAAAAGGAGTACACCAATCTACATGCATTCAGATAAACTTCAATCATATCAACAATCTGAAATATACTAATTAGGGGTGACTTGGGTAGTTACTATTTCTTGCCCATACTCACACTCTCTGAAGACATAGCTGGAAAAATCCTGCACCGAGAAGAGAAGGGATCTACTACATTTCTTACCTCTTCTTTAGGTATCCTGGGACTGTTTTTCTTCTGTTTTTGTTTTGTAATGGGGCAAACACACTTCATGGACTTGCCCTTTGCAGTATTTCTGATTATTCCTCTTTGAGTATAAAAAAGGAAAAAAGTCCTTCCTATTCTCTCTGGTTTCCGTTAATACCTATGGTGCTAACAAAATCTAATATATGTGAAAAAAGGTACTCTTTGGCACTAAGTAAAAAGACTTAAGACTTCATGAGAAAAATCAAATGAAAAATCAAGTGAAATGAAAAGTCAAAGGTAAGTCCTTTTCCTTATAGTGAAGAATAGAATAACAATCAAACATACAGGTTTTCCTGGCCATCTGATGACATAAGAGCTAAAAGTATGCATTTTCATGCCAAAGTTACTGGAAAGCTCAGAGGAAGTACCAAGCTATTTAAAATGTGTAGTTTAACCACAAAGGAAATGATATAACCTAATCTGATTAGCTTAGATTAGAACTGATCTAATATCACACTAAAGTTATATTATAGTCTAACAGACAACTCTAGCTTATAAAATGTTTCTAATCCAAAAAAGGGTCAAAGACATTCAGCAAGATGCTTACATGCTATATGCTGACATACTCAATATTTTTTAAAGGCAACAAAAAGATACCCTTCAGTAACATATCAGACTCTGTTTGACCTTATGACAAGCAATCTCTTTTTTGTTCATAAGGTTGTCTGAAGGCTGGAGATTATTTACAACACTGGAAAAGGAAAGCTGAAAATTATGATGGCCAAGGAAAGAAAAGTGAATGAGGTCATCCAAACTGGCTGGCAGCAGCTTTCCACATCAGAACAACAAGAATAGTTGGGCTTACACTGTACAAAACCACGTATTAAAACAAGCCACAGCAATTAAGCAATTGATTTTAATAACAAAAGAATGCTAAGTCTGCTGTGGCTATCTGCAAGAATCTCAGAGGTGAAAAAGACGGTTTTCCATTTGGGAAAGAAGGACTGAAGAATGCAGTGTGTGTTACATGGCTGAGTGGACAGACAGCAAGATACTCATACAGGCTTTAATAACCTTTCCCAAACCATAACATTTTGCACAGTTGCAAGTAAATTCCTAAAGCAAGCAGTACATAGACCATTCTGATACAGAGAATGATACAGATCACTCTTTCTAAGTTTAATTGATGTAAAGAGCAGGGAAAAAGGCCCTTCACACAGGTCACCCAGTAGAAGAGAAAGCACACAGCTGCGTATGTGATACTACAGAAAACAGTTCCAATAGTTCAATGATATGGACTTAAAAACAAGAGTGGCTGTTCCAGTGCCAGTGCACCTTCTTAAGATCAACTGAGATAATCCTATATATTATCCCAAGGATAATATATAAAGTAGTATATAAAAAGAAATATATAAAGAAGCATTACAGCAAAACAAAGCCATGACAGAGAACAGGAGGGATTCAGAAAGTAGCAAGGATGACATATAGATTCATAAACTCATTTAATACTGAAAAAGTAGGCATGCTGTTTACCTAATGTATGCAGACAGACTCTAAATAAATATTCAGAGAATGGCAAAAAAAGCAAATTGGTCAGCTAGACCCATGATACATTCAAGGAAATTGGCACAGACTCATTCAAATGAATGTAGATTGATGGCTGAAATGTGAAAGGGAGTCAAGATATGCAGATATGGTTGAAAGAAGGGATTTGATGTTACCATTTATACTTATAGTTGTTTATAGGTTTCATTTCATGCAAGGCAGACATTTGATTATATAAAGTAAGTACTGAAGACAAATGCTGGAATTTATGCTTACACAAACATGGAGAAATGTAAAAGAAAGTAATATGTGGGATAATAGTAAGAATAAGCATGTATTTCAGAGGAGGAGAGAATAGGTAAGAGCAGTCTGGTACCCCTCATATAAGAATACAACATTGGTAAGAACATGGGACTGGCCTCATCAGCAATTACTCCCAAGGTGGTATTCCTTTAATGCTCACATGGATATTTCTGCAGGATTACCAAAAATAAAAAGCAGCAGGGTGCATACCAGTAGAAGTATCATGTGATAGTGATAGGCTCTAAGGAATGATTCCAACTTCCTGTATTGTTTAAAAGAAAAGGCAAAAGAACAGTAATAGTGGAATGCTGTGCACAGAAAGTATATATTGGAGTCAGATGCATCACAAGAGACTGTATCTATCTGAGGCTGAGGCTGAAAGCACTAGAATTCTAATTCCTTACATGAAAAATACTTAGAAGGTGTTTTATTTCAAGGCAATCTCAAAATGCATATATTGCTGACATTTTCTGAATTGGAATCCATTCAGATTGCTCCAATTAATGGACAGAGTGCACAGAATAGGAGTGAAACTGCTTCTAACTAGCAGGGTAGTAACTGAACTCAGTCGTTTAAATGTTTTAATTTCTTTCCACTTATCCTTTAAGTGCAATAACATTGATCATTAGAGTTGATGCCTAAATATGCATGCAGAGATTTGTTCATTTAACCCACAGGAGAACTTCTAAGCCTTGTTGTGATATATTTATTTTGGAATGTATAGAGGCCTGTTATAGATTTGGAAGAATGACCATGTGAACTTCACAGCTGAAGGAGGGAGAAAGAAAGCGGTGGAGGAAGTGATGAGAGACTTAGCAAAGAATAGAATTAAGAGCTAACACAAAGACTGGGGAAGAACCTAAAACTCTCCTGGACAGATTACTATTATTTGATTTATGATGCTTTAATGCAAAGTCTGGGAGAGGAGCTGCCACCTGATTCAGGTGACAGTATATACTTTTGCTTTCACATCTTTTTGTTAGTCCAGCAAAATCAGCTCTTCTATCCTATTCCACAGATGCTTTATAAACCATTGCTTAGGTCTCTGAGATGCAAGATTTTATGATTGAAAATACTACTTTTTGTACCCTGTACTTTATAAAACTCTGTTACAGTCAATATGAGTTTCTATATGACAATGGTATGTAGCATAGTCACAAGAATTGTGAGATATCTCATTATTTTTTTTAAAAAGGTGTTAACTGACAATATCAAAACTTGGGAATATGGAATATAGGAGTATTCTCTTATAGAGCTATGGAGTGAAATGTAATACCTTAAAAACTAATTCAAGTAAAGCCAAGCTTAACCTCTGAACTATCTGCTGATGGTAACCGAACTCCCAAGATAAAATGGATTATGGAAACATATTTTATGGAGCTATGTTTACTATACTTTTTACTTTGTCATTGGTAATCACCAAGCATGCCATTAACCTCAAGGGAAGATGACCGGCATATATACATATCTTTTATGATAAAAACTAAAGATTTTCATAACGCAAAGAATTCTTGCACAGCCAATGCTCCAGAGCAAAATATTAGGTCCAGCTAACTAACCCAGTGCTTCCCTTTTTAGATTACAAACCTTAATTTATCTGTTCCAGCTTTGTACCTCGAGATGTGAGCCATCGACAGAGGAACTGATAAGGTGTCTAGCCAGCGCTTCTCGTATTTTGGTTCATTAGCTATGGGTGAAGAAAGTGATGATGGAGCCTGTACAAAACAAATGAGAATCAGTAAGCACAGTCTATCAGACAATATAGTGCATAAAGCAAGAATATGCATTTCTGGCTGTGCTTGTGTTGGAAGTGAATAATATATAGCAATAGAACTATTCAAGAAACTCAGGATCTAGTAGAAAAATGTTAAAAAGTATTTGTGTAAAAAAGAACACTGGACATCTTGATACTATACTTGTGATTTGATTTCAGTATTTCAGTAATTTTAATTTTAGTATATATATGTAAAGACTACAGTAGTCATGCAGAATACTGGTTTCTTATTTACGCATTGTGACTTTTATCCATAGCATTATTTAATAACAGATTGCAAATCCTGAGTTTCATATGATCACTAACCATCTACGGACTGATGAATTTAAAAATTTTATCTTTGAAGTTTTCCTCCAAGTATTTCTTCTAGTAAAGATTGCTGGCATTATTTAAGCAGTAAAAGATGTCCAGATCTCAGAACAGTGAAAATAAATATGTAGCTGTATGACCTACTTAGTTCATGTTATGAGAACAAACAAAATAATATAACATTAAATTAAATGTGTGCAAATGCCATTGCAAATGAAGTTAGGGGAATTAGACTGGACATACTGTCATTGATAAAAGGGTCTAGCCAAACCTAAAGTAGAGATTATATGGAGATTGTTCAGCCTCCTAATATATATTGCCTCTTATGTATCACACCTAATTATTTAATTAGTTCCTGAAGGCACCACAGAATGAAACATGATTAAAAGAAAGTATTTTTTAGATTGTTAAAGGTGTAACAGAACCACTAACACTAATATATATATGCAGTGGTATATATATGTATATATATGTAGTTTGTTCTTTATGACATAATGTCCAGAGGTTTACACCATTTGTAAAAACAGAGGTTTACACCAGTGAAAGTACAGAAATATGCCCAAATTTAGAAGGAAATGGTGGCAATTGGTTTTGGTTGCAATTCAATTGATTTGAAAATTGTGTTTACAGGCAAAAATCAATTAAATTAGAAACAGCTGAGTCACTGCTGGAATTCATTGTTCAGAATACCACTCAGGATTTATGATCATGATTATGTACTGCAAAATGGGAATTATTAAATGGGAACAATAGAACAGCAAGGAGCTTCTTACAGAGTGCATAAAAATGATAACTTGGAAAGTTTTCATTGGTACTTTTATCTCCTCACTATCATGACATCTGAGCATTGCACTCTTTTATAAAGATAGGAATACTATTTACAGAGAAGCAGCTGAGACAGATTCATAGACACAGCTATTAAGGTCAAAACTAGGCATCTATGTTCTCTAACTCTGAACCAAAATTACTTATCCCAGGTTGTAAAGAGAATTTTCTAGTACAGAATGTAGTTGAAAGCTGGCTATTTTAAAAAAAGGTCACAAATATGCACTGAGTAGTACGTACAAAAGCAGATAAACTACAGGATGACCTGGCTTCAGCTCTGTTAAGCCCTGGTGTTCAAAGGCCATAAAACTTAACTCAAAATAAAGCATATTCTGAGAATTGTTTTATTTCTAGTTCTTTTTCTTGCTCATAAGGTTTTAGGGTTAACATTTTTTCCTAAAGCTCTTATAGTCAGCAAGGGCTGATCTTTCTATTTATTTCTTTAAATAAATCAGAATAGTGAGTTTCATATTCTAACAGGACCACTGAGAATTAGTGACTGAGGAACGCATTCTAGTAAATGAAAAATTCGTAATGAAATTGCCAGAATTGGTAATACTAAAATATCTCCTAGGCTTCAAACTGTTTGGGGAAAAGAATTTCATTTAGAGTATTTGCAAAGTACCTAGGAAAATCCAGCTTTCATCTGATTGAGATCTCCTGGTGTTGTTGCAGTATGAATATTTAATCATAAAGTTCATAGACTAATTCTAGTCCGTACAATTAGCCTCAAAAGGCTAAGGTGTCTCCAGAGCTTTGTATAAATTTTATAAGATCATAGTGAAGAATCTGTTGCATATTTTTGAATTCTGTACAAATGATTTTGTGACATAACCTCATGCAATCTGAAGTTGAAAATATCAACATAATTTAAAGTGCCTATCTGGAAACTGAAATGTCTAAGCATAAACCTGAAGGTAGTTTATTACAGTCAAACATAAATGCTTGAATACAATCACTGAATTTATATCCAGGAAACAGAAAGTAAAGAAGTACCACAATTTCTGAAGCATCCTCACCTATTTTTCCATTCCCCTCCACTCTCTAGATATGGATCAGATCTAGATAATCTAAACTTAAAAGCCTGTCTGTAATGACAAGGAATAGGGAAAGGATACAAAGGGGTCAAGCTGGTGACATTCTCAAATGTCTACTTCGTACTAAAACACATTCTACTACCCAGTTTATGTTGGAGCACAGAGTAGAGCCTGACCCCTCCTTCTTAAGAGAAAAAGAGGGCATACACATGGCCATAGGCCACCATGCAAAAAGTAAACTCTGTCATAGGACCAACACTTCATTTTGTTCAGCTTGTCCTGTAACCTATTACACTTCAATTTGACACTCATCCTTTGATTTTATCCCTTCAAAATTAGTGAACACATAGATAAACATAACAAACTGGGGAAGAATCAAGTCAACACAACTTTTGCAAACAGAGGTCACGTCTCACAAATCTTTCAGAGTTGTCCAAAGCAGTCAACTAATATGAGAGAACCACTTGGTAAGGCACACTTGGATTTCCAAAAATCATTTGTCCCACACAAAGATTCTTAGCTAATTTGCTATGAAATAAGGCAAGATAAATACAGATAAATAATTACCTAAAATATAGCAAAATATAGCAAACAAAACACAGCAATTAATAACCATTTTTCACTGTGGAGGGGCATTATCAGGCTCCCACAGACAACTGTGGCCCAACCTATGCATATTGATGAATGAACTGGACAAGGTGGTGAATGCTGGACTGACCAAGTTTACTAAGCATACCAAGTAATGAAGAACAATAAAAAGAAAATCAAAATGAAAATAAAGAATCTCATGATATTTAATATTTCTCCAGTCAAGAGATAAAATGACAGACAAAATTATTGTAAACAAATACTTGAGAAAAGACAACATTAACTTTCCATATGCTGTGGTAGGATATGAACAGGTGATTACTGCTCAGCAAAAAGATCTTGCTCTTGTGGGAAAAACAAATGTTGAAAGGTATGGAATGGCTTCCATGAAAATGAGTAAGTAAACAAAGATTCATTAGACTAGAAAAGAAACTGCTGAGGGGGGTGTATGGCAAAGATTTATAAAGCCACAAAAAAAGCAAAGAAAGTGACTAGGAAGCAATAGTTCACTGAGTCTTTTAATATAAGAAGCAGAGATATCAAATAGAGGTAAAATGCAACAGGGTAAAAACAAAAAAAGGATGTATGTCTCCACATAACATAGAGTGAGGCTGTGAAACTTTCATCCACAAAGTTGTAGGTGCTAAAAGTTTATATGTGGTCAAGAAATACAAATATATGGAATCAAAATCCAAATAGGGCTGCTAAATGCAAAGATACAAACTCCGGCTCAGGAAGTCCCTATGCCAGAAATCACTGGAGGTGTAGAGAATATACCATAGAAATAACGCTATATATTTCCTCTGGTCTTGTATTTTGTCAAGAGCATGTTTTGAGGACAAAGTCCAGTGTGCCGAGCTGGCTGCCCTTCAAGCCTTCTGTCTACTAAACAGCTGCTGCTCATGTTGCAACCCTCCACATCACCCTTCCAAAGCACTAAAAAAAATAGCTGTTTAGGGATCACCTCTGCAATCACATCTTTTATCCTCTGGTCCATTTCACACCTTTGACTTTCTGCTGAGACCACCAACAATGCTGCCAATTAATGCCATTTTGTTTGTAACACCTGTCCATTAGGAAATGGATTGAGCAGAAAAATCTCATTTTTGACAGAACACTGAACAAGAATCAGTTTGTAATGACACATAATCACTACCCACCTGGGACAGATGTGAGCTGCTGACCTGGAGGAGGGAACGATTCTGTATCCCATTAGCAATCACTGACCTATGAAGGACAATTTAGATGAGAGCTTTGTTGTTTTTTTAAACATATTCTATAACAACTCATTATGGGTCAACCAAGAAGTCTTTCCATAAATAGAATAAAACATCCTCTGTTAAGTGGGAGCCTTAATTAGATATGTCTCTATAATCAACCTCCCACTATCAGAACATAGGAAGGGAGAAAATAGGATTGCAGCTGGCTGTGGCTGTCAACTTTTCATCTTGTTGTGATATACGATTTGCAGAGAGTGGGCAATCAGTTGTTTTACCTTGCTTTTTTTTAAACTGCCACTGATTCTAAATCTCTACAGGGGAAATATCATGTTATTGGAGGAAAGTATTTCTGAATCTTCCCTAGTAATTTAATTTGCAATTTCTCTTACGGCTGCCCCTTGAAACAGTGATTTTCTAGGTTGACACAGCTCTTTCTTTAAACACAGGCTTCAGACAGGTTGAAGCTGAGTTAAGCCAGTTTTGGGAGCAGAAAATACTCAGGGTCATGCTACTCAGCGTGCTTAAGCTTGCACTTAAATATGCTCTTTACTTCATACTGCAAATATAATCTGTTTTGCAGGAAGGCAGGTCTTGCAAAGTCTTTATAGTGGATGAAGATGAAGGAATACACCTGGAATAGCAAGGTATCTATTGCAAGCATTGTCATAGCACAACTGGGCAAAAAAACAGAGGCAACAATTATTGGTAGGGTTTATTCTTAGAAGACTAAACTGACTAGCATCAAGTATTTGTTCCCTTTAAAGAAGCTATCTTTCTTTCCTTACTACCATGATGCCTTGCTCTGCTGTCACCACCTTTAAGAAAGAAAGTGAGGGCAGAACCTTTTTTTTAGCAATATCTGAGCTTTCAATGGTCTCTTGCAGTGTATGACAGTAAGGATGATAGGACAAGTCAAGGATTCAAGGCTTTCTCATTCCAAGCAATGCAATCTTACTTCTGGTGGCAAATTTTAATTGAAAAAAGGTTCTAGGAACCTCACTTCCACTTTCTGGAATGCTTCCATTTCCAGATATTCCTGATAACTGAATGCCCATCAACCTCCTGTTTTGATAGGCTCTGGCAAACTGGAGATATTTGAAGCAATTTCTGCTGCTGTTGCAGAATCCTACTGGAAGGATGTGGGCAAGAAATAGCTAGGAAGATGTGATTCTTTTGGGGGTACTCTGAGTTCCTTATCACTTCTTCTCAACCTGCTAATGTGTTTGGCTGGTACTGGTTTGTTCCTCCTATCAATGATGTTTCTCCACTGAGGATGGTAAAGGCATAAACCGATTTCCCAAAATGTGCCTTTTGGATATACCCAGCATTTACTACTCAGTAAATATTTGAATGGAATACAAAACAAAACATTAGCAATGAAAGCAATGTTCAAAAATAAAATTACAGGTTTAAAAATTTAATAAGTTGGGTTTAAAAATTTATCATGTGTAAGAAGATTTGTTTTATATAATGTGGCCAGTTATTAATGTAACCAGTGGAAATGATTTCACAAAAGGCTTGTGTTCTGTAAGATTTCAATCTTCTATCAAAATCCCTTGATTTTTGCAATTACTTGCTAACTTGCATGTTTGCAGGTTTCAAAAGACTGGCAAGATATACACTTACAACTTTCAAGGAAACTTGGATCAAATACATATGGGCAGCTAAATTCTTATATTGAAACTTAACTTTCAATGAAGTTATTGTTTTGGTGAAGACTGACAGGTAAGACTATCTACAAGAAAATGATTAAGAATCAAGTGGGATACCCACTAGGAAAAATTACAGCCTAATTTTTGTGATTTCCTCTTGTCTTCTGTAAGATCTTTATCGATAATTCAGAATTCATCCATTTTTTGTTTTAGAGAATTTATCTTTCAAAGCATATTATTAAACTCTTGAACTTGTTCTGTAAAAGTGTTTTTTCTATCAAGAACATGCATATGGAAGAGCATGACTAATACCAGATTACTGCCTGCTGTTGACACTGGATAAAATAAGAGGTTATGAGGATGATATTATTTATCTTCTAAGGCATTTTTTTGCTATTTACTGTTTAGTAAGCATTATTGAAAAGTTCTGAACAGAAAAACAAATCTTTCTCTATAAAATATGTATATGAAAATGTTAGCGACATTAATACAACATTTGATAATACAACATCTGAAATTTATAAACGGAAACTATACTGAAACTATAAACTTAACCCTGAGGCTGAAGTGCCGAAAAGTGCCCTTATGTTCAATACTTTCATTTTCTAAAGCTATAACTGAAAACATTGGACAATCACTTCTGATGGATTTAGTAAAACTTTGAGTGTAGTAAATTTAACTTTCTTGCATCTTTACATCTCTACAAACCTCCATTACCAGATATATTACAGCATACTCAAAAGAAAGCTTTCAATGTAACAAGCTTTTCAAAGTAGGCTGATTTGTCTTACAGTTAAT
The DNA here is from genome assembly GCF_036370855.1 of Dromaius novaehollandiae. Taxonomy (NCBI): domain Eukaryota; kingdom Metazoa; phylum Chordata; class Aves; order Casuariiformes; family Dromaiidae; genus Dromaius; species Dromaius novaehollandiae. Next base: position 85,309 of record NW_026991319.1, read on the forward strand.
CTGGAGGAGGGGCTTTAGCATTTTATAATTTCCAATGAGATTGTACAAGTCTTCGAATATGCTCAAATACATTAGTTCTGATTAGTAAAACTGTGTTCAGGGGTTTGTTCAATGTAGACCGATAACTAAAATTGGAAGTGGAGTGGCAGAACTTGAGAAGTTGGAAAGCTCATCCTGTATAGTCTAAAAGCCTCAGATCCAGCCAACACCCTGTGAAGCTGCACCACTCTAAATGAGGCTATAATTTCATGTAATTTTCACTTTCTAAGGCCTGCATATTCTAGCATCATTGCCAAAACCATGCAGCACTTCCACCCTCTGCACAAACACCATTTGTACAATTACGTGAAGAAGTTTTTGCCAGCTTAGTTTTAACCTAGATCAATTCCCCAATCTAGTTCACTGCAGAAGCATGAAAAGGTACACAGGAGGCATAGATGAGAATTACTAGTTTAGGGGAAGGTAGAATTTCTTTCACTGCTATTGCTGGCTAATGCAAACTTAAACGTACACAAAGCTATGGCCTTAGCATGCAGTGTCATGATCAGCTTAAGCTGATATAAAATCATGCTGGTGCTGATGGCAGTTATTCTAACCTTCTGGTCTTTGTCTCAGGCATGTTTCCTTGTTACATTTCTTGCAACAGCACCAGAAACCACACAACTCACAATGAATTGAATGAACTCTCTCTCTTCAGCTGTCAGTCAGGTCAGTGACTGAAATACGTGTATATACATATATATGTATATATGTATACCCATATATATAGGTAGGATTAGTTTCCAGTGGAACAGTGAACTGATCTGATCAATGTATGGCTGAACATTACTGATTCTTGGGAGAGAGAGGAAGCAGAGGCTGGGGACAAGTCGGAGAAGAAATTAAGACTGTTCCATCTAGCAGTAGCGGAGTCTTACATTAGCTTACATTAATCATGGAACAGCAAAATTACAAATGTTCAACGAGGAGCAGGGACATGACTTGAAACTCTTGTGATGCCCAGCTAATGAAACACACTTTTGAGATAGCTGCTGTAAACAGGAGTCAATCAGAGTGTTAGACTAGTCTCAAAATTCATTTAATGATGATATCAAAATACCTATGCATTCCTTTGATGCAGCATCAATTCAGCAGAGGGTTGGTGTTTATTTATTTTTAATGGAATGCTTAGATGCAAGTGCACAATTCTGTGGTAAAGCATGCATCACCAAATCATTTAGTAGATAGAGGCTTCTATACAGGAAACAAGGTCTTCCAGATGAAATAACAATTTGGAAAAGTAATTTGAGGTCTTTAAAATTCAGTGAAAGCAGCAACTTTTAATTACACAGCTCTATTCTACATTATTTTAATCGGCAGACACTGTTTAATTAAATTGGAAGAATGTGAAACAGCATGTGAAACAAGATATTGCCCCCTCCCTTTCTGTCACAGAAAAAAACATTTTGATTTGATTCTAAGGCTATCTCACCTGTATGCTTTTGAAATTTAATGGCTGCTCTCACAGACTTTTAATGGTTTTTTAATTTAATGGTTGCTCTTGCAGACACTGAACACCTATATGCAGTGTTTACATGAGAGTCTGTATATCAGTAAGTGTTAGTGGCTTACGCTGCCCTGTTCACTGCAGTAGCTATGCATTTAAATCAGTTGGATTAGTAATTCTGCTACTAGTGAGGCACAAACTAAAAACCTTTCAATTATATGAATTTCTCCAGAAGTGATTTACAATGGAAATATTAATGAATATTTCATTATATTTGTGCTGCCAGGTACTATTACATTATTTTTTTTAATGACTCAGTAAAGTAAAAGCCTAAGATATTTTTTGAGAATAGACTATTTGACAGAATCTTGCACCTTTTTCTTTAATTTGTTTCCCTCAGGCTAGTATCTAATTGGTTCCTGACTAACCTCAATGACCTTGCCTGGAATGCCTTTCTAGATATATTCTTTGGGGGGGGGGGGGGGAGGAAGGGGGGAGATAGGGACGGTCATGGGGAGACAGAGTAATTTATATTTAATTTCAGCACAAAAAGCAGAAAGTAATTGTGCCGCTCCTCAAATTATAACTGCACTCAGAAATCAAAACATTATGTTGTAGGTATATAAGGAATAGAACAGTAAAGAAAAAAATGTTGAGATTAATATGAAATTATACTATAAATGTGAGTATATCCAAACTTCAGCTATTGCAGACAATTTTGCAGACAATACAAGGATAAAGAAAATAAGCCGAGTGATATGAGAAAGGATAAAAAAACCCTAAGTAATAAACTAAGCTTTATTTATCTTCTAAGCCATTTCCTTTGTGCTACTGATGAAAAGTAAAATGAAATAAAATTGTAAGAAATATGAAAACAACTTATTCACAACAAGAAAGAGCTGTTTATGGGAAAAATTTGTAGAAATAATAAATGAAACCAGAATAGCTACAAAATGCAACTCAAGTTATTGTTTTCCGCTTGGCATTTTAGTTCCGTAGTTTCACTGCTGCACTTTTTTGTTATGCTTATGGCTAGAAGTCTCAACAAAGACTACACAAAGCCAGAACCTTTCATCTGACCTTTCTTGGTCTGATTTCTTTTCCAATGGGAACAGAAGAAGGCCAGTCCTACTTAAAAAATGTAAACCTTCCTCTTGGACAGTATGTGAACATTGGATCAATTTTCAGAGTTTTAACTGAATTTTTTCTACTAGTATTAGATATCATAAAATAATAAATATTGCTCAGTGTTTACTTATTTAGCAGCTAATAAGACCTTTGCAATTCCGTATTTCCATTCACCAGACGTTGCTAAGGCTCTAAGTTTAAAAAAAAATCATAAAACATATTTGAATTAAACTTCAATGGTAAATTAAAAAGTGTTTAATTTCTGTGCAGAAGAAATGACAAACAACCATCAGTTTCAACACCAGAAGAAGTATGTCTGGTGAAAGAATTAACAGAATTGATTATGGGGATCAATGCAACTAAAAGATAAGACTTTTAAAGATACGATTTACTCATTTCAATAATGTCAGAGTGAAAGTCCCAATCAACTCTAATCCGAATTAGAGACATACAGTGTTTTTGAACAACTAAATCTAAACTAAACAATTTTCTTACTCAATATCAAAATAATTTCATATACAATTCTATATTAGTAGAGTAAGAAGGCATTAATTAATTGTCATTTTCCAGCCTATTTTTCTACTGCTACTATTCCTGAAAGGTGTAATCAGAACAGAAAATTCAAGATTATTTTTCCCTGTATGCAGAAAAGAGACAGCCATTTCAAATTTATTCATGAAGTAAAAGGAGTGCACTTATTTGCAGTGTATTTATCTCATTTCATATAGGTCCACAGCCCAGCAGCAGTCCAAAATATTTAAGTGTACCTAGCTATGCTCATCTATTGTAACACTTTTCTTTTCTGTTCAGCAGATATTGATGACTACTTTCATGACAGGAACCAGCACTGTCCTTCTAAGTAAGGGAACTATTCTTTGTATTTGTTACATTTTATACACATACATTACTAAATGATGCAGTGTAAATTGAAAGTCAATTTAAAGCTTCAAGATCTATACCTATAATGCTTTCATTCTCAGTGAGAAAATCATGGACTTTCAGATCAAGGAATGGCTGAGTCTACTGGCATCACATGCTAAACCATTCTAATAGAAAAAGTATTGATCTGAAATCTTGAAACTTCTCCAAAGTGAGCTACAGGATGGTAAAAATGGAGAATAAAATAAAACTTCAGAATGATAAATAGTGTGTTTATACTGAATTGGAAGATGCCATATAAGCAATCAAAAAATAAAACCATTGAAGCTTTTAGATGTAGGGCAGCAACTGGATCTCAACTCAATAGCCCGATCACTTACTAAAAGTATCCGTCAGCATAGCTTTTACTCTCTGTATGGGGTTGTCCATCCCCTTTCTTGGAGCCTTTTCCTTTTTTGCCTTTTACGGGCTTGACTGAGCCATACCTTTATCTCTCTCTGAAAACAGGATCTTGCATAGCAAATTAAACATTTAGCATCTTACAGGTCCCATCAGCTGGGCATTTGTATTTTTAATTTTTTATAAGCTGTAGCAGGTGATGAAGTAGACAATGTCTTTCTTAACGCAAAACATTTTAATTTAATAGATGAAACAAATTAACTAAGGAAAAAAGATTTTAAAGCAATTTAGAAAATCCTAAATGCTTATTTAGTTTCATCTAACCAACCAAAGTCATCATACACTTTATAAAAATTTAATTAGCATTCTTAAATTACATGAACACACAGAAAATCATGGTCTACTTTGGTCTCAGTTCACTTATCAGAATACCACTTTTAGACCATTTACCTTATCTCGAGGAAGCTGGATTTTCAAACAAATGAAAAATGACCACATTCTCCCCATGTGCCTGGCAACTATCCTACTGAATAATAATAATTCAATGGTATTTTTATTGTACCTTCATTATATGTCTTTATTAAAAGTTATTTCAGACTTTTTCTTTCTCTTGAGTGGGCCGGCCTGGAAATCTAGGGCATCTGGACAGCAAGAAAAATATCCATATTGTATTTTCCCCATTGTTTTGTAGTTAGAATCATGGAGGTACATGACCTGTAATCACCGGCCTTGAGGCCAGCTCCTCCTTTAGCACTAAGGACTAGGTGCTTCTAGATGCTAGAGCTGATGGTAGCACAAGCTACCCCTTCCTGTATCCACAGTAGTTGGCTAGATAAAATATAGACTGGTTTTTTTTTTATTTCACTTCTAGGCCATAGTGTCTGGTGCTTAGGCATAGCTTCCCATGTGAGTTTATGTCAAACTTCAGAAAAAGAGAGTAAGTTCTGTATAAAAACAAATTCGTTCCTAAGTATTCTCCTTTCTTTGCTTTCTGTTTTTCTGCCTGTATTTCAAGCTTACTCAGTCTTTTGTGTGCTACCTTGTAAACTGCAACTCTAAATTAATCTTTTACAAATTTAAGTATCTCCAGCCACTTATTTATACTTTTATAATGTGTAGAATTCAAAATGTGTAATTCCCAAAGTACAGTCATAATAATTTTTGTAAGTTATTATGGAACACTCATGTTGGTACTTAAAAGGCATTAATTTACTAAAACATGCTAATGCAATCACATGCAATCCTCTGACCATAGCCCTCTTCTTATAACATATGCTCTTTGCAAAATGGATTGCTTGCAGAGCACCTGGTACACAGGCATTCTTCAGGCACTGCAGAGTGATGGACCCTGATGACTGACTGGGGTTCCTTGGTAAGACAATAACACAACCGAAAGGAAATAATTAACTGCAAACAAATAAGCATGAAACTCTCTGAACCTAGACTCAGTTTGGACCCTGGGCCCTAAGTTACAGGTATCACAGCATAGATGAATCTCAGAATTTCGATCAGACGAAAACCAGCCTTAAGGACTAGTTTAGAGAGACAATGCTCAGAAAAGTGCAAAGTTGTGGGAGAAGTCTACGGCAGGGAACAGACACTGATACCTTTTGCTGAGTCAAAAAAAAAAAAAAGGAAAAATAGAAGCAGCAGCCTGCAGTCCATTCTCTGGATATACTTTCTGTAAAATGGGCACCCAGTCAACAAGAGAAAATTAACTGTCCTACTTTCCCATATCTTCTTAATTTTATTAAGGAGAAAAAAACCCAACCCTCTTCCCACAAGAATCAAGGTCTTCTTGTCCTAATTTATATTAGTAGGTGCCATGGCTACATCCCTACAAACCAACTATTGTGGATCCAGGGAGGGGTAGATTGTGCTACCATCAGCCCTAGCATCTAGAAGCACCTAGTCCTGTTCCCTTCACTCCTCCCCCAAGGCTGGAGCCATATGGAAGAGCATTTGGGGTCTCAGACCAAAGACTTACTGATTCAGCTACTGCTTTATCTTCTGTGAATCATTTCACAGGCTGGACTAGCTCTTCCTGATGGTTTCTGCTGGAGTAGGTCCAGCTGCTACCGCTGTTCCCCCTGAAGATAGCACTGTTAGCACCCTCGCACCTTCCAGTCCTACAAAATTATGCTGGGGCATGATAGATGAGGGATCTTTCCTCATCTATCTGTGCTCGAGGAACATGATCTCAATAGCAGAAGCAGTCTGCTGTTGGAGGATTCACGGTGAGAGTTTTGAGGCAACCCATGAGAAGGTGAGGCAGCTGTTTCTGTAGAGGCAAAGACAGCAAATTCATCAATCTCTACTTCTGTTTAGAGGTACACAATATATTGGTAGCCAGACCCAATCTGCCAAACACCCAGTGCTACTTACAGCACAAAGTTTGCAACTTTATATGTGGATGCATAAAGTGAATTCAGCGGGCACAGCTAAACTAGTAAGGAAAATAGTGTCAGTGCCTGTTGTTTGGCACTGAAACCAACTAGCATTGTCTGGCCATATGTATTTCTCTTAACCTCCAAAACAGGGTGGCTGGCCCATGTTAACTTCTGATCCAGGCCTGGTAGTTGTTTCAGAAAGAAATATTTGGTTTGGGCCAAGCTATGCCAAGTATCCTCTGATATTTTAACAATATTGCTGATCAAATTCCTGTGCCAAAGAATATTTGCTGACACCATGCTATTATGGACAATCAGAACACTCTAGTATGGTCCAGAAGTTCCAGGCAGCTGTGAAAGAGACAGAGATCTCTACCAATACTGGCATATCACCACTGGGTAGGACCTACCCCAAATGAAGAAACAAGCAGTCCTTGTCTCATTCTTAAGTGCCAATTAGTCAATACCCTTGCCTAAGCCCATGCCAAATCCTATATTATTGTTCATTACCCATGAAATGGGGAAGCAACCAGACAAAAGTGTTGAGAACTGTAGGCAGGTATTTCCCTGTTGTGACATCTTGTGCCTTTGCTAGCCCACTGCATGAGATAGTGTAGGGAAGAACTCTGAAAAATAATCAGGGGAGGCAAATGTTATTCATGAGGATGTACTTACAAGAAATATTACAGTAATAACACCGGTTAATGGGAAGAGACAATATGATTGCATTCAAAAGGAAAACACCACAGTACTAAAACTGCCAATGCAGCAGCTAGTCTGATTGAATGCTTGGAGGTAGGGGACTATATGCCTGAGTCTTCTGGGATGCCAGGAAAGGCCAAGATACTTCAGTTATGCATGTATACACTTCAATCTTGCAAGCAGTGTGAGTTGGGATGTACTTTATTGTTTAGTATAATTGTTAATTAGCCTGTTATACGTGTCACTGATGCTTCATGACTGGAATTCCCCTTTGTGCACAGGCTTCTGAAATTTCTTCCCAACACTGGGTGCTTTGTCCCACTTCTGCTCATCTCTATAATGTCAGTGTGTACCCCTAAAGCAATCTATTTTCCATGAGACTTTAGTTTCTTCCCAATCACCACTAAAATGAGTACTTGTATCAAGTCCAAAGATCATCTTGTTCATTGAGTTTGGTTTCAGCCTATACTGGATGGCTGCACAGACCATCCCAGAGACAAGCAGGTGAGCTCTGTGCTGATGTCCATGTCTAGTTCAAAAGGAGGATCATTTCTTCAGTTGCTCAGCTGCCTGATCATATTGAAAGAGTCCTTTTGTTGAGCCTGTAGTATAGGACTCCGGGCACGGGATCATGCACTGGAGTGGGTAGGATAGTATAATGCTTGCCAAAGATTTCTTCATGCTTGCTGTAAGAGAGGCAGGTCCGATAAACGCCCCAAATTAGCATTTTGTATCCAATATGTCTCTCTCAGTTTCTTTCAGTTAGTTAAGCATTGCTTCTCTGTTGTGTTTCTTGATAGTCTGTGACAGTGTGTTTAAAATAGCACTATGCTACTGACAGGAAAATTTGCCAAAGAGAGTGGAGTAGCAACCCCCCTACTACCCATCACACATATGCACTACAGCTCTCTTGTTCCTTTTTCCCTTCACCCTCCTATACTGTTATGCAATGCCTGATGGTCCTCCTTGCAGCACAACATTGGTGCAGCAACAGAAACAAGACAGTCCAGGAGAAAGAACTTTTTCTTTGTTGTTCAGATGAGGGTGATATATGTATACTGAAAGACATATGAGATTGTGAGGAAGGACAACAGGCTGCAAACCCATGCATGACCTCTCGTGAGGACTGTAATTGAACCAGAATGATGAGCCCGTGGTGTTCAGAAAATCCGTAGTGGAACAGCTGTACTGCAGTAACAAAATGTGTGCACCAGCCTAGCACTCTACACCCTCCATACCTGGGCTTTCTCAGAAAGAACACTTAGGACATAGCCCACATCAAAAAATAGTGTGGAGACTGGCAAAGTAGGACTTCACACCCAAACTGAGAGTGTTCCAATGTAAATGAACTCTTCATGTAGATGTATATATTACCAAATTAGAGACTGAGTTCCAACACTGTTCGTATTCTGGGAAGAGCAGTTGGGCTCCACTGAAGAGAATGGACATAACCTACCAAGATTTGGCATTTTTGCCTTATTTTCTGCTTTAAAACATTTTTTTTTCTAAGGAATGTAAAAACTATAGTAAATGATAAAGGAGACTGGACTCTGGAACAGTACGTTTGTGCCACAAGTGCATGTATCCTAATGTGAAGAACAGTCACAAAAAGGTACCTATAAAGAAACTATAAATAATGTGAACAGCCAAAATAAAACTCTTAATGTTCACATGCCTGACAGACCTGGCTAAAGCACTGTGTCTTTACAGTGAAAAAATAAACTGCTATGGTACAAAGCTAGAGAAAAAACAGTATGGACACAATATTCTCCATGTTATCAAAAAATCAAAGTAGAAAGACTTACCACTTCTTCATGGGTAGCACTTTCTACATTAATACCATTAACCTAAAAGCAGATATGATAGAGAGAAAACGATTTGCAATGTGTAAGCTGGCTAAAGAAATAAACATAAAGCCAAGTATGAAACAAACGTGTCTGCAGAACAAGCAGATGTTTACTGACCTGTATTATTGCATCTCCTATGAATAACATTCCTGTTTGGTCAGCTGTGGGATTACAAAAAGAGTACATTTTAATTGAAAAAGGTAGTGAAAAATAATGCTATATTGCCTTTCAGCATTTGGTTTAGCGTACTGTTTATAACAGTCATCTGAAACTGCTTTGCTTGTGAAAAATACCAGTGGCAATCAGTTACCATCCTGTAAAGCTAATAGATTCCTTCCAATTTTAAGCAAATTAAGAGTTACTTTCCATGCACAAAGAACTTATTTAATATGGAGCACAAGTGTAATTTCTCACTAATGAAGGATTTCATTAAATTATGTGGAAAGCGTATTTCACACTTTTCATTAGTCTTCTACAAAAGGAAAATAGGAATTTTGAAAACTGCTTAGCAGCTCCTTTCCCCCCAAACAAATTTACAGGGACTGCTATAATTAAAGAGGTTGTGCCGAAAATATAATACCACTCTTTAATATGAAGTTTGAGTTAGCTTTGTTCCTGAGAGTAACATAATACATTATTTCTGTGTGTGATTTGCATGTGTCCTGCCTTGCAGAATTAATGGGAACACTGTAATGAAACTGTAAGGAAAAATAATTCTGTATAGGTACAAACAATGACATTTCCGGAGGTGTACTCACTGATTTTTAAATTTCGTAATTTTTAGTGGAATTTGAGGACATTTACCTCTTGGAATTTAGTACTTAATTAAAAGCAAGGCTCTGATCCTACCAAGATCGATGTGGTTAACTTAAGTATATGAACAATCACATATACGATTGTGTAGGATAGGATAGTGAATAGGATTGAAATTCTAGCTGAGGTATGAGGATAAAGTCAAAGGGTGCAGGAGGCATGCCGTGCCCACTGTATGAGATTGAGCAGTGAACAGAGAAATACTGTATGTGTTTGTATGAACAATAATGAAGCACAACAGAAATGGGTCAGCAGCTCAAGCAGCTGTTGTTGACACTCCTTATACCTATGCTATATGGGTTTCAGAAGTTTTGTTTCAGACTAGTTAGTCTGGTCTCCCAGACTGAATGGTCCCACAGCCCAGGTGAGGCAAAGCTGCCTAAGGAAAGCTATTGCACAAACCTTCACTTTCTGGGATGTTGGCCCCTAAGCAGCCCATCCAGAGACGCACCAGCATCCTGTTGTTTGTGCCACACAGTGACATACTCCTGATGCCAGCAGTAGCTATAATGGGCCACATCGGCAGAAGTAGGCCTTACTTACAAGTGATACAATGGTACCTGCTATTTGAACCTCCTTACAGTGAAGCAGAACTTCAGCTTCAGTTGAACAAAGGTGAAATACCAACAGAGTAAGATTTCAACCTTCTCCAGGAGGACACCCTTAATGAAGCAGTCCTGGCCCTCTTGGATATTATTTGGTCTGTGTGGGGGTGATGGCAGGACCCACGCTCCAAATCACTGCAGCAAAGCAGCTGTAATCACACATACTTCAATGGCTGCCACTCAACTAACCTACAGGCCTCCAATATGATGAGGATGTCATGCAGCAGGCAGTGTTGTTTCCTTGAGGGCCTCTCTTCTTGGCTTGTCTGGGAGACCAAAGCAGCTGATGTCACCATTGGAAAGATTTTAACTGGAAATGGTGACACTTGACAAAAGAAGCACAATAAAAGAGAGGTGGGGGCACAAGGAGTTTGAAAAAAAGTTCTGAAAACAACAGAAGGGCCAGCAAGAAGGGAAAGCCTACTGAGCCAGGAGAGGTTTGGGTGGAAGATGAGTTGCTGGTGGAAGAGTGAATCATGAAGAGCCAGAGGCTGGTAGTTGTAACCGTCCTCCTAGTTGTTGACCTAGCCATGACCCACTACCTAATTCTGGTGCAGCACAGCCGTATAATCTTGACTCAGACTTCTGTGAAAACTGCTACATTTTGAGAAAGAGCTATAATAAAATATGCAGATAAGCATCATGCAGATAAGAAAGTCAAAATTACAGACACAGGTAAGATTGTTCTGACGGGGCTAGTTTGCAGCTGAAGATGGAAGAGGAAAAACACTGACATGAAAAGGTAGAAAATCTCAAGAGAGGAAAGTAGGGAACTGGAAGATGGTAATTCAGCAACACTGAAGATCAAATCTCTTCCAGGGAACAATGGAGGCTGAACCTTCCCCACCTGGCTGATGACTTCCAGGCCAGCAAAGACTCACTAGGTGTCCCCCAGGGGTAATGAGTACTGCAATACCAATGTATCGTGTGTATTAGCCAATATATATTACAGCTTAAGAGCACAAAGCATTTATATTTTTGCAGAGTCTCTGCACAGTTGTGTGTGCCCAGACAAAGTAACTGAGAGAAGGTGGGTTACAGGATTGATACCAAATGTTCTGTGATCTGAAACAAAACATTGAAAATAAGGACAATCAGGAGATTTGCTCCAAAAATGCAATATTGCTCCAAACCAAAACAATAATGTAGAAACCTCCATGGTTGCTGTAATGCCACTAGCTGTCATCATGGCCAGTGATGGTAGTCTGGCAAACCATCTTTGAAAGTCTCTTATTTTGATTTCAGCCAATGGTCTATAATTTAAAATCAAAGATGGCTTCTAACAAAAGTATTTTGCCCAAATCAAATTGCAAAGACGTGCGAAAAGATGCAGAAGTCATATTATAGGTTACAAGTGTATTACAAATTGATGTTATCTGAAAGACTAAACAGATACTACCCCTTTAAAACAAATAATTTTGCGACCTAGGTGAATGCCAGCTCTAAGGGAATTACTCAGTTTCTCGCAAAAATGTATAAATCTACAAAAAAAATTGACAAGAAGCTGTGGTTCAGGGAATTAACCTAGTTGCTACTAAAATAAGAGAGAAAAAGAGAGAAAAAGACAGTTCTGTTTCTCTAGGACATATTTCAAATATTGAAGACAAGTGGATATATCATTTAAAACTTCACTGGTGTTTTCACTGGAATTATATGCTCTCTACACAACAAAAACATTTCTAACTTCAAGTAAAGTGTTCCAATTTATGTGGAGTCAAGTTTCACTTGAAATAATATGTAATTTTGGTACCAATACCAATAATTTCAGTGATCTTGAACTGAACATGGCCAAAAAAAAAAAAAAGAAAAAAAAAACTTTCAAAAGAAAATAAGCACAAAGTAGTTACAAGCAGAAATGTACCAGGCTTTAAAAGAACATTAAATGTATGCTGCAGCAATTAGTGTTAAAACACTTTTAGTCCTCATCTTAATTATCCTTTTTTTTAAAAAAAAGCTTTAAAAGTACACTGATAAAATTCACAAATGATACTGCAGTAGGAAGAAAGCATCTGGGAAGTCCAAAGGGAATGAAGTAGATGAAATGATATGAAATTAATCAAATAAAAATTTCTTACTTTTAAGAATGTATCAGACTTGAGACACTTTCCTGAAAGCAAGTTGCCCATCATTGAAGTCACTCAAAAATTCAGAAAGAGTCATGGACTATGTGAAATTATTTTGCACTTGATGAGAAGAAAAAGGAAGTAGAAGTAATTTTTTCTAGCTTTACCTTGTTTGTGTTTCATATTCATTAGGGCTGGAGGAGAGCTGTATTAAATTTTCTAAACTTTGTAAGGTTGTGAAGCTGTAAATTTTGCAGAACAGATGCTAGGGAAATCCTGGCTTACCACATGTTAATTCATGCACAAATCATAGTTCCTAATACAGATTCGATTCTTCAAATAGTTTATTGTGCATATTTTCCTACTTTTATCAAAATAAATATTTCCATTTAATTTTTCAAAAATTGTTAAATTCCTGAATTACATAGGAAATATACAAAGCAGTAAGTTCTCTGACACTGTATTAGTTTTGCACAAAAACATGATCAGTTTTAAGCATATGATTAGCTTCATTGACTTTACGGACCTCTCAACTCATAGGCTTAACTTTAAATATAGGCATAAGTATTCACTTCATAAGGAAAATGAAAATCATTAATTAAGAAACCAGATGAAATAAAACCAAGACTGGAGAAATTGGTAACCAGAGTACAAGAGACTCCTTAAAGCTGTACAGATGTGTTTTTCCCTCCTCTCCCATGAACTAGTCAAAGTGTCCATCATGACTGTAAAGAGACACTTGCTGCCATTTGATTTATTACTATACTTTAAGGACAAACAATTTGACATTTCTAATCAATATTTGAAAGTAGAACTCTCTTACTTCAGACATTGAAAAATACCTTGTTGGAAAAGCTTTTTAAGTGCACATGTTCTTTACAGTACTATGTTAAATTCCATTTCTTTGTTTAAAGCAAAAAAAAGGTCCAAATTTCTATTCTTGAATATGAGGTTCCCTCAGCTTAGTCTTCCTCCTTTTCATATGTGTCCAGTTTATCATATAAAGAAAAGCTTTTAACTCACTCAATAATAAAATGTGTTTCAAAACACCATGTCATTATTCTAAAGCACGAGGTTGCCCACACTGTAGTAAGTAAACTACTGGTAGTACATGGGAAATTTTAGGACTGGTTTCCTCATTTCTCTCAGTGCCTGTGGAGCAGGCAGAAAAAGATGGCTTCATGTTATTGAAGTACTGTGTCTGCCTACACACCCACTTAGGAAATCACTTGTAGACCCCACATGTACACAAGCCTGAAGTCTGACACACTGTAGAAATCAACTCAATGTGAGACATGCACAGGAGAAGTGAGGTGAGACAAGTACTGGATACAGGAGCAGGTCAAGTCAGGATGTAGCACGGAGACCTTTGGAGACACCTTTGGAGAGACGATAATAGGTCCTATGTCAATGAAGGAGTGGGATATTCAGCAGTGATACAGAAAATGCCACTACCCTCCTCAACATCCCTGAATGCCTTAGTGGCAGAATGAATCTCCTGCTGACTCACAGCAGATTAGTGATTAGTTACTTTATGTGAGTAGGTTAACGAACTGTTAAAAAGCTAATGCCATCTTGCCAAACAATATTTTAGCTGGTACTCTTATAGCTGCATATGCTCTTGCTTCTACAAAGTTAATTCAAGATAAAACTGTTTTGGCCTGGAAGACCAGAAGTATTTTGAACTTGGACTATGTAAAGAACAGCATGAACTATAACAGTGTGCAGATAACATAATGACACCTACCCACCATCCAAGTATCTGTGCAAGAGCTGATCACTCTTAGATGGAGTCCTCCTTGCAATTTGGCATAGGTCACAGTCACGTGCATGCAACTGACACCAGGAACTGTCTACAACACCTTTGTCATAGATACGTGCTAGCAATTGTAAACTTCAGATTTTCTTCAATAAAAGAAATACTAATAAAGTGAGTCTTTTTCTGTTCTACTCATTGGGCAGGCAGGGTCTGCACATAATAGAAGGCGGTGTTTTTCTTGTAACACTAGGAAAGTTGGTAAAGTCAGGTCATGGGAGTGGGATCATAGTTGTCTAGAAACTAAATATATGTGCATGGGTCAAGATTCAACTACTAATGTTGCTGCTTTTAGCAGTAGTAATCTGGGAAATTTTAGGAAACCATGATTTACACCAAAAAAATTGGCACTTCTTTGTTTGCAAGTGAAAGGTATTATTTTGTTAGTAATTAAACATGTGCAATTATTACGACAGAAGAATCTGTGGGAGCATACCAAAAATGTTAAATCATTTGAAGAAATTAATGCAATTAATTAAGTGTGATTTAGTGTCACTCCGTGGTGATCAGAAAGCCAAGAGCACAGATGTAGGCTTTGTAGTCTAACTATGGATTGCTTGATTTTACTTTCTGTTTCCCTCCTCCTCTCCGCTGGCACATAATTCAAAATAGAGTTGTATAGCTCTTATTTATTTACTCTCTCAAGATTACTGCAGAGCTAAGAAGCTACACAAACAGAAGGTAAACATACAAAGGCAACTAGAGGGCAAATATAGGAATCTGTAAAAGCATGAGAAAGACTTACTTGACATAATATTGCCAAGAGAAAGGGGAGAATACTATATCTAAACACAGCAAGTTCTGACTTCACATTACTATAAAATAAATCTGGGTAGTAAGCCTTTTGCCTTATCACAATAGCCCGTAATTGCATCAGATTCCAAAAGCTAAGCAGGATTAGGCTGGCTGAATACTTGGATGAGAATCCCATAAAATAACTGCTGCTGCAAAAGATGATGCTTTTTGAGTCAGTAAGTTTTGCTCAAGCCATGAATTCATTGTTAAACTAATGCCTTACCATGAGGGTAAGAGAAAATACACTTCCAGAAGAAACTATGCTATTTGATATAAGACTATTGAACACTGGAGTTTATTTGCTCCCAATAGATTATGTGGAATTTGAGATGATTTATCTCTTTTTACACTGATAGAAATATTTGTCTCAATATTCTACCCAAGTTCCATGCTAGCTAGTGACCTTAATTTCTGCCTTTATTTCACTGAGAATACCAATATTGTGATTTTCTCCATTTCTTGTAAACTACTGCTAAATAAGTTGATATTTTTTACTGAAAAGGAAACAGCTGTTGCTCTAAGAGAGATATTTACCTCAGAAGAATTACACGTATTTCTGGCTTACAAAATACACTGTGGAGTCCTTGAGTACTGCTGTTACTATCAAAGGAACATTTGCAAAGGTGCATACAGGAATATATGTAGTATTCTAATAATGAGCATATTTGTTCAAACACAACTAATTTAACATGGCATTAACATATTAAGGAAGTATTTGTTGTAAATAAAGATATCCTGGATGAAAACAGGATTTAGTATAAACTATAGTTTGATTTCCAGACGTTGATTCTTCTCAGAATTATTCTTCATACTTTATGCTACCCATATCATTTTCTGGATCTTTTTTGCTGTGAGAAACCTAAGCACTGTTTTTCTAATTCCCGGTTCCTAGAATGCAATGGGAGCTACAGTGAGATGGGAACTATATTCACAAAAAAAAAAAAGACCTCATGAGGAGCAAAGAGAATCTCACATTGAGAGCAGACAGATTTTCATAGCAGTTTTTGAAGACTTACACAGCAATTAAGAATAATAATCCTCCCAAATCAAACATGGATATCTCATCCAGAAAAATGTAACTGAGTCAGGTTCCACTGGGGGTGGAGGTGTGAAGAAATGGTGGACACTTCTAACCATATATACTTCAGATTGTTAGTGTCGTATTTACTATGGTCCTGTAACAAAAATGATTTTCTCTGTTCCAGTATTATTACCATTTTTCTTCCCTATTCTGCTTTATTCATTTCTAGCTCTGTTTATCTCTGTGATTTTCCATCTCTTTTTCTACTCATTTTCAGTGTGAGAATCCCTCACAGGCTGTTCTCTCATCCCATTCTCCACTCCATTCCCTGGAATGATCAGCAAGCTTGTAGTCAGTTCTGATACTTAAGACCATCTAAACTATTTTATGAGATCTTTTACAGAAATAGGCAGCTTAAGGGGAGATTTTACAGTTAGCTCATGATTTCAAAGCCTGCTTTATTGCTGTGAATTGCTAGAAATTTCTTTTTTCAAATGAAAAGTTGTTTTAATTCTAAAAAAATCAGAAAACATCACACAGGCAAACGTAACAGGGATGAATCTGTTTTGCAGATGGCTTTCCTTTTGACACTGGCTTTGCTTCTTCACTATTTCCCTTCAGATATTACAAGCAAAAAAGCAGGTTTTCAGAATAAATTGTTTATTAGAACATTCTACTAATAAAAGTGCTTTCCCCTATATGGCTGGCACTGAGTCCAACTTGAAAGGAAAACTACTGCAACAACAAATTCATAATATTTTTCACTGCAGACTATATCAATGGAACAAATGTTGTTTTCTTATAAACAAATATTGTTTTACATTTTATATAAGCCAAAAAATAAACGGAGGCAAATGGGTAAGTGCAATTAGCAACCGCAAAAGCATAGCAACTGGCATCAAGGAAAAGCATAAACAGGAGAAAATTCTTTCCTTAACTTTTAAAAAAATTAAAAACCCAAACCTTTTCCTGCCCTGCTGTGACTTTTAGAAGGCAGATGATATTATAACTGTCCTCTGCGTCTCTTGCCAATTTCAAAAAATACCATTTTGATACTAATTGCCTAATAACTCTGAGAGCCTATATTACTGCCAGAATTTGCCATTTTTTTTCTGATCTGGTGGGGGCAATAAGCTCTATGCATTTCAAAACATAGAAGACATGTGGAAAAGTCCTGGGGATGACTCCTTTTTTTTTTAATTAAATGTGCTTTGTATATCAAAAGATATAACAGGAAAAGCTTTACAGTTCAGTTAAATTTCTGCCCGTCTATCTTTTAGCACTGACTAAAAGAAAAATTAGTGAAGGCTTTTGTATGATTTTCTCATTGCAAGCAGGTTTGTGACATCAGCTGCATTGACAGTTTATCAGATGATCTGTGTGAAGTGTCAACACACACTGTGATAAAATAGACTTTCGACCTACTTTAGGAAATTAGGAGAAAAATGCAAATAACTTGAATTTCCTGCAGAAGTCCAGGTATTTGTATGTCTCGTTATCATAATCTTAAGCCAAACTGCTAAAAATGTGATTCTTTCAGTGATTTCCAAGCAAATAATATTCAGTGTGAAGTCAATTAAGAAAAACTGAGACACATGAAGTTACCTTTTTAGTTAAGGGAAGGGGTTTAACGTAACACAGATTATCTTGTATTTGTTGCCAGCAAAGAGAGCCCGTATGAATGTTATCATGGGTCAGCTGATGAACAGTAAATTCTCATCTCATTGTAATTCATGTGCCTCACCCAATAGTGTTGAGTGGTATAACTTGTGAATGTGTGATTATGTGAATAAATTTGTACTAGAGGAAAACATTTTCAGTTTTATGCACACTTAGTAAATCAGTTCTTCCTCATCTGACTTTGTCTTTATAGAAAAATATCTATACTAGAAGTTAAGACACATAAAATTGGAACTTTAGTCATGGAAGTACTTAAAACTTCACTTTTTCAAGGAAACACATGGCACCTAAGATGGTGTAATGAGAAACACAGCATCTTTTTTTTTAATATATCTTTAGAAAATTTGAAAATGCTACATTACTACTGTTATTTATTATTTGAGATACATTCCTAACTATAGCCAATAAGTTCATTACTTTTGAAAATAAAAGTAAAAATACTCATCTATTGTATAAGGACAGAAGTAAGTAGCAATAAGTAAGTAGCAAAAGCAACAGTTACAGTTGTGAGCAAGCTATGTTTATTGTTAAACAATATAAAAAAGTTCTACCAGGCAAGAATAATTAGGACCCCATTAAAAGTCAGTGCAAACTTAGTTAAATTGATAAAAATGCAGCATTTCTAGGATACGGTTAATAGTATCAGAAAGTCTTTACATGTTACTCAATATAAACCTGATAATATTTTAAGAATGAGTACAATATTTTTCAGTTGAAAATAGTTGCACACATTTTAAAATTAATTAATCACTTGGTGAATAAATTGAGGAATGCAGTAAAATGTAAAGGAAGATGAATCTGCTCACATAATTGCAATATTCTAAGGTGTAAGGTTAGCTCTAATACACATATGATTAATATCACAGGTAAAAAGCCTACTGAGCTGAATAGCATAATATAAAGTCAGACAAGTTATGAATATGTAACATTTTATATAGAAATAAATTAAACGCAAATCTGGTATCTTCAATCTTTTCTTCCAAAATAGGTAACTCAGTTTCCATTACATACCATTATAGAATGCAAAAAACGTTGTAACAGCTGTAGATATGAAAATTGGAATACTTACTTGACAAACTGAGGTGATGCCAGAAATAGCAGAAGTATATACATTAAATGAGTTATAAGGAAAGAAGAGATATATTTCCTAAAATAGCCTAAAAAGTCTTTAATTCATAAATCAGTACAAAGAAGATAAGAACAGTGAAAAGATCAAAAATAGAACTCTTCTGAAATTGCCAAAGGATGTTATTAAATTTCTCATATTATTCCATATGACACTATCTCCCAGCAGAAGGATCACTACATTTGCTCTTTCCATCAAATATACTGTATGATTCTTGGTTGTGCTTCTGCCCCAAAATATCTGCATGAATTTTCTTCTGAATTTAATCGGTATCTTTCAGTGCACTGTGAGTCTGTATTACAGACCAGAGGATGCTTTCTGTCCAGCTGCTTGCTTCTTCAGCTTCCATACTAAAGCACCATGGTAAAAGCAAGCTCCAAACCCAAAGTCCAAAACACCATCCATCTTCAGAAAGATTTCAGGTGGTTCTCTCCTGAACAAATGATCTGAGTGAACACGTATGGTCTAGGTCTCTAATTTGCCTGCATGGAATAATTATAATTTTTTTCTTCTACCTGGACTGTAATGGTAATAAATTCAAATAGTATCTTCTATTTAATTAGATTTCTGAAATTCATGAAGGAACTACGTTCAACCAGAGGTAGGTAGAAGAAAGAATAGGAATTGTTCGTATCAGTGGTATCCTAAGGCAGTAGTATATTCACTGAAGTGTTACATGGAAGAGATGATAATTAAAACAGTATACTGCATTTTGATACCTTTCTCTATTAAGATTAAAGTATGTGAATGATAACTGTAATACTACAAGTTCACTGAAATTACAGATTATGGTTTTCAGATTTAATATCGATCTTTTGTTTCATAAACTGCAAAATGCACCTTCCAAAGTGAATATTGATCATGAAATACATACAGAACTAAAGTACAGTATCCAGAAACATCTTTACAGAATCACAGAATGGTTCGGGTTGGAAGGGACCTCTGGAGATCATCCTGCTCACGCAAGATCACCTGGAGCACATTGCCCAGGATCCTGTCCAGATGGCTTTTGTATGTCTCCAAGGATAGAAACTCCACAACCTCTCTGAGCAACCTGTGCCAGTGCTCTGTCACCCTCACAGTAAAAAAGGTTTCCTCCTATTCAGATGGAACTGCCTGTGTTTCAGTTGTCTTTCATCCTGTCACTGGGCACCACTGAAAACAGTCTGGCCCCATCCTCTTGACACTCTTCCTTCAGATATTTATACACATTGATAAGATCCCCCCTCAGCCTTCTCTTTCCCAGGCTGAACAGTCCCAGTATATGAGAGATGCTCCAGTCCCCTCATCAGGGGATTTAGTAAGCCTTTGCTGGACTCACTCCAGTAACTCCATGTCTCTCTTGTACTGGGGAGCCTAGCACTGGACACAGTACTCCAGGTGTGGCCTCCCCAGGGCTGAGTAGAGGGGGAAGATCACTTCCCTTGACCTGCTGGCAATGCTCTTCCTAATGCAACCCAGGATACCATTTGCCTTGGCCACAAGGGCACATTGCTGCCTCATGGTTAACTTCTTCTCCACCAAGACTCCCAGGTCCTTCTCTGCAGAGCTGCTTTCCAGCAGGTCAATCCCCAACCTGTACTGATGCATGGGGTTATTCCTCCCTAGGTGCAGGACCCTGCACTTCCCTTTATTGAACTTCAGGAGATTCCCTCTACCCATCACTCCAGCCTGTCCAGGTCCCTCTGAATGGCAGCACAGCCCTCAGGTGTCATTCACACACACACACATGTATATAAATATACACATATATAAAGCCTCATTTCAGGAAAGAAAGAAAGTGACTGTGTAAGTCTGGAATTGGGCAGCTAGTTCACTCTTTCTGTTTTTTTAGCCAAATCAAATAAATGAAAAAATTTTTTATATCAGCCTAAAATGTGAATACTTTGGTTTTCTCTCTAAAACTGTGTTTTGAATTCATCAAGCTCTTAAATCCTATAAAAAGAAAATTAAAGCAAATGCCACAACAAAACATAATTTTCAAGTGAAACATACAAATATTTCATTCCAATTTTTCTTTTCCTGGGGAATCATTTATAAATAATTTTAAAGCATACAAATATTTCCCATATCTTCTTAAAAACATTATGTTCTTAAAAACATTTCTCAGATCTGATTTTAAGGATATGCCTGTTCACTTAAGCAAACAACTAAAAATTAAGCTTGTGCATCCTTCTACTCAAAGAATTCTTTAGTTACCTCAGTAAGTCCCTTGTTTCAGCATTTAACCCTCAAAACAAATCCCATTATCATATATTACTCTAAAGCCTCAACTGTAGAATTAATTTATCCATACACTTTTCACTAAACATATAGTGACTCCATATCATTGCAACTTCAGTATGTGCTTAAGTATTATTTTGAATAAAAATATATTCTTCAATCAGAGATCAAACTACTTGCCTCTTCTTGTTGATTGCTATTAAACTGTTCATAGAGATGTTCTTTCTATCCACAGGTAATGAGGCCCCTGTTGGTGCCTGACTAGTCTCAAAGATGCAATACTGAAAAAGAAAAAAATCCTAAATGCTAAGAATGTTCTACTCGGTCCTGTCAAACCAAACGTAGTGCTGGAGGCGTGGATCTAAGAGCGAGAACACTGAGTAGATGTTATCTTCAGATACCTTTAGCTTTCCAGTAATAAAGAAAAATAACATGGGCAAAATAATTAAAAATAAATAGAAGAGAATAAGAATAATCCTGCAAAAATATTAAGTCAAATATGTGACACTAGGAAACAGTGTACAGATATTAAATAGCGTGCAAGTTCTAATGTCTTATGTTCAAGTAAGGCCTTTCTTCTGTTCAATGAAGGACTCATGTTCAACCTCCACCTTCATCAGTGCAAGGTGTAACACAAGCTTTTGATCCACTCTGACTTCCTTATGCACACAAGCACCTCCATCTGGGCTTAACTCGTCCTTAAACTTGACCTTGTTGGCCCACTGGAGTCAAGCTCCTGGCTTCTGGCCACTGACCCATTCAGACTAGCCTTGGTTACCTCAGCTGTACTACCTTTGTGAATGACTGGGGTCAACTCTGAAAAAATACTTAGGGAGGAAGTAGCACATGTGCTTCCATATTAAACCATCTTTGTTTGGCATCTATGTGTAAATGAACCTGTCATAAGCCCTTGACAAATCCACACTATGTCCTCTAAACAGAAGGCCCTGAATACAGGCAGCCAGGATGTGGCATTTGGTCATAGACACATTCTGTGTTTGCAGAGTGCAAGGTTTCAAGCCAAGAATGTTTCAATGGCTGAATGTCCTGAGTTTGTTCCACTTCTTCCACGGTACATGCCATTTTCAGTCAGAAATGGACTAACCACATAAAACAGAAGTTTTTTCAATATAGCAGCATGTGGGTTATACATCACATTATAGAGCACAGAAGGTGGGAAAATGCTTTCAAAATCCAAACTATCCCTCTTCCACCAAGTTGTATTTAATTTTATTTAACTATTTTCATCATGCCTTAGTGAGCTGAACTCACTGTTCTGTTTCTGAAGAGATGAGTCTGTTTCATCATTGTTGCTTGTCTGACTCGACATGTTACAAGAGATACAGGCAAAGCTCACAGCAGTAGTCAGATTATTACAGCAGTTCTCACAAAAATGGAATGCTGCATCAAGGTAAAAAAATGTGATTGCTAGCTTCATAATTCTACAACATAAAAGAGAAATTTTATCCTTGACTGGTATAATAAACTGTTTTTACAAACCCCACCCCCAATACTATATGTGATTAAAAGTCAGTTATACATACAATGAAGTTATTTTAAAGTCCACGAGGATTTACAGCCTCCAAAAGTTCATAAAGACTCCCTAGTCATTTAAAATGAAAATAACAGATAATAGGGAGAAAAATAATAGGGAGAACCATAGAAAAGATCATGCAATTTAATTCTTACTGTGTATAAGGATTTTAATGGACATTTAATGGACCTGACAACATTTCTCATAGGTTCACTGTGCATCAAATAAGCCTAAATGATCTGATTCCTTTCAACTAGCCACGTTCAATTGTTCAATCACCCATCTGTAAGAAAAGGAATCTATACTGGACTGCAAAACTACTGCATTCTTTACCATAAATTAGCTGTTAATACTGATTATGATAACAATATGAGTAGTACACATCTAGAAGCTATTAGCAAAACACAAAATATTATGTAATGATTCACTCAATTTGAAGTCAGCTTCAAAAAGGAAAATAAAGGAAAAACAATATTGTATTAAATCTCCTCAAAGAAAAAACTAAGAGAAAGTATTGATCAATCTTGGAAAATTTTAGTTAGAAGCTTTCACATTTAGTATATTTTCAAAAACGTATTTTGTGAAATTACTAGTAATGTTGCTTACATTCTGAGTCAACTGGAAAATTAGACACATGGGCAGGAACAACAAATCCTTGTTTTGGAAGTGAAATAATAAGCTATGGGACACTTTCTTTGAGGAGCCCAGTAAATAAAGGACCACTCATTTCCCATGTATTTACTATTTCATTATCAAGATTTTTTTGGGTTTTTTTGGGGTTTTTTAGGAATATGACTGTTCAACTCACCACATATGTGATGCAGAGTTTACAGTCTGTTTCCACATAGTTTAGTTTCCATGTAGTTCCAGTCTATCTGTAACTGTCTATCTGTGACTGTCTAATTACTGTCCGTATGTTTCCATATAGTTTGTTCTTAATTAAATTTTATTCTAAAATTTTGCAACTAGGTAAGTAAGCATCTGTAAGTGCTATATTAATATCTAAGTTTCATGCTTCATATTCCTGTAACTGCATTTCTTTAGAAAGATCTAAGAAGCATTCAGTTGCTCTTAAATATTTAGCAGTTTAAACTATCCTCTTTTTATTAAAGAAATACAAACAGCTGTTATTACCTCTGGGAGAACATGTCCCATCTTTGGCATTTTCCATGGTGTTGCCTTTAGCCTTCCACAAGTGACTCATATTTACACAAAACTTACCAGTAAGGATTCCTGTGTGATCTAATTCCAGACAGTATTTTGACATAGCAGAGATAAGCACTGTAAAGATATCTAGATGGCTAGTTTGAGAAGTAAATAATTTCTTATATTAAAATCCCTACAGTTTTATAAGATTATATTCCATCCTTTCCAGTTTTCCTGAATGCCTACTCTTTTTCCTAGTTACTGTAGCAGAAATGATTTTATTATTACCCATTTTAGGTTTTCCAATCTTATATTTAACAGATGATTTGTAAGTGTTCCTGTGTTTAATCTTACTTATACTTGAGGAAACATATATTTGCTTCTCCTTAAAGTGTGCAATTCAATAACTCAATAATTCAATAACTGCTGTTTCTTAATACTGTTGAGAAGAGCACGTATTCAGACAGATTTCAGGGCATTCTTATTGTGATTCATAACATATGAGATATCAGCCTCCAGAACTGAATGGCCACTTAAGCTTGTATTTCAGAAATCTAGGGTTATGCTTTTGAATTGAGTGTCTGTATATATTTCAGTGAACTTGATTCATGAAAGTCATATTGATCTGGAATATAGTGAAGTAGGGTACCTTCATCTAGAAATTATAAACAGAAAGATCACAGCTCCTTGAGGGGCCTCCTAGATAGACAAAAATTTAAGAATCATATTTATTACCACTGTTGCTATAGAAGTGTTTGTGTTGAATAATTAAATCAAGTAAATTTGAAATCCTCATCCTATATCAACAACTGAAGTGTTCGGCTGTTGCTTAGGTCAATACCAACAAAATCACTTCCTTTCTTCACCTATAATTAGGAAATTTAAAGAGGGCATAAAGACAGCTGACTAATTACATTATTTAGGACAGCAAAAGGCTTGCAAAGGTACATACAAGAGAATCAACTACTTTAATATATTACACTTCCAGCTTTTGGAACTATAAAATAATACTGTATCCAACCAAAGTAAAGTTGAGTGATTTTGCCCATGTTTCCATACAAAGGGTATTATCTCATTGCCACCTTTCAAGTTAGACTACCAGTTTCACCACTATTAGTCTCTAGAATAACAGAAGTTCTTGTTAATTTATTCACATTTTGAACACATAGCTGTTTAGTTAGAGATAACTCTGCGTTTCATCTCTCCTCATGCTTAACATATCCTTTTGCTATATCATTATTCTTTCATTACATTATATCATTATTCTTTCACAATTTTTATATATTATATATTTTTTATAAATATGCACATATATATGTATATAATATACATGTGTATAAATAAATAGGGAGAGATAAAATTGAAAAAAATAGAAAGCATGCACATATGTATAGAACTACTTTTCCTTTAAATAGTAGTATTAAACTGTTTCCTGTAACATTAGGACATTAGAATCTTAAAATTGAAATCTTTCCTCAGGGTCATCTATGAGTTACATTTGGACATAATCTCTTTATTAGCTTTAATTACCAATTAAATATCCTGCTATCAAAATAATGCTGTGAACAGATTTTGTTATTATCTTTTTTCTAAACAGAAAACCAGCAACATTTTGCGATTTCGATATCATCTCCAAAAAAAGATTTGCAGAAAGATTTGCAGTATGTGAACATTCCAGACTTCCAAGTTTTTCTCAAAACCTTTCATGCTTTTTAGAAATATTCATTTTCCAGAAGAAAACAAAAAAGAATTGTTTTCTGTTGTGTGGGCATTCAGTAACCAGAATGGGGGTGCATGATACGAAGTGCCACAATAACCATTTTGATCACATGTCTATGCTCCTGCAGTGCTACATCTTTTTTTTGCTAATCACAAAAACAGTTAGGTTGGAAGGTACCTCAGGAGGTCATGTTGTCCAGCACCCACACCAGTGGTGCAGTTAATGCATATACTACCTTCTTTATACCTTGTTAATTGGGTCAGTGTCTTCATGCAACTCACTGATTCAGCCAGGATCAGCATTGTCTCTTACTGTAACTGCTACTCATTTTAGAGCTTTCTTGGACAAAACATTACAAGACCTTACAATAGGTATCTTCTGAGAAGAGACTCTCAACTCTGAGGTAAACTGTTGATCCCATAAAATTGTTGGTGCACTAGTTACTCTACAAATAGATACAGATTTCCAAAAATTACCTACAATGTACAAAATAGTGCACATAACTATTTGATATTCAACCTTACAATAAACTTTGATTTAAAGTATTGTGTCCTAAAAGAGCAGTAGATATCTTTATTTGTATTTAATTGCCTGAACTACATTCTTTAGACCTGGATGCTTATACTTCTCCTTTTAACTATATATTTGTTTTCTTCGTGTGATTTATTATGCTATGCATTAGAAGCTTACTATTGTTCCATCTACAATTGATATGAAAATATCTGTTCTCTTCCTCACTGTAGAAACAATCCTAAACAACAGAATCTTAAACAACAGAAACAATCATAAAAAATATTATATTGATATATATAAACACAAGTACTCTATGTGTAAGAAACTTAAAGCACTCTTTCCAATAGGATATTCAGTATAGCCAATATACTGGGTATTCATTAGATATCAGCTGGAAATACGTTTCCAAGTTTGGGTATTACACTTCTAGCAAAATGTGGACCCACTAAAGAAAATGCAGAGAAGAAAAAAACAAGCACAGTCTGAGATCTAGGAAAGCATGAAGCTGAACATGGTGCCAAGTAGAAAAAAAATGCTCAGCCTCTACTACACAAAGCAGGAAGAGAGTCTGATAAGCTAAAAAGATGATGCCAAAAACCTGATCCCAATGGCTCTGAGTCCTTTAAGGAGCACAGCATGTAATGAGTATCATTATATAGTGTTCTGTCTTTTCTTGCAGAAAAGGTTATAAGAAATGGACATACTTATTCTAGAGAAGACAGGAAACATACAGATTTATCATAGAAACATGGTAAGTCTTCAAATATTTAAAGGTTGCCTTAGTGAAGAAAACAACAAACTAGTCACCATGTCCATGTCCACCAGACACAAAAATATGACTTTGTTTTTGATCAACTAAAACCTTTATTTCACCTTGCAAGGTGCTGCCTATCTTTGTGTAGTTCATTATTCCCACCTACGTGCAGTGGTTCCACTGAACTGACCCTTTCTTTTTCACAGTTCTACAATTTTTCAAGATTGTTCCAAATTCTAACACTACCCTGCAAAGGAGGTTTCTTTTGCAAATACTTGTCAATGTAATAATTAACTGGGTTGGATTATACTGATTTATATCTGGTGTTATCACAATAAAAATCAACATTACAAATCACTCTCTGTTTGCTACTAGGCACAATAAGTCATACCATATGGCAATGAATTACTGTGTCGGGAAAAATATGCTCGGTTCATATTATTTTATCCTCTGGGTTATTAAAGTTAAGTGTATCAGTAGATTTCCTATAACATAGTTGTGTTTTTATGATTAATGTTAAATGCTATGTTTATGACACAGTTGTGTTTCTGCTGTAAAAAGTGTATTTTCTAAAGCTAATATTGACCAGTAAAATTTCAAGTACAGGTCTTAAAGACTTGAAAAGATTATAGATTTTAAATTCAGCACAAAGACATACGGAGCGCTTGGACATTTATAGAAAGGCTTAAAGAAAGTGTGATGCTGAAGGAATGATCCATAAATGTATTTTAATTCTGTGTTCAAAGAACCTTTAATTTTCTCAAGAAAAAACAATGTATACTATAGTGCTATATATTTAAATAATATAAACATATATTTTACCTGCTTGGTCTGTAAATATTTTTGATATGACGACAGGCACTTTGTGCTCAGCACCACCCTGCAAAAGATGTGTATTAACCATGAGATCTCAATTAAGACTGTGGTGAACTATTTATACTGAAAATTAAAAGAAAAACAAACAAGAAGTTATCCATACCTTTATGCTTAAGCCCAAGCCACCAACTGGTTGTCTACGAAGTGTAACAGTTCTGTGCTTTAAAAAATTGCAGAAAAAATAAATTTAGGTGAAAATATGATATCTGAACAAGCATATAAAATGTCTTTGATTTTTTTTTTTTTAATTTTTAAAAGTTATTTCTCAAAGGTACCCTAGAATCTGGGTGATCAAGTTCAGTTCTGAGGTATGATTCAAGACTGACTTCATAGGCACTCATTTAATTCCCTTACCATAACGGTCTTTAACACTGAGAGCAGAACACTTTTATATTGTGAATTCTGCACACAGATTTTTAATGTTTTTTTTTTCTATTACTGAAGCACTATTCTTCCTAGATGGAAATTTTTACATCCTTTTGCTTTGACAAATGTTTTTGTGAGAAAACTATATGAAGAGATTTGAGATGCAAATTTTTACAGCTGAATTATTTTCTCTAGCTGATCATTTTTCAATTGCAAATACCAATGTTTTCTAATCCATATCTTCAGGCCTATGTGAATTTTCTTGCAGGATATGCTTCTCATGATTATTTTCTTGCATTTTCTGTTGAAGTGCATAAAGAAGATAAACATTTATCAATATTTTTCTATAGTAACCTATCATATGTTTAATACTATATTGAATTTGACATTTCATTCATGTGTACCTCTCAGTGCCTGACACCATAATAATGGAACAAGTATCTTTACTTCATCTGTTGACAGTAATTAATAGTTGAGCAGGACTTTTTTAGCAACATGCTGAACAATACTGCATATAATGTCGATTCTCAGCACCTACAACAGTAACTACTGAACGTTTAAGGTAAAATATTTTTCTTTTTATTCTGTATATCAGAATCTCATATGAGATTACTCTTACATGTAAATTTCTGATTGGGCATTTTATGATTTCACTAATTCAGATAAATGTGAATTTTGATGTTCAACAGTTAAGCCCATACCCAACACGTTATTTATTTTTTCTAACACTCAACTTAGCAGACTTGTGACAATATTGACTTGGGGGAAAGGGCAACAGTAAGTCATACATTTCAGTTTGACTTTAAGAGGGTAAAAACTAAAGCATATAGTTAAAACTTAAGAATACTTCCTTGCATTTTTAAAGTTTATCTTTTCTGTTCCCATGAATATTATACTACTCCAGTCTGTGCTAAAATGGAAAAGTATTCTATCATGACATATGATAACTGATTTAATCAAAGGTGTGTATGATTCAATCTCAGACTATATAATTCAGCTTTAGTGAAGTATGTGCTGTTTCAGATTATTTCATTGATTCTTCATTTTGAATTGAATCAAAACTTTTAATCAAAATAATCATGTGTACTGAGAAAGCTTGGATCCAATCTGATTGAGAATACATGGATATCTACGTTTTAAATCATTGACTCATTCCCAAGAGCCATTTTTCTATGACATAAATCCTACTCGCTTATTTAATTTTTTTTCTTTCCCTGCACCTATACTTATCCCCTCTAAAAAAATTATCCCAATATAACTCATTGTACAGAAATGATGAAATAAATTATTTCAGAGTTTAGATTACTTGAGCATTATTTGGCAAGAAATGTACATATGCTGCAAGGACAGCTTTTGCCTTTTTATAATAAAAAAACAAGCAAGATATTGTCTATTGGCGTTTTCTCCATTCAACTATAACTAATACACATATTTTATACAGTTGACAGATAAATTTCAACTGATAATACCGATTAGATTATTCAGTTCAGAGCCCTACAAAGCACTCTACTCGCATAATAGTTTGTTATAATTTTGATATTTATATTTTCAGAGCTTATAGCATAGCTCATTATGTAGCTCCAAATACTCCTATTAAAACATACTTTGACATAAGTTATTACACATGTATCTTTTTTTTTTTTTTCCTAGTAACAGCCTTTTAAATTAGAGCTACATTTAAAAAATGCAAAGGAACCCTCTACATGTAAAGATGTTCAAATTGCCAAGTCAAATACCAAAAGCTGGACAGTGTCATTATCAAGATCATTTAAACAAACTCATCTCAACTGTATGCATAAATCTGTCTTATGAAACAGTATTGCTATTACGTAATCATATATCGTTCGCTATGATCATGACTAATGGTCATACAAGACCAAATCCTACCTCTGATTTTCACTGAAAGATAGATTTTTGTTAGTGATTTTCAATTTTCCAAAAACTGAAGAGTGTATAATTGCAGAAGAATAGAAGAAAGCTAAAATTGGGTCAATATTTAAAACATTTATAAATTCATTATATCACAGGGGCTTAAAGGTCAGATGATCATAATCTGTCAACCAACCACCTGTTCCATTATAGAATAGCAATCAACCCAGCTCATAAAAATTTAAAGGAGAATAATTTTATGGAAAACAGAGCTTTTCAAATTAAATTAATATTTGTTATGCAGTTTCCAGTCTTAGTGACAGGTACCAGTGCTGTAATAACCCACATAAGGCACCAATCTGACACCACAAAAATATTTAATGAAAAAAATAAAACTACGCAAAATAATATGGCATATTTTAAATGCATTTAAACTGGCTAACTAAAAGATTCCAAATCAAAATTTAATTAAGATAAAGTCATCATTAAGTGGGTATGCTTCTGGTAGGGTAGTGACAGTCCCTGGATTATTAAAAAAGTTCAAAAAATTAGTGATCTGAAAGAAAATCTAAATTAATTGCAATAATGTTTGTAGGTGACACAAAGTGAGAAGTAATGATCACCAGGACAGATTCTGAGTACATAGTTATTTTGATGATTTGTTAAATTGGAAGTAAGTTACAATACATATTTTAACACAAGCAAATAAAAGATAAATTCTTCTTGTAACAAGGAAAACAAATTCCATAAATAAATAGAGCAGAGCACTCTATCTGGAAAAAGGTGATTTTCCAAAAAAAGTGAGTTCTACTGAGTATGAGAAAAATCTGTGTTCCTAAATAAAACCACAGCCAAAAGCACTAGTGTAATCCTACATCATTAGGTGACTATTAAGCAGGAATATGGACACTTAAATTATTTCTGTATCTGGCAGTGGTGCAAACACTTGAACAAATACAGCAAGTTCTGATAAGCTCATTTTGAAAATGATAACACACAAACTGGAGAGGCAGCAAAGAAGAGCCACAAGAATGCCAAACAGCTTGAGAGGTTTGTCTTGTAGTGAAATAGATACCAGGACTTGAACCTATTTAGCTTTTTTAAGCATATTTCAGGGATGATCAAGCACAGTTTTAAGCAACTTCCTTGGCAGAAGAGTGAATCTTACAGACAAATATAGTGCAAATTTCAGTGACATGAAGTTGAAAATAGACACATTCAGACTACAGACACAACATTTTAAACCTTGCTACCAGGGTAAACCATAATTGGAATTTAAAAGAGTGAACATTTTTTAACAATAATATGGCCTTTAGACCTTAAAATGAAATGATATTTCTTTTTTTATCTTTCTTTAAACCATGATCTATCATGTTATTTCATGAACACAGATTTAATTCAGTTCTAAATGCAGAATTATTACAATCCTCATGGGCTTTTTATGGTACTATCCGCTACAATATCTGGGTTCACCCATAGAAATAAAATTAGTTAAATCTATCACAAGTAGCCTCATCCTACAGAGTAAGAAGGGAGGCACCTAAAGATTAAAGTACAATTTATTCTGTATTACTAATGCAAAATGCCTAAATATATTTTTTTCTAAGTATTTAATATTTGTATGAACTTTATCTGTTTAAAGAAGATATGAAGGCAGAATTCATGCAAGATGATGAGAGTTATGCAATTTACCATGTTAGTATCATATGTCTGAGTTCCTTCCGCACGGGAAAGACAGCATATATACATGGTTCATTACAGAGACTTTCAGGAACATCATATAGCAGGATCCCCAAGTCTAGTCTCATGACAGGATGCACAGGTTAGTGATGCAGGATGTAACTCCACTGGTAGTTCTCCCAGTGGAGGATGGTCATGTATTTTCTTGCTGTGAGAATCTCTTTCTTAAAACTGAGATCCTAGATAGTTGAAACAGTGGTAAATGACCATCAGGCAAATAGACAGGTTTTTGACACCAGGGAGAAGACTCCAGAAAGTCTAGTCAGTCAAGTGCAAGGTGATACATCTCACAGGAATCTTGCTCAGCCCAGAAAAAAACAGGAAGGAGTCTGCAGGTTTGATCTACATGAGTACCAACAACATAAGGAAATTCAGGAAATAAGCTCTAGAGATAAAAACTAGATTGCAAGGAAGTAAGTTGGAGACCTGCACTTCTACAGTAAGATTCCCCAAAATGCTTCCAATACTCCCCACAGGACTGAGGAGACAGACAAAGCTCTAATGTCTGCCTGAAAAGATAACTCAAGAAATATGGATTCAGATTCATCAGAAACTGAAGGAATTTTTGAAATAAAGGGAGCCCGTTCAGGAGGCACACACTTCATCTGGACTGTAAATAAGCCAAAGCTGCTGGTACTTAAAATTCAGGAAGGCTGTAAGTGAAATTTTAAACTGTAGGGCTGGGAAAGAAGTACAGATGAGCATTATTGTGGACTATGCTTGTATTATGAATATAAGCAGAGAAATGCTGTATGCTCAAGTGAAGGGTTTTTGGAGAGATAGAAGACGACTGTAATGCCAGGATGAAAACTATACATAAATATACATACATATAGTAAAGGTAAAATAGTCTGCATGAACAGCAGAGTAGAGGCTCTGTGAGAAAAAAGAGCTTAGACTCAAAGAAAACTAATAAACCAACTACCTCATCAAATAAAACAGAATCTCTATGGATTCCAAGCTAAATACAAGCAAGACTGTATATTACAACGATACGAGTCAACTAGGTTGACAACAGTAACTGAGATATGCAAAGAGGTGATGAAAATGAGAAATATAACACTGATGACAGATTTAAATTAACCTCATGTAGATCAGACAAATATCACACCAGAATATAACACAGTCAATAAAATGTAGGTGTCTATCAGTGACTGCTTCATGGGGCAGCTGCTTATGGAGCTCAAAGATTAGATGCAACACTTGCTCCTGTCTTGAATACCACAAAGGATCTACTCTGTAGCAGCAACCACTGTGTACTTCAGATTCAACATCTGCAAGAGCAGCAAGTTCAAAAATTCCACTGCAATTTTGATCCCAAAAGAGGAATTATGCAAAAGGAAGGAAGTTTGGTAAAAAGGAATAAAGTTGAATATTAAATCTTCATAGGCGGTGTGAAGACTACTTAAGGTTACCACGCTGGAAATGCAGAGCCACTGAATGTGGCTTAACAAAGCTTAACAAAGACAAAATGAAAGCAGCATGGCTAAATAGCAGGATAAGAGAGGTTATCAGATGTAAGGAGTGGACATCATATTGAAATGAAGACAAGAGAAAGGAACATAAGCAAATGAAATATAAAAACAGAATTAGACACTGGAAGTAAAGAAAGTTCAAAAAACAACTGACAAAAAGAAACAAAGAATCAAAGAATGAAAGAATCAAAAACAATCAAAAATAATAATAAATATTCAAATATATCAGGAGCAGGAGGTCTGCCAAAGAAACTGCAGGGCCAATTTATGATGAAGATATAAAGGAGTACTAAGAGAAAATAAAGCTGTTAGAGGGAAGATAAATGAACACTTTTCATTAGGGCTTACTGTGAAAGAAAATAGAAATGTTCCTCCAATACTCCTTGTAGCACAAATGATATATGGATCTGTATGATTCTGAAATAACTTTAGGAGCAAATTGACTAAATAACATAGCAAATCGCCAGGGTCAGATAGTGAGATTATCTTCACTGCTTATACCTGAGACAAGAAGGATGAGTGAACTTGGAATATCTGCAGAAGGATCCCATGAAATAGTAATTATAAAATAGCAGATAAAAGACAATAGTAGATAAGTGTTAATGAGAGAGACTTTTTTTCCCCCACATATATTACTTTTATATAAAGTTAGGATTATTTCTAAATCAGTTATTTCTATAATGGAGTCAAACCTCGGGGTTAAAATAGATAGTTCCACAACAACATCAGTTCAGTCTTCAGCAGTGGTCAAAAACACAGATCAAATTTTAGGAAGTCTAAGCAAAAGAATAGAGATAAAATATATAAATAAATATACGTGTGAGTGTGTGTGTGTATACAGGTATGTATATATACAGGTATACATATATGTAAATTATACCACTGTAAAATTCCAAAGTTCACCTATCCTTGAATTATGTATACCAATTTGGTCCCCTCATATGTAAAACTTCTGGAAAAGGTTTAGAGAAGGCCAATAAGGATGATGGAAGGACGAAAGAGCTTCTGTACAAAGAATAACAGAATAGCCTGTAACTCCTCAGCCAGGAAGAGAGATGGACTGGGGATCAGGAGAGTCTTAAAAAAACACAAGTGGCATGGAAGACAGTGAATAGGAACCAGTCTTTATCATCTTCTGCAATACATGAATTAGGAGGCATCAAATGATACTGTTAGGAGCTAGGCTCAGATTGAACAAAAACGGGTGATTCTTTGTGCAATGAGTAGCAGATCTATAGCGTCTGATGAGAAAAAAATTTTGGATGCTGAAAATCTAGACTGGACATGGAAAATAATTCTGTTAAGAGCTAATACAAACTACATTTTGCTTCGGAAAACCCTGAATAACTTCAGGCAGGGAAAGTGTTAAGAAAAGCATCATATATTCCTGCCCTATCCTTATCCTTTCCTAGGGATACATTAATGGCTACTTTTGAAAAAAGGATACTAGACTCAGTAGATCTTAGGTCTGAATCAGTACTTATGCAGACAAAATTTCACAGCAATGAAACTTGGACAGAAAATTATACTAGTTTTGTATGCAGTTATGAAACAAAATTCTAATACAAGAACTTCATGCCAAAACCAAACTCTAATATTTGTAAAAAACCAAATCTTCTGAAGACATAAATGATAACTTTATGCATGATGAAAACCTAATGTTTTTGTATAATTCAAATATAGAGACAGCTTACTTTACCTCTTAGTTGCCTGTATGTTATGTATAATTTTTCTATTCAGATTAATTTATTTACGGTTTGAGGCTAAAGTGAGGCAGACATCTGTAGCTGTCTTAAGAAACAACCACAAAAATATAGCGCTACAGTTGACTGTATGATAACTGTGTAATATTATTTCTGTATAGGCAAGGAAAACTCTTTAGAAAGTGTTACAAATTATCAATCTGAATCTGAACAGAAAATCTGAAATTAATACTATTTTGTTTTTAACTAGTGTTTTGTTTTACTAATTATATCCTTTAATAATTTTTTATTTATTAAAGCCATTCATTCTGAAGGTTTCCAAAGTACTCGATGTGTACACTATAAAGATCACTTACTCAAATTGTGCTACAAAGCAGAAGTAATTCTGTACCTCTTACAGCAGATAGCATAACAGGCTTTTGGGTCTCTTGTTTCTAGGAGACTAGAGGAAGAATAAGTGGACTGCATGGAACTTCAAGGTGCATTTGAGTAGACAGAATGTAATTATTAAAACTGTAATTGTTCAGGATACCAATATGAAACATTCCTACCTTTGTGGGACCTTTTATTGTTGCAAGTAGACAAGGATTCAATTGTCCATTTTTCCAAGTGATACTGGCTGTGTAATACCTATTATTATGTTTAAGAATTGGGTTAACATTTTGGGAATGATATTAGCTAGCTTCTAAGCTTTAAGAAACAGATTAAATTGACCAGTATCAAAAGTACCAACATAGAAAGAGAAAACAGATTTACCTAAGTGCATGGTAGGCAGAAGCAGTTCTGTGACTGTATAGCCTAGCTGTTTCATTTTGACTTAGTTTACTGTGGAGAAATGTATATTTTGGAAACAGGCTTTTTCTTTGAAAAGTTAATTTTAAAAAAGAGTAGGCCAGTAACATTCTCATTGTTATAAAGTTTTAGCATTGTATGGTCAATACTTCGTCACAAAATTTTTTAAAATTAGATGTTCAGTTTTCCCCCTAAATTTACAATCAAGGAATCTTTTAGAGGGAAGCGCAGAAATACACACTCACTGCCAAAGCCCAAATAGGACTATAATTTTCTTAATATTACAGAATAATGGAATTTGCAAGATTAAGATTACTTCTAACACTTCTTATATAGCCCTATAATAATAACAAGAGGTTTCAAGGACCAACATATCTATCATTTCATAAAAAAAGTACTGCTACACAGAACTGGAAATTTCAGATGACAGGCAAAAGCCTGTAACAGATGGGTAAGACAAACAAATGGAGAAGTTGAAACAAAGCCTAACTCTGGGCGTAAATCCCACTGCAAAATGATGGGTTCCAATCTTGATATCTCTACTAAATCTGCTATCTGTTTCTGGAAAAACTGAAATCATTGAAAGGTCATAAAATGAAAAGTTAGAAAATGTAGGTGCATAAGATGAATTCTTCCTGTGAATTCTATTTAAGGTTTGAATAGAAATAAAATTCCTAAACACTGTCTCTTTGGTCCAAGAAACCAAAGTCGACTCACAAGAATTAGCATATAGGGATTGTGCGCAGATATGAATGTTGTCTGTGAGTTCATTTCAATTTTTGCGCTTTTGTTCTTGCTGCCAATTAGATATCCAGTGTTAAAAAGCTATTTCCTGGAATTTTATAGGTGCATGGTAGAGAGAACTATAGGATGGACAGGACCCTCTGTGAAAATGAGTCCAGCCACCTGTTAGGGCAGACAGTCAGAGCACAGAACACAACCAGAAGGGTAAATAAAAAAAGCATCTTATTGGTAAAGCCAGTATGTAATTAAAAAAAAAAAGTCCTTTAAATGCCTTTAAATGAAAATGTAGCTTACGGGGGGGGGGGGGGGAGGGGGGGAGAGGGGGAAGGAGCAATCCAGAAATCCAGTTGTACATGCCTGAATAAAACCTTTGTCTTGTTCCAAAGCATGGAAACACTGGAGTTCATGGTTGTTGACCATGAACAGGCTTAGATATGTTCAAAGACAATGCAACTGCATTTAAGGAAGCACTTTGCTTTTCATGAAAGACTAACATCAGCAGTCATCACGACAGAAGCAAAAGCAATTTCTAGGCAAAAAAAACCCTTGTAGCTGCAAAAGTGAAAGGGTGGAATTAAACTAAATTTTGTGGTTAGAAGTAATATTTAGAAGTGATCAACTTGTTTGTTCCTCAGTCACTATCATGCTCATGGAACAACATTTGTTCTGAAGGGAGGCCAGAGCACATTCCAGTGGGTTTATATCTTGTCACAGTACGTAGCTCAGAGACAAGGGCTTTATTTCAGAACAAGATCTTGTTCTGTGCACAAGGGCAAACAACTGCAATGCATAAAAAAGCTGTTCACGATGTGAGTAAGCAGAAAGGATTTTGCCCTAACCTAAGATGCTGACAGGCATAGACCACAGATGAAATCAGACTTGGGCAGGATGCAGTTCAGTACTTATGTCGCTTTCAACAACCTGCAGCTCTCCAAAGCTTTAAGCATGAAAGCAGTACCAAAAATATAGTTGTTAATTAAGCCTGCATTTTTTTGCTTAGATGTAGTCCCAAAAGGTTTTAGAAGCCCTGGGAGAGAGAATTTCAGGGAGAGACAATTTCAGGAGAGCTCTAGATTGAAATAGCACATATAACTAAACAGATTGGGGAGCTTAAAAGATCTCAGTCATCAATATTGAAACAGACAGCAGCAAGGCAAAAACTTTAAAGAACTCCAAGAATGATGCGAGAATATGTTGAAAAACAAATGCAATGCAAACTTGAAAACATAGACACCAAATAGAAGAGCAAGAGATCAGTAACTAGAGAAGAGACTAGTTGGTAACTGGAGGCATAAAGTGGAGGTTGTAACAATTTCCATTGCTACTGAAACTATCCTTTAATACTATGTATTTTTCAAAAAGTTTTTAATCCACTTCTGAAATCTTTCTATGTCGGGAAAAACATGAATTACCCTCCTCATTTTAAGTGTATTTCTCTACAAATAAATCATAAACTCTGGCTCACAGACCTAACTCCTGAGAATGATATAGCTGAAAACAACCAACAGCTTTAATAAAGTTTCTCAAAGAACATCGAGACTTGCCTTATGATACTTTTTAAATGTAATTTGGAGAACTATGTGGTCAAACACCTGTCTTTTAGTTATGAGATAGCTCTTGACATAGGTGACCTATTATGTTCTTTTAAAACACAATGGTTTGATAGAAAAGTTTATCTCTGCATGTGGATGGATACAAATATATAAAAGACTTTTCTACAGATGTGAATGGAGCTTAAGGGCCAATGTCAGAAGCCAATTATAGTTCTAATTTTTGGTGCTGCTTGCTGTCTGTCACTGAACAATCACAGAATTCAGTTTAGCGTTTTGTAGCAGGATTTTACATCCACCCATCAATGTCTACCCATTTTATCATCATTACCAGATTGTCAACATCCAGCACTGGCAGTCGAGGAAGGGGATCCTTCATTATGAAGAGTATTCTATTTGTGCGTTAATGAACAAGGGGAGAGATTTCATGAGGAGGTACTTTAAGCTTTCCACACAATTTGATATAAAGGCATATATTTGGGAGAAGATTCAGTATGTGTGTATATATATATATACTGTGTATATATATAGTACATATATATATATAGTGTGTGTATATATATATATTCAGCATATATATATGTAATGATCCTAGGTGGCTATAAAAGTAATATACACAAACATAAACACTTGGAAATTTGAGTTCTTTCTAAAAAAGTACGCTCATACAGCAAAGAAAGGCCTTCTAGAAAAGGAGAAATAATTATTTAAACAATTGTTCGTCATGCATTGTGGAAAAAATAATAGGCATTTTACTATCTATTTTGTATCCAAGATAAATCATAACAAGGCTAGGAGATGCTAGCCGGCAGTCATGACTATTTGGCAGTTGGCACTGGTTGTACTATAGTTAGAAAGAAGCAGACAAGAATAAGGGAGTAATTTTAGGGTAAACAACCTGGTAATCACACTGAAAGCTGTGAACATGCCATTGCCACAGCATGCAGAACCTTCCAGAGGGGCAGGCTGTGTGTGCCCCCTTCCCCAGCAACAGCCAATCGCCAGGTGCCACGGGAATTTGAGCCAATCAGAACCAGGCATTTTCACCCATAGCCAAGAGTGCTGAGGTTGCCGCGTGGACCCAGCAAAGCGCCCATGGAGGTTGCCGGAGTGCCCAAGGGCACTGGCCCCCCGTGTCCTCCAGGGCCACCTGGTCTGCACCGCCAGGGCACAGGCAGGTCATAGGAGAAATGTCAACATTTGGCCTGCCCAAACTCTTCCTGCCACCTCCTCCATTGTAAGGCTGCTGTGTCACTTGTCCATATATCTGTGATTAAACGTGCTTTGGTACCTGAGACCATCTAGCCTCCACATTGCCAGCTCCATCTCAAACCATAACACACTACTAACTTAAGCAAGGTAAGTGGCTAAACAGCAAGCTAAGAAAATGCAAGCAAGGAAATCATTCACTGCTGCATTGTTCATAGTAGTTCAAAGTCTTTGTTGTTTTTATTAGATAAAGAAACTTTATTCCCAGTTCTGTGGTTGTAATCTCCTCTACTGGAAAGAATAACCTCAAAAGGCCATCTTAGATGTTGGAAATAAGGCACCAAATTTTCTCCAAGTGACATGGCAGGGTGACGATACAAAACAAAAGCCAGCCTTAAACAATAATGCAGAATTTACCAGCCAATCCCTTGGGAAATATTCAGGGGACAGGAAGAAGTGGAACAAAAAGGTACAATAAGAAGAGCTAAAACAAGTCTGTAAACTGTCCCACATGGGTGCAAGGAAAGAAACAGCATGATACAAAAAGGGATAAGAAGATGAAGATACTTAAGATATCAGCCAAATCTTTTCTTATTGCTGAAGCTGCCACAGGAAGTTGTAAGATAAAAAATGATTGAAGAGACAGATGCTGTGAGAATGTAAAATGTAAACGTAAAATGTATCACCAAATGCAGACATCCAGGGCAGAACAAGAATATGTAAAATCCTTTGGTGGGGAGATCACTGCAGATAAAGATTTTCTCAGCTACACCCCTCCACCTGTTCAATCCCAGAGCTTCCTCAGCATATTGCTCTGCATATATTTAATATTCTGCCATATATTGAGATTTCCACCTACACTCACATAACCCTCACTGCTCGCTGATGAGCAGCACACTTCCACTTCCTACTGGATGCAGTCTGCCCTTTGCCCAACACTCTTGCTAGAAATAAGGATTTTAAACTACAGAAGGGACTGCATTTGCCAAAATTCTATCAAGGTGGAAGTCAGAAGAAAAACTATGCCTGGGAGAAAGAGTGTACATGACAGCTGTAACTAGAGATGGTACTGGATTATGATTTATCACTGACTAGTATAGGCACCCATGATAAGGCTAGTAGACTTCACATATCATTCAGCATTTCAGAAGAATTGCAATGCCAATATCTAGGACTGGATTAGAGAGGTTCCTTGTTGCAGTACTTTGTAGTCTGGGATTAAAAAACAAATTATTAAATTTAATTAATTAATTAAATGCCAAGAAACACTGAATTTTGATTGCTTCCTTACTGACTCCTGTTACTACTTACATATGTCCCACAGCCTTTATGAAAGACCATGAGTATCACAAATCTTAAGAAAACAGTGAAGGTTTCACCTAAATTTCACAGCCACTTAAGACTGAATCTGCCATATTCATGTATTTCTAAGGGTTGTTAATACGGCTCTCTCGGGAACTGTAACCACCAGCACCTTACCCTTAACTAGGTAAACTGTTATATAATGCAATGGAAAAATAATGTAAAGGCTCTTCCATGTATTGGAGGAGGGTGCAAATCAAAGACCTGTTTTACAACAGAATGTGTTATACTGTTGGTTGTAACATGTTTAGCCTTCAGCAGAAGCTTTTTGCTCAAAGGCTGTCGGTATAAATTTTAGCCCTAAATCCATGTGATTTTTAAAATACTGTTTTATAGTCTTAGAAATAGTTTTATAGTCTTAAAAAGACACTGTAACTTGTCAGGAAGTGGAATAAATTAAGGAGAAAATGGAAATACAGGTCAAGAAACCTCAATAGAGAGAAAAGCATGCAGTAATCCTCTATGGCAACATGTGATGCTTCATTCTCCA
Source organism: Dromaius novaehollandiae (assembly GCF_036370855.1). Taxonomy (NCBI): domain Eukaryota; kingdom Metazoa; phylum Chordata; class Aves; order Casuariiformes; family Dromaiidae; genus Dromaius; species Dromaius novaehollandiae. Next base: position 126,125 of record NW_026991319.1, read on the forward strand.
GTGCCATGAAAAGGAGGTAAGCTGTAATAAAAGACAGGTAAACAGAAAGCAAGAGAGTACTGTGAATATAAGAGATAGTTGGAACTTTTAACACAGGTTTTTTGTTTGTTTTTTTGTACAGGATGTCACCTTTTCCCCAAAGCAACAGGAAAAAAAATGCAGCTATAAAAATTGACTGAGGCATGCCAGGACCAGTAGAGGTTTCTACAGAGGCAAAGCAGATCTTTTCACATGCAAGCTGAGATCTGGGACAGCTGTAGATGATCCTTGCTAAGTGTAATAAGGTGTTTTTATCAGTTTATGTTGTTATAACTATTTCCATTACTGCAGATCAAAGTCTTAGTTCATTTTTGATAGAGTAAAATGAAGTCACTCATTCTATTTTTAAAGCCTGCCAACCTAAAGGAAGATTATAAAGAAAACTGAACCAGATTGTTCTCAGAGGTGCACAATAAAAAGAGGAGAGGCAACAGTCACCACTGGCAGCAAAGGAAATTCCAGTTGAGTATAATGGGAAATAATTTCACAGTGAAAGTGGTTAAGTACTAGAACAGGCTGCCCTGGTGAGAGATGGTGGAATCTCCATCCTTGGACATATTATAAACTTGAGTGGACAAGGCCCCAAGCAACCTGAACAAACTTGGAAGCTATCCTTGCTTCCAGTGGGAGGTTGCACTAGATGACTCCACCCCTATCTCAGTGGGAGGTTGAACTGGATGACTCCACAGATCCCTTTCAATCTAAATTATCTTGTGATCTATTCTAATAAGGATGAGTCTGAGAAACCACAGTGTAGTTCATTCTCCAGGGTGTGGTGATCATATTACAGATTTCTCAGTGACAATATTGGTATAAGTATTGGTATAAGTTCACAAGAATCTCCAGGAACTCCCTCACTGAGTTGTAAGATTAATTTGGGACAGGAGCTATCTTTGGTGATAAGAGAGGATTTGAGACTTGGACTGATCCCAGACTGTGAGAGCAACAATATAGATAAAGGCTGTGCAGATCATCTACAAATCTGGATTTTCAGAGTTGCTAATTGTTATTACATATATGGCCCCAGTGGCAATATATAGTTATATTTCTTTCTTTTTCCATTAAGAATAAGCTGATTTCTTTCAAGTAAAAAGACATGCTATAACAAGAGTTACAGCTAAATCCTTCCAGAACACAGCTGTTCTTTAGCTGAATAATTTCAATGGCATTCACTGTTACATGTTGGCAGGTGTGAAGGCAAAGATGAACAATAGAGGCTGTATCCACCGGTGTCCTGTTCTATCACTAAAGATGCTTATGTTTCCACACAGTCAGATATTCTGCATCTAGCTATCGAAGATTTTTAACTGTTGCACAATCTTTTGCAATATATACAGTAGCAATTTACCAATCCTGACAGTTTGTCATGGCCCCATGTACAACAACAGATTAATTTAAATTTTAATAAAGGATGCATATATCTGTCTGCCTGTTTGCCTGGTTAGCAACACAGAAAATACTGATACTGTATTGCTCTCTTTTCTACCTTGTTGGTAAGGGCACTTAACCTCAGCTAGATTCTGACCATATCTCAGGGAGATTTTTTTTTCAGGGATATCTACAGTGTCCCTTTTATTATTCTTCTCTGTACATTTATTACTATTTTTGTCAATGCTAGTTACTTTTTTGCCTTTAATAATAAACCAAAGTTATTTTCTGTTTGTCATGCTGATGAATACTCATATTTATTATTTATTTTGTGATATAAACTTCTAACTGTTCTCAAAGTGACAGCAACAGGAGCTTATGATCTTTAATAATATATCCTAAAGCATTATTTGATATCTGTCTTCTAAATATCTAGGCCAGCTTCCCAGAGTATGGAAAATAAATAACAAAAGGCTAAATAATGTATTCCCTCCATACAAAAAAATCTAATTTTCAAAAAGAAAAGTCTTTCTTTAATCACCAGCTTGATATTTCCAAATAAATAGAAATGTTAGTTATTAGCTCTTATGGCAGAATGGGCACTGGGCAAACATTTAGCTCTTCTGAATTTGTCTTCAAAATTTTAGAGTTACCAAAGAGAGTGCTAGAGGACTTCCAGCTATTTCACCCTGATTTCAAATTCTGCCTTTGAGTTCCTATATACTGGTAATTTATATTCTGTAAAAACTAAAATGCTCATCTTTACATTACACTCAATTGGCATTTATTTTAAAAACTAATGCTCCAAAAGTTTCTATTTGGTCCAAAGTAAACCAAAGCAAATATTGCCACGAAGCCTTGATTTAATCCATTTTCCTCATTTGAGTTTGACAACAGAAACTCATGCAGATTGAAGATAACACTTTCAAGAAGGGACAACTTGAGGAGATCTTGAAAGGCCCATAGAAAAGCAACAGGTAAGAGCTTTGTAATTTACATTTTAGAGTCTTCAGCAACAAAACCTACAAAAAACTTGAGGAAAACTTAAGGATAACTTAGGATTAATGTAAACAATCCATAAATATTGTAATAGTAATAATATTGTAATATTGTAATAATATCATAAACAAATGATAAAGATTAAGATTTTCAAAACAATTCAGTTTTTCAATTTATAATTTCTATTATATAAATTCAATGCATTTGTTTAAAAAAAAACCCCACCAATTATAGCAATATGGAGAAAAATAGTGAGGAAAATATTATCCTGTCCATTAAAGGAAACAAGGAAAAAGTTCAGCCGTAACATCAAAATAACATGTGAAGATGAGAATTAAATGAATTTAGAAAAGTACAAAGCTATAGGCTCTACCACAGTATAGGCAACTGGACAGGTTGAGGAAGACCCAGTTGTTTGTGTACGATCACCTGATGTTTCAGTGTTTTCCTGGAAAGGTCAGCTTGGCAGAATTACCATGTTGCCTACAAACAGTGCAATGAGGAAGAATTCCTTCTTAATGAACTTCATATCTAGAGCCACATAGTACTTTGCAACTCAAACCTAGATTGCCATCTGACCTGTATATGAAACTCCCTCACTTCTACACATTAATGCTACTTCTATATACTGGAAAAGCTGTTTACTTTCTGACGTAGTCCCAGGCTATGCCCTTATCTCTAGGCTTACCTACTTTTAATTGTTACTCGTCATGAAATACAACCTAGGATCTTCAGCTCATTTCGTACACAGTGGCTACATGTCAGAGCTCTGGTACTCTACATTGACTCTTACTTTCCAGAACTTTTCAAAATCCTACTTCTTATCTTAAAATTCCAAGTATTATCAGAGCCTGTTTTCCTGTCCTGTCTTCTTCCAGGAAATGCTACTTAGGGGACACATAAAATGTAGCAGTAAAGTGCATCAGGCTTGCTTTTTTGCTCAATGAAAGATGATCAATACAGATACAGATTTGATACTTTTTTTTTTCTCAGATGCAACCAGCCTGTGCTAATTCAGTCAAGAACTATCTCAGAATTAAATAGGATGAATTTCTGTTCTTTTTCAATGAAAGAAAATTTATACAAAAGGCATCTAGATACCACCAAGACCAGAGCCATCATGTATGCTTATATGTACAGACACCATGAATTGCAGCCATAAAACATTTTACTATGACTTTTGTAACCACAGTTTGCATACAACTTCTCAGTGCTACCAATAATGTCTGTAGTTAAAGTCTGCACCTTTTCATGTTTCTCAGTGAAGTGGAAAGTATACACAAGCTGACAATTTTTGGCTCAGGCTTATATTTATTTCAGCAAACCAACCGGAATGTGACATGCCTTTCACTTCACTAAGTGTTCTTCCACTAGCTGCCCACTGATGCAGTCTTTTTGCACATTTTTAAAAGCAAGTCATGTTCCATTGAATTACACAGACAAGGTTTGAAACCAGTATATAGTTTCTAACTTCTAAAAGCTGTTTGTTTTTGTGTGATATTAAACAAAAAATACAGATATTTACTGTAGCAGAAATTTATGTATGTATGTGTTACATAAGCAGGCTCTCACTCTCGCTCTCATATGCACACACATGTATACGTGCGTGCGTGTATGCATATACAGATAGCCCTATATACTTTTTGGCTCTTAATCCTCAACAGGATATCATAAACTTACATGATAACTCCTAGTGCTAGATTTTATGTTCAGATGAAATGTGCCATATAACAAATAGACAAAAGACTCCCTTTTTGCCCTCTCTCTGAGGAGGCTGCCATGCATTGTTCTAGCGAATACCAGCATGGTTCATGAAATTTATTTTACTCAGTAAATTTGGGATATCTACACTTAGATTTAAGAGGAACACTTTCATATGAGGAAATAAAAGATGCTATTTGAAGATGTCCAAAACACAGATGCCATTGTTGTACTCATTATGCAAAATGTCTCTAGATTTTCTAGCAACAATATTAAATGGTGATACAGAAGACTTTTCTATAGCTTAAGGACACCACATGCTTATCATACTAGTAGACATTAAAATGAATACCTACTTCACACCATCTAACTTTCAGTGTGATCTAAGATGACAAACAGCAATACCATATTTACTTTCAGAATCAATAAAATAAATCTAGATTTCTCTCAGCCTTTCAATTATGCCTTTTTAGATCATTATAAATGGCTGTGAATTAGAATTCAGAACATTCACCTGTTCCTTCTTTGTATTAAAGAGGTGTTACAAGTAACTCCACATTCATTAGGCAAATTCCAGTATGGACAAAGTGCTTCTTCAAACAAGACTATTTTAATGGCAATTTAGTTTTTGCATGTACTTGTATATACAACATTTAATCTATGCTGGATTTGTCTTGATTTCTCTTTTAAAAAGTTTCTTTATAAAGTAACTGTTCCAGTAACTGGTATCAGAAAGAGATTTGAAGAGTAGAAGTATCTCCTAAAAATGACATAGTAATGTTAGAGACCATACACCAAATTTGTATGTACTTTGTAATAAAAGAATGCACAAAGTGCCTAGAGAGTTGCATCTCAATAGGACTTAGGTGCTTATAGTGAGAAGTAGAGGAATATGTGTTTAAATTCATTTGGGCAGATAAGGAAATTAAATGCTGGTTGCCGTACCAATACATACCGTACTGATAAGTTTTCTAGACATTGGCCTCAGGAAAAGAAAAGGGGTATGTGTATGTATGTGTGTGCAGAGAGAGGAAAAGAAAAGAGAGCACAGTAGCATACACATCACATTAGTCATGACATTTAAGAAAGCTTACTCACTATTCTGTCTTTGAAAGAAGAAACACTGAGGCTTACTTTCTTAAGCAAGCTCAAAAACTGTCAATACCACACAGAAGAAAACAGCACTTTCTAGATGGAGCTAGAATTGTAGATACATCCTTTTATCAAACTTCTATTGTTCACTACTCAGGGCAGGTCCTCTCTGTCAGTGTACTTGCTTTAGAGTGCTCCCTGTTCAGTGTAGTATTTTGGGACCCTACTCAAACTATCATAATTCTTTCAGTGCACTGTATCTGCAGCCTAAACGTCACAGCTGTGAATTCTGTTTCAGAGTAGACATCTATGGGCCAAACTTTGGTCTTAATGGCATAAGCATTTGTCTTCAGTACTTTAATGTTGAAAAAGCTTGCAAAAAATAAGGCAGACATAAATGTAAAAGTGTTATTGAGGTGTATTCCGTCTTCTTTTACAGAAACTGTTTACTTGTTTACATATAATTGATTTTCAAATGTAATACTGAATTAGAGCAATAGTTTTCAGGCTTTTTATGCTAGTGAATATTTGACATAAAAAAAAAGTTTAAAACTCTTTTACAGAGATTTAGATTGCAGAAGTTCTCAGTAACTCAAAACTTCTCTCTCTTCCTTCCCTCCGCCTAAATGGCTTTTATCATTTGTCGTCACTACTTTGGCCAACTGAATAGAGGCGTCAGTGTCTTTAGACCTGCATGAAAATTTATTCTAAGGAGTTTCCCTTGCTGTATCTAAAAAATACTCTGCTCTAGTCTATTGAGTCACACTGATCCTCCAGCAGAAATTACCATTTGCTGGTTCTTATGCTTAATAAATATATTTATAGCTTCAATAGCACAGCAGTTTAATTTTCAACTGCCAAAAATACATTTCTAAATAAGCTTTCTTCATTTGTAAAAAAAATTCTTTTAGCATCATACTTGAACTTAAATTTAACTTTTTAAAGTGAAATAAATAAAAATATTTTATCAATAATCCTTATATCTCAGAAACAGTGATTAAATTCTTTAATCCAATTATGAAGGTTTTCCTGAAAACTTAACTCTGTTGAAATTTCATATCTGGGGTTTACTGATGTTTGGGAGGACATGTGAGAAGTGAGGTCACTAATTTTTATCCTATGTCACTTTAAATTAAGCAGAGATAGAACTTTAGGTTTGCTGTCTGCCCCACAGTGCTCTCACAACTAAGTTAAGGAAGACTTAAATTTACTCTCTCATAACTGTTCTGATATATTTTATACACAACTTCCACTATTGTGATCAAAAGACAAAGGAAGGCATTTTCCTGGAGCAGGAGAGAATTCAAATTTGAAATGACCTCGACTAATACAAAAAAGTTTTTAAAAAATGGGATGAAGCACCACAGAAAAAAGTGGAAGGTACTACACTCTAGGAATAATAATCAATTGCACGTAATTGGGAAAACTTGTACCACTCCTTCAAGAAAGGAAACAGGCAATATTAGTGTACTATCTTGTTGCAATAAAGGCAAACACAGATCATTTCTGTGGCTCTACTTTTGGTTCTCTCCAACTGATTTGCTTCCCTCCCTGCAACAAAAAACAGTGCCCAAAAGTGAACATAGCACTCTGGCTTTGTAGTACAAAATGTTCCCTCACAGTGCTGAATACAAGGGAAGATTATTTCATGTCCGTGAAGTAATCCATTACCACAGGTTGCATTTAATGCATCCCAGTAAATTTTCTTTTTATATATTATGACAGTGCTGATTCATGGCCGCACTAGAGAAAAAGAGATAATGAACTGAAAAGAGTCAAGAACAAAAAATTAAAAATTACCAGAGATCTGTAATTCTGCATGAATTAGGGTTGTTTACCTTAAAGACAGAACAGCAGGGGAGATGATAACGCTTTTAAAGTCATATTACAAAGACAAACGGAACAATCCAATAAGGAAAAAAAAAACCCTCCTTTCTTTAGCATACTCCTACTGCAAATAAACTGAAGTCCTCAGATTGCTGGGACAGATTATGGATTTTCATCTCTGAGGGATTCTGAGAAAAAATTGAACATCTGTCTGAATTGTAGAGGTACTAATCCTCTTACATGGCAAAAATCCTGGACAGAATGATTTCTTTCAGATCTGTTTGTCTATGAAACTAATATTTAGAGTTATGACTTCTTGCATATGACTGGAATAGTGCATTCTTGAAGAATTCTGACTGGCTTTAAAAGGGTATCTACATCGAAAAACTTGTTGCTGTTACAGGAGAGACATGAAAAATAACTAGAAGACCTAAAGGAGTTTTTCATTTAAGGACCTAAAAATGGATTTGTGGCATTCAAAATAGAATAGGTTAATATTAATAATTTTCACACCAATTAATCTGAAGGAAGACTGTACCCTAAAGAGAACGGTAACTTTGTCTTTCATGACTAGAAGATAATTCCAGGTTTAAGAGGCTTTGAGCGAGAACATAAATACAGGCTTTTTGATGGACCAACATGGAATAAAAGGATAAGGACAGCAGATATGTAGGGATTATAATGATAATGAAGTCCTTAAACAGATTGTTTGGATAGATTATGGTTCCCTAATACTAGGGGTTTCTGAGAACAAGTTACAAAACCATCTGTAAAAATGCTAACCACTGGATGCCCAAACGGTATGGACTTTTCCCATATCTCAAAGAGTAACTCAAAACTGCTGTAGATCAGGAGGTAAAATGCTGTTTTACAATCACAGAATCATTCAGGTTGAAAGGGAACTTGGGAGGTTTGAAGCTCAATCTCCTGTTCAGATCAGAGTCAGCTCTGAGATCAGACCAGGCTGAAAACTTCTCTAAGGATGGAAACTACACAACCTCTCTGGGCAACCCACTCCACTGCTTGGCTGTCCTCCTGGGGAAAAAGCTTCCCCTTGTATCAGGTCTGAACCTCTCTTTTCAATTTTTGCGTGTTGTCTCTCATACTCCCATCACGCACAACTGTGAAGAGCCTGGCTCTGTCTTCTTGATACTCTCTCATAGGTACAGGGGGGGGCTGCTATTAGCTGCCTTGAAGCCATCTCTTCTACAGTCTGAACCAGACATGAGATTAAAATTCAAAGTTGTTCCAAAACACGGGTGCTCTGTCAGAGAGTACCAGTGGGTTCTGATGGAGGTCTTCTTCTGAGCTCCTATCCCCTCCCAGTCAACGACTTAATCAGGCTGTGCTTTTAACAGGAAATACTGAAGACAGGGAAAACAGGAGGGAGCTCAAATTTCCAGACACCGTTCTGCTCTAAATTCCTATTGCTCACCATCACCAGTGCCACAACTGTCCAGTTTCCATGTACAGAGGAGCACAGCACTGCCTTTACATGCTAGGCCCAAGGATATCACCAGGGGCCCTTACTGCTTACCCAACCGCAGAGTCCAAAGGCCAGGGCTGTGCTGGACACTCTTACACACTCTACCTTGTGCTTTGGTCTGAGGACCATGCCCAGGGCCTCTCCCCGCACACACACATAGCTCACTGCCAGCTGCTTTTGCTCCCGCTCTAAGTGAGCACAGCAACTGCAGTGGTGACCGCAGCACCAGCGTCTTGCGCTACCCCTTGCACAAGAGGTGGCTGCCTGCCCCAGCAGTTCAGTCCTTTGGCCTTCGCCTGTGGCTGAGGCAAGACTACTCCCTTCCCCTACAGCTGTTCTCAGTTTGAATCTATGTACCCCTTCCACCCTCCATGCAGAAGCTGCCCCTTTTCCCAGCCAGCCCCCTTTACTTTGCCTTTACATCCATGAAGAACAGCAAGGTAGCACTGAAAGCCCATGGGTTTACAGCCTGCTGCATAGACAGAGGAAGAGCACCGTCAATGCAACTTCCAGAAGAGGGTACACTGAAAGTGAGCTGTAACAGGCAGCCGTGATGTAAGAACTTATTTGACTGAATAAGGTGGAACTGCCCACAGCACAGCCTTGCCCCAAAACTGCAACCTATATAGAAATGCAAACTCCCATGTAGCTCAATGATACAGTGTGTGGGTGTGCACTGTGAGCTATAGCTTAGAAACTGCACCCATTAGGATAATAAGTATTTTGAAAAGTAGAATGACATTCTACTGGAATAAATCCTGAGAGAAAAATACAGCAATATGGTGTTTGAAAAAACAACACAGATTTGTAATAGAAAATGTATTTTCCTCTATGTGATGATGCAAAACTCAGAATTACAACTGTTTTGCATAGATAAAAGCATTTAATAGCATAAAAAAGATGAGGAATTTAAGATGCTAATTCTGTCAATGACTTTTACAAGAGCACCACATTTATGTAAACTTCAGCATAACTGAGTTCTGCATATGTTGAAATGTTTTGTTAGAACAAGGGTGGTATGAGCACTAAGCACCTACTTGCCTGAGCCACAGAAAATGCTGAGTCCCTGATAATCATCTAGGAAAATAAGTAACAAATGCATCATTCGTATGTCATTCATATGACACATGTGGCCAGCCACAGAGCATACAGCGTTTATTAATACATTAATCTGGCAAATATTGTCACTGATAAGCTTTAATCACTAAACTAGGCAATGCTGCACAGGAATTCAGGAGAGGCTTTGCTTCACTTAATCATTGATTTTAATTTTACCTTTTAAGTACAGTGTTCTTCACACACACACACGCAGTTGTGAAACTGAATTTAATAATTAAGATGGGTAATGAGAAGGTTTGACTGGTTAAACATTACTTGTACTGTAAACGCAAGCAGAACAAACACTATAAATAATATTTGCAATATAAGTATTCTTGCTTTCTTCAATTAGAAACTTTACTTAAACTTAGCAGAACATATCAAACGTAGCAGCTCTAAGTGCAAGCAAATAGAATGACAGAAAAAATAGTGTAGATGATGTTTTAAACACATTGCTTGTTTTTATTTTGCTTTACAATTTCCTAATAAAATTACTGGAAGAATAGATCTATACAACCTAGAAAGAAAATTAAATATTTTGAACTAGCCTTAAACTTGAACTGGAGAGGACTTTAGAATGCATCCTGTCAGCAAAAGCAAAAATCTGAAATCATATTTGTATTACCTAATTCTACTAATTCCCTCCTTCCCCCAAACTACAGTGAAGCAAGAGTCTACTTTGTCATTATCATGAAGTAGACTGAAGGGTAGTATTATTTTCATTTCTGAAAAACTAACCAACATAAAATAAACTGTGAATTTTATTCCAGTCTGAAAGCAACTGCCAATGTTAATCTTTGATAGCAGGTTATTTTTATTATCACAAAGTCAACAGTAAGTTTTAATCTAGAATAATGTACAACCAAACTGACTTAACAGCTGCCTTACTTCTATCTAAGATGTATTTGGAATGTATCTTCTTTCAGCCTCTATTTAAAACAAACAAAACCTCAAGCCAAACCCACCAAAAATTAATCAAAAGGAGAAAAACACTTGGTGGCCTAATCAGTAAGTAGCTAATAAGAGCATTTATTCTTCACTTATTTCCTTTTTTTAATTCTCTTGAGCAGTTCAAGTATGAGACTAGATTATGTATTTTGATTATAGACTGTTACGCCGTTTCATAGAGTTCACAATCACCACTGTCAGTCAGTGGCGAAGAACAGAAATTCCTGACAGCCTGTTTTTAAACGGGTGATTCATATTCATGCTAAAGCCAGTGGAATTTGTCTGATGGGCATTAATGATTCCAGGGTAAGTCAATTAAGACTAAAGGTACTCAGTCACAATATATTGTAAATTTTCAATGCAAGATATTTAATAGGTAGATATATGATTATTATAAGAATCAGAATTAGAAACAAAAATGTTCAAGAACAGATATTTAATAAAAAATTCATTCTGTTTTTCCCCAAAGTACAGATTATATATGAATATATGAATTATAATATATGAAATATGCATCTTAAAAATTACTATTTTTCATAAAGATTTTTCTTATTTTTGCATATCTGCATTTATCAGTGCTTATTGTGGATTAACATTTCACTACATCCAGTTAAAACGCATATTAATGTTAAAAGTTTTTAGAATATTTTAATTGCAGCATTGTGATATTATTTTCCAGCACTTCAGGACACAGATTTTTTTTCTAAATATTTAACTAGCATATAGAAATCTACAAAAAAGACTAAAAGCTCAAGCCAACAGCTGTTTGAAAAGATGCTCAAAAACCGTAATTTTAAAATCTATTTTACTGCTTACATCACAGCCTGTCCACCAAAAGCTCTCCTCAAAATAGCCGTAGGGGTGGAATGTTGGGATTTTCTGTTCATGACATTAGTCCTGCAAGAGAAGTGATTAACAGCTGGCTTTCAATCTGTGTGATCTTAACCATTACAAAGTAAGCAGTAATGTCTTGTTTAATTATTGCAAGCACAGTGTGTCAGCAGCTAATTAGATATGATTGATTATTGTCATCCTCATGCACCTCTCAAAGATCAGAAATATCTGAATCCTGTAATGCATGTTTAGAAAATGAACTTTCAGAACATCAATTTGGATAAAAATTGCCTGTTAAAAATACAAATTCTAATCAGTGCTAAATAATAATGCCTCACAGTTGAATATATTAGAACACAGTCCCTATTCCAGAAAACAGTCAAGGCATAAACTTTTAGAAAAAAATGCCTACTTTTATTTTGATTTAAAAGATGTCTTTAAGTAAATTGATTGTTTATTGCTATACCTCATTTTTTCAGGGAACTGATCAGTAGGACAGAACTAACTAGCCTAAGAATATAAAGACACTCCTACGCTTACAGCAGGCAGTTACCAGTTAAACAAGAAGGAAAAAATTTCACACTTGAAACACTTAGCAATAGACCAAAAGGTCCTCAAGAACTTTCTCTTTGGAGATTATTTAAGAAACAGCTAAGAGATTGCTTGAAAATTGATTTGATCATTTCTACTATTGGTACCATTCAGCCTACCCTGATAGGTAGGCTGTTCCTTTTGATATATCAACATGTAAACAAAGAACATATTCCCTTAATATGTACAACTACGAGTACAATTCATCCAGAGAGACTCGCTGTATTTTCTTAATTTGGAATAACTAAGTATGACTATACATAAAGGTATCATGTTTTTGTAATGAAATAGCTGGCCTTGTTTCATTTGTCAAATCTTCCCACTCCTGCTATCCTTCCCCTTTACTCTGATACAACTGTACCACATTAATTCTTTTTCTAGCCTTCCCATCAAGTTTTTTTCCATTCTTCTAAACTGTGTTGAGTTGTTCTGCCAGAACCAGCGAAGCAAAGCTATATCTAACTGCTTAATTTCTAAATAAGGTGCATGCAAATATTTCTGGCTTCTTTCTAAGTTTAAAATGACAAATTAAATTCTATAGTTTCATCATCCTCCTGTGAATACTGCTATGGCAAAGATATTCATATCATTATTACAGTAAGAATTTCCCATACTATGTTGTCTTCTACTACTATTGGACTTTCACAGTAAGATTTAGGTAAAGATTAATAACACAAATACAATGGGAGTTAAAAAACAGCTCCTAAGCATTAAACCAAGTCCAGGAAAAAAACTTCTATTTTCATCTGTAGTTATTGTTTTTACAGGCCACTTGCTCAGATAAATCCAGATGTCGGAAATTAAAATCCTTTTAAGCCATGCATTTGGCTACTAGCCTGGAAAGTAAGGAGACAGTCCAGCTACATGTTTCATCCAAAGGCTTAATGGCATATTTAAGCTGATCCTCTGTTACACTTTCTTCTTCTTCTTTTAGACTTGGTTGCAAATTTCAGATATAAGTGTGATGATCAGTAACTTTTTAATACTTTCTATATCTGACAGACAGAATACTAATTAAATGTGTCAAATGGGTTGAAATACTGAGAGTACTCCAGATAAATCTGGGAGGGGATGTATGAAGACTTATCAGTATGAAAGCAAACATTTTAAGTCCTGAAATTAAGAAAAAACAGGATTAGAGTCATTAAAGAGGATAAAGGCATAAACTACTTAAAAAGAAAGAAAAAAAAAACTCTATTTTGAAATTATGGGCCTCTCTAGGAAACACAGTGGAATTGGCAGTAAATGGCTAAGTAGGATAGGAGCCAGGAAAAAGCTGAGAAGTTTCTAAGAAGTTATACCTCTTAGCAATCTCATATTCAAGAGCAGAGATAACAGCAGTGCCTAGACAGCCAATATTAAATAGTGGAGAAGAGTAATTTAAAAACTGATCATGCTAGGTCATGCTAGGAAAAAGATAAGAGAAGCAGTTTGTTTATGCCTAAAATACATAGAAAAACAAAATTTCCTGTAACAAGAGTTTCATAGTTTCATTCTGTTCTTAAGAGAGTTTTCTTAGGAATAATGTAAATATAAAAAATTCCAAAATGTGTATTTGCATATAGAATTTGTAAACAGTTGATTACTATGTTGTAAGCTTCACAAAGAATGGCCTTTTTCAGAAATGTGTCGTTTGAACCGATGAGTTTCTGAACTTGCTGGGACTGCTACACAGTATTTAAGTATTAAATCATTGTATGAGTTAATGGTAAGCACAGATAAAGATGGACTAGTCCCAACTGAGTCTTTTGCAACAAAGAAGTCTTTAAACAAGCAACTATTGTAACTGATTTAACAGTGGTTTAATGTAAGTCATTTCCATATTCTTTAGCAATTAAGCTTGAACCAAAAAATAGCATTGAGAATAAGCTTTGTAAAAAAAAAAAAGTGTGTTCAAAAAAATGAAGAAGCTGGTAAAATATTTGAAAATATCAGAGATGGGAAAACAAAAATTCTCAGCGCAGACTAGAAAAAAAGAGTACTGGAGCTTACCTTTGGGGACAGAAATAAACAGAAAAATGAATAAATTACCATGTTCAAGTTAAACAAGCATCCTTCAGGAACTAGAAGCTTACCCAAATAAAATCAAACAAAACAAGTTGGAAATCTAAGGGAAACTAAAGGTTTTCTGGAATACCCGGGAATAGATAAAAAATGCAGATAATGTGAGTTTTGAAAACTAAGTTATTTATTTGAATCATATTTCTTCAGAAAAGATGAAGAAAATCTGTTCTAAGTGACTTTTTATGGGCAACAAAAACGTAGTCAGAGGTGGCAAGTATATGCACTTTTAAAAGCAATAAATAATCTGGGGTGAATAAATATTTGTACAGAACTCGAAGGGACTTCTTATATTTTTAAAGCATACACTGTCTCATTAGTATCAAGATGACTGAGCAAGAAGACTAATCCTAAAAAAATATTCCAGGAATGGTGCTAAGTCTGATTCTGGCAGTTGAATATAAAAATTATTTCACATCTCTTTCTCAACTTCAAGAACTGGCTGATCTATAGCCAGTCCAGTCAACTGATTCTGATACACAGCTAGTGTAACCATTTGGCTTATGCTTATTCAGACACATTTATACATATATACACATGTACCAACTGACAAAAATAAAACTGTTAGGAACCAATCAAATAAATCTGCAAGCAATATTAGATACAAAAGCATTTGAAGGTAAACTGTTTGACAAAAGATTTTGACCTTTCAAGGGTTTTGACAAAGCCCTTCCTAACAGATATGCTTCAGAGTATAATAAATTTACAGTGGAAGTTGCTTTTTATTCATAAATGTCCCTCCAATATCATTTTATACTTACAATTATTAGCCATAGGACACTGGACTAGCACAATTTTCCATTGATACATCATGGAAAACCTTCACTCCAGGATTCTGTGAGTAAGGGAGTATAGCTACATCACATACTGCAGTTCAACACATGTATCAGGGAAGAGAACAAATAACAACCCACGTTCAAACACAATTTTGTAAAAACAACTGCAAAAACTCACATAAGTTGATTCAGAATTGTGTTTAGAATTGTATTTATAAACAGACTTCTCTTCAAATGGCAGATCTAGCCTAAGCTGTATACCTTGTGGACAGGAATTCTGGGATTCAGTTTTGGGAGGGAAAAAAAGACACAAGAAAGGAAAATATTAAAGCTCTGAGAATATGATTTTTTTAAAATTTTTGTTACTCTTGAGCAAGTCAAACTATCTTTGTTATTTTGTCATATTTTTAAGAGTTGAATCGTATCAACTGCAGGAAGTGTTTTCAATCTTTAGGTGCCTTAAAAATCCTAGGGTAACTAAATGCATCAACACCTTTTTTTTCTTTTTTCTTTTTTTTTTTTTTTTTTTTTTTTTAAACAAAGTCACCAGAAAGTGTCATGTTTACAAGAATACTTTTGGAAGATTATAGAAAAGTCAGGCTTCCAGTCAGTCCTAAGAAAGCTGGCAAAGCAAAAACATGATGGATAAGATATTACAGCATGTCACTGCAAAAATACTCAGCATTATTCAGCATGAAGACAGTCCACCTATGTAGATGACAGATTTCATTGAAGAGTAGTGTGCATGTGCTATAAAAACCTCTGAGAATTAATTTCCAAAATGCACTTTCCTTAAGCATTCCCTGAATCAAGCTTATCATGTACGACTCTTGCCAATGGTGCACAGGCAAGAAAAGGGCCCACAGAATAAACTGAGGGTTTGTTGTTGGCCTTTGGGCCTTTTTTCCTCCTAACAACCTTGGCAGACCACTACAGACAACCAATGTTGCCTATATGTTCTACTTTCCACTGCCTCCCAAAACACGAAAAAACTTGGAATTGAACAGTCATTTAGTCAGCAGTTTGCTTTAAGTTATCGCTCTTTTAAAGCACTATGCAGTTGGAAGTAACAGTTATTTCAGCTGTTTCCTGAACACAGTCATATCACAGTCACACTTAAGTTACTGAAAGTTTTCCCAGTTACCTTAATTAAAGTGTTTTACAGGGTTTTGATAACAGCATCAGCAGTACAATAAAATCATATGAGTACTGTAGCAGAACTACTGCCAGATTCTCCTAATGACATTTCACAGTGGAGATGTCAAAGGTGATAATGTCTATGTATGTACAAATATTTTGATGATGGGGGCCTGAATACAAAAGCCTCTGTTGTGCATATATATTTGAAGCACATTTATGAAAGGCCTTTGCTGGAAAAAGCTATATACTCTTGATTAAAATATTGACAGTTTCATATATTTATGCAAGTATAAGAGTCAGATTTGCAGGGCAAAAGACAAGAGTGTGTTCTTCGTGAAGGAAACCGGGAGAGTAGAGGTATGGATGCGGAGAGAGGGCTATTTTCTTGGCATAACATAGCATTTTGAGAAGAGCAAAAAGAGGAGAATATAGACTTTAAAATAAGAACAGAAGAAATAACAAGAGGAATTAACAGTAACAGCAGTGAAAAAGATAAAAAAGCAAAGAAAAGGAATAGGGAGAGAAAAATGAAAAAAAAGATAATTTAAAAAACATATGCTTAAAGAAAGAGTAGTTGCCCATCAACAAACATGTCCTTCTCTTGCAGCACAGAGATACTAACCATGAGAACTTGATGTAACAACTATGCACAGAGTTGATATAAAAATCTATGTGAAAAAATGGAAACTGAGAATTTACAAAAGTTGCACTTAGTGATAATACTATCCAAAACAATTGTAAGGATAGATAAAAAATAAGGCCACAAAACACACCTATTAAGCACACCGGATCCTGCCCAAGGTATATCATTGCTTCTTCCAGTGTCAGAAAGTTCATTTGGATGACCATTAATGTAAATCGTGCCACCACTTTCTACAACTTCCTTTTCAACATGTGCCGAGACACGCATGCACAAAAGCTATCCTAAGGATCACTGCTATAGTTTATCATTAATTATTTAACCCCATTTATCTCTGACATGATTACATTATTAAGTATGTGCTTTTTACACCCCTTTTACACACTAAGCCGTACTTTCAATTACCACTATTCTACACCATAGAAAAGTAATACTTTTCTATACACATATTAAGAATTGACACAGTGAGAATATTACTCCCTCAGCCTTTCCGTAAACATTTATTTCTGTTTTGACTTGTTAGTTGCAGATCTAAGTATTATTACACCTGAAAAATTTCTGTGCTTTTCTTTTTGCTGATTTTTGCCTTAGCACATAAGGCACTGAAGATTTTCTGATTAGGGAGGTCAGTGCAGGGCACCTCCCATGCTCCTGCTTAGATTTTCTGCATTTCATAAATGTCAAAGGCCTACTTTTGGCTTCATTATCTTCTTTTGCTTTTCATGCTCTAGGGACTTTTTTTTTTTTTTTTTTTCTAATTCAGACAATTCTTACTGATTTTAATGGGCCATTAAAAATCCCAGGAATAATCTTAAATAAACTCTCTCCTTTACTTGTACCTAAAACCAATCTATCATTTTCCTCTTACAAAAAAGAAATAGCATTCTGGCACAAATGAATGCATGTTCCACAAAATCCTAGGGATGTAATTTTATTCCCAATGAAGTCAACGAAAAATTCTCAGTCAAGTCAGGCTTTCATTGTAAAAATAATTAATTTAAATTGCATCACAAATGCCAGCTTTCAAATTGTCATATTTATAGCACAGTTATTGCAATAACTATAAAAATTCATGCAGAAGGACATCTTTCAGGATTATATCAATTTTCTTAACTGAAATCAATCTGAACCACTTACTCAACTGATATTAAGACTCTAACTTATGCTGGTTTTCATACTTCATTAACAATTCTTTCATGTTCCTGAACAAGTAATGGGTATATTACCAAACTATAAAGATGATTTCATCAAGTGGCTCAGAACATCTAGTATCAATTCCTGAATCCAAAGAAAGAAAAAGATAGATACTAATTTCTGGCTAGTTGAAGAGACATTATATACAGTAAATAGCAAAATTTTAACCTACATGAAACCTATGAATGAAAAAATGCAAGTGCAATCTCATCATTTAGAATTGAAAATAATAATATAAAGAATCCAAGTTGTATTATTTTAAATTTGACTATTTTCAAGTCAATCTCAGAATATCAAGGACCTAAAAATAAATATTAAGTACTTCAGGTTAGAAGTATTAAAACAATTGTTGAAAAAAGAACAAAGAAACAAGCAAAAAAAGCACCTGCTGTAACTGTGTAAAAAAGGTGAACTGTAAACATAAGACTGTATCAGACAGTACAGAAATATTTTTAAAAATAACATGATAAATGGAATAAATTTCAACTTCAATTTCAATTGAGATTCAATTGAGATGTTCAAAGCAAAGTTTTGACAGAGAAACAAGAAAGAAAAGACTTTAAACATACTGAATAATCTACTTTAAAATATGCAGACAATGTCGGTAACCCTCTTCATTATCTATTTTTCTAGTTCTGTTATTTTGGGGGAATGACCAATTAATAAAATGAATGCAATGCACTTTTTTGAGATCTGATTACAGGAAACATGGAATTGATAATCATGTTCACCTTCCTGCTATCACAAGCACCTATTTTTCTGAGACTGTTAACTTAATGGAAAACACTTACAGGAAACCTCTCACACAGAATCACAGAACTGTTGAGTTATTCACTGCTATGGCTGAAAGGTAAATCAAGTAAAATGACGCAGTCGAATTAATAAATCCAGAACGTGATGTATTAAATTGAAACAGCCACATGAAAGGCTGTGAAAAATGTATTTATTCTCTTAGATGTTTTCTGCTCTAGTTTAAACAATAATCTACAAAATAACATTGGTATAGATATCATGTAAATATACGGGCAACAAAGTGGGGAATAGAGTATAACGTTTTGAGGTCTGATCCTTTATTTAATGTATAACTTAAAGATTAGCTATTGCAAGATGGTAAGCTACACAGGCTAGTTTACCCTGCTGATTTTTTTTCTTTTTTACCAAAAGCACCATGCTGCTACCATTACACTATATCAGTCACTTTAGTCCTTTGTGTATGGACAGCTGTCCAATTGTATTATGCAAGACAAGAATTCCCATGTTTGAAAACAGTCCTGCTATGCTTTAAATTTCAGTTTCCACATTCTTAATTTGAAGACAATACACGCTTTAGAGAAATGTTTTTAATTCTTTTGAAATTACTGCAAAACCCACCAGAAATAATACAGCTGTAAAGATGTTTTTGTTCTTATTTTATTTCTAAAAGTTACTTCTAAATTCATAAATTGACTGCCAGTCTGTAAGTGAAAGGCATTTTTCCTCCATGTTATACTACTAAACAACTGCACAGAAATCTTGCTTTCTTCCAAGAGTCATAAAATTGGCTTCCATCAGACAGAAGATAATGGATATGATGGATAATCGGCATGCTCTGATTGGCTCCATCTATTCTCCTCGGAGCTGAAGAATTAACCAACCTGCAAAACAGCTGCCTAAAGAGTCTTTTACAGTAAGTAATAGTTAAGATTGTCAGGTAAGATAATGGAAACAGCAGTTGACAACCAGATATTATTGAACTTCAGAGTAGATTGAACCCAGTAGTCCATCCCTGAAGATCCTGAGGACTCTGGGTCTGTTCTGAGCAGCCTAACTCCATTCCCCTACCCCATCAGCAGGAAAAGAATGCTCTAGACTACCTCCAGATTTTTCATAGAGTGTATGCAATTAACTGATTGAAAAACAATTTAAGGAGTCAGGTATGTAATAGAAATCTGTTCAAGTTAAAATTGAATAAAATTCTGAGGGGTGCAAAGAAAAACAGCCTATGTGGAAGATGAAGGGGACTCAGATTCCCAAGCAGTTCCTCTGACCCACATGACTGACAAACTAAGAATAGACATTTTGATTTTTGGTGCTGGGTCTCCCTGTGGAGAGTATTCTCTCACTCGCTAAAATTCAGGTTTTAGAAACTGGCTTGAGGGAGAACCTAGAACAGCTTATTTACAGTTAGGCAGCAGCTTCAAAACAGCTGACTAATAAAATTGTAGGTTCCAAGACTACAAAGAGAACCCAAGCTGCACCAAAATAGCATTCATAACGTCAGTGGCATTTACCTGGTGAACTATCTGCCCATCTAACAGAAATTTATTTACATTTTTTAAGAAGGTCTTTCAGCACCTATGAGTACATTTGACTGAAGGTGAGAACAATGATAAGAAAGAGCTAGAAATTATTTTAAAAAATCAGAGCACATTTTCATTAGTATATGTCCTATAAAATACAGCCCTTAGTTAAACAAAACATTATTGAAATTGTAATTACAAGATTAGTTTTTCATTTTCCATTAAATGCATTCCACATATCTTAGAACTGGAATGATTAATGGTTTCTGAACAGCTTCAGTGCCCTTACAGTCAAAAGTAATACGAACAGAATCTTTCAAAGTCCAGCAAGTAAAAAAGGGATTAATAATCATCCTGCCAAGTGGATTTAGTTATTGTATGTTGCACCGTAATAACTGTAACCTTAATTATAGACCAAAAGCTCTTTATATTCTTTCTGTACACAAGGCACAAAGACAACATAGACCAAATTCATCCCATCAAATTTTAGACACTTTGCTGAAACACCTCAGTTAAGGACATAGTTATAGTAAACTCCCTGAGATTTCAGTTCCAAAGGGGTCTTAGAGATTAATTACCCTCAGAAGGTGACTCTCATTCAGCTAAAGACAGAGCCCAAGCCAGTAATCCAACAGCAAAATGTTTTAATGGAAATGTTGGTGAAATACATTCCAAATATAAAGGGGTTGAATTTCAGGAAAGTTCATATTTCTATTAAGGTGACTTTATTTTTTCTTAACACGCCTGTTCAAATATAAAAACTTGAAAAATATAGCTTGAAAATATACTATTTGAGGTAAACAGAAGCTGATATGATCTGATGAAAGGCAAGAGCCAACCTCATTATGAAGCAAGAGGAAACTGGCAAGACAGGAACAGGCACTGAACAGAGAGAAAAGTGGTCTGTGTTTGACATAATACAAAAAGGAAGAAACAGCAAAGATGGCAAAAAGAAAGAAGACAGCAACAAAATCTTGCAGCCTGTTCATCAGTCACAAGCCCCCTTAGCTCATCCAATAATATCATTTTGTCCTTTTCACTCTCATCCATCTAACTTGGCTCTGTCAAGGTTGAATATTTCTAATAGTCAAGATCAGGTAAATAAAGCAACAAATGCTTTTCACTTCCTTCTGATATTTTTAAATCACACCTTAATTTTGTTTAAGATCTCTTATGAGAAGGAATAATGAGGGCATCGAGAAGAGGACACTTAACAATGTGATATATACTATGTAGCCAAATCTTTATGGGTTAAAACAGGAGTTGCTGGCCCTATCAAAACTTCAGTTAAACCAATATAACTATGCTAGTTCTGCCAGCAGCACATTTTATTCAATCATATTTATTCAGTGATAACCCTCTCATTCAGGAAAATATCCCTGAACAACTTTAGCTGGAAGCTGGAATAGGTGAAATGCAAGTGAAGACTTGAAGATACAACCCTATCCCAGCTGTGACATCCATGCTATCAGTAGAATGACAAACCTACATTCTTACCTCATACAGCATCCAAATTTTTAACTATAAAAGTTAATGATGAGATTATAAACATTCAGTAAGTTTCATATACATACCACTGTCTACTGGCTACCACATATGTTGCTTAAATTTTTAGCAATAAAGGTTTATCTACACTTGAAATGTGGACATCTGTAGGGCTTCTCAAAACCTAGCTATGAATTAGTGAGTGCAGGTATCAGAGGTTGTCTAGTGTAGCACCTTTACACTTCTGTAGAAATATATACAACACATACTCTCTTCAAGCCACTCTTGTTCACATAACTCAGAATGTAGTTTCAATACTTACTTAAAAAAATACTACTACTTATAAACTTGCATATCAGAATGCTCCTTTGAGAGCTAGATTAGGTTAGTAAACTGGGTGTTTAGTTCTGTGATACTCTGTCTTTGGTGGATAAACTTAATTCAGAAATTCTCGCTCATGGAAGTTTTTGTTGGCCCTTCACCACACTTGCTTATAGAGGGTTTTTTTTTCTTAATCTGATTAACATTAGAGAGAAACAATCAGAATAATCAAATACGCTTAGAAAAGAACTAGTTTATCTAAAAGCCTGACAATCAGATGATAATTTATGAACTACAGCTTTACATACCTCTTGATGCTCTCAGCTCTACTGTTAGCACCTGTTTCTATTGTTTGAAAGAAACGAGATCTTTATAAAACACTATACAATACTAATTTTGGTACTGAATTTACTTATGTGACTTCCAACAAACTTAGTAACATCCAAAGATGGAGAAATGATACAGGTAAATGCTATAAGGTGTTCGAAATAAAAATGGATATTCACTGAGAGAGAAATTTTTTCTTAGATGGAATTTGCTTTGATTCGATACTCAGAAAAGCAGCAAGTTTCTGGCTTGACAAACTCCCATAATTCATCCTTTCCTGCTTTCACTAACATCTCTTTACCAAAGCCTTTCTTTCCTTTGAAAAGAGGCTTCTGCACAGCTACTTGCATATTCTCCAACCTAAGTTACCTCAGTTTCTTTTTTTTAATCACAAAATATCACTGTGATATTATGTTGAGGGACTTTGCTTTTTAGACAATCTTCTTTGCACAGTGTCTATACAGCACGTTGTCTAAGAAAGGATATAGTTATTGGCCTTTCAACATTTCCATATCTATAACTTAGTCCACTTCATGTTAAACTAGAGATAACTCATATTTCAGAAGTGCAAAAAGTAAAGTTTTTTTATTAGGACATTAGTTTTGGAAATTGTGTCTTGTCTACACCTGAAAAACATGTAAAAATAAATGGAAAGAAATAAAAGTTTGACATTCTTCTGAATATTTACATCTGTGCATGAATAATTCCAAAATAAAAGCATTCTGATTATAGTTTAAATTGCTTCAGTTATTCATATAATTGGCACTGAACTCCAAAATTAGAGTGCCAAAGTAGAGTATAAGCAGACACACTCCTAATTTAAAAAAATATATATTCACTGTAATGCTGATTTTCTAGCACCATTTCCCCTGCAGTACTCATACCGCCTAAAGTTGGATACTTTCTTACTGCTTTTTTTTTTCTTTGTTTTTTCTGGGGGAGAGAATATTCTTTTGGGTTATTTTTTGATATCTGGATTCTTCCTTTTCCTTAGACCCTTTCTATAGTCTTGTTCTCATAAATTTTGAGATGGGGAGTAATCTGGCAAGGAATAAAGTAACCTGTGAGAGAGAGGGGGGGGGAAAAAAAAAGAAAAAGACATCTAAGTCCCTACTAAAACAACACCACAGCCTACAACCAGTGCATACTCATTTCCTGACAGTCAAAGAGGTTGGAAGAAACAGTCTGTATGGGACTAACACCCCAATTTATTAATTTTTATTTCTGTTCTATGTAAAGATAGAAAATGTGCAAGTCTATCATAAGAAAAGTCCTTAAAAGTAACATGGGAGACATTTTCTTAGTACTTACAGCTAACATTTGCATTTGTCTAACTGTAGTTCAGTACAAGGTGGATAGAAAGAAAGTAATGGGCTAAAAATACTGATTCATACTGATGTGCATTAAACACCATTCGGGTATTAGCTAACACATTTTTATTCAAACACTGCATAAAGTGAACTGTGTGTACACACGTATTCCCAGTGGAGTTAACTGTACTTATTCTTACCCTATGCTTGTGTGTCGGAGCTCTGCTGGATTAGGGCACGCAGCTGCCCTCGCTCCAGAACTGACAACCTGTTCGGAAAGTATTAATGGTACAGCGATGGGGTGCCCACTCCGAGAAAGAGTAACTCATGCAAGTTGCCAAATCCACCCTCACAGCACAGAGAAGTACCGAGCCTATCTGCTTGGAATCAGTCATTTTAAGCTGATTTTATTTCAAAGACACTTGCATGAGAAAAAAAATAAATGATTGTAATGAGTAACATATACATAGACATGAATTGTATCCTCTTGAACTACATGATTTGGAATCTGCATTTCATTAGTGCCAAAACACGTCTTAAATCTGACATTTGAAAGACTACAAATTTAGAAAACTGAAAAAATATATTCCTTGGTGTTCTATATTCTGCTTGCAGATTTTTAAAGAGGTTGTGAAAGACCAGCAGTAGCATTAGGCCTTTACATTTGTATTTTCTTCACATTTTCTGTTTTAGGATAACATTATTACTGCTTTCCAAAATGAGACATGAGTAACAGTATATTTGATGAAACAAATGGACAGGTTCATTACTGGACAGGTTAACTTCATTACTTGTCTGATGTATTATTATGCATGACACCTCCCTGCTATCTGGTAGAAAGGCCAACAACAGCTGAGACACACAACACTAATATCTGCAAGCAGTACAGTCAAAATTTATGACAGTGAAATTAACAAATCTCTGCTAATTTCATTAATCTTCTATTATATCTGTTCTGTCTGGATCCACTTGGCTAGTTACGCTAGTTTTATGTGTGTTTATGACAGAAACCCATAGCAGTAAAGAACCAACTATGAACTGTTATTCTGTAACAAACAACTGGCTCTTGTTTGTATAATAAAATGTAAATATTCATTATTTAACATTCATCTGTGTAACTTATAAGAAGTTTATCATTACACATATAATGAACACTTTTGTACCTTTGCTATAGTTGAAAGTCTGCAAACAAAACAAAAATTTAGGTCAGCAAACTGCCTGATTTTTCTAAAATGTGTCTGGTTACCAACTAAAAAGTCACTTTATTAATTCAAAATTATTGTAAAAATTAATTATTAATGAATAATTTAATATTACAGGCTCTGCAATTATATTTTGTTCCTTTCTGAAAACATCAGAATCCAATGTGGGATGCTAAACTATTTATGGAAAAAAAAGAGAAGTTATGACTTGTTCTTGTACAAAATACCAATTAGATATTAGTTTATTGAATTTCTCTTCTCAATGTTCCAAAACTACAGTACTTAAAAAAATCATTATCAGAATAATGTAAATGTGGTCAAAACTCCCCTGCATAGGCAAATCCTACCCACCTAGATAAAAGTGAGGTACCTTTCAAGTACTTCCTCTTTGTCTTCAGAAGCACAAAGTACTGATAGCACAGGTTTCATGGAGGCATATAACAACAATTAAAGAACAGAGAGATTATCCTATACGCAATTCCTTCTGTATGACCCAGAGAATAGACCACATGGATAGAAATACAGAAAATACAGCTCAAACTAAGGGTAGCTTCTAACATTTCAGTATATCCTTCGTTTTGGTGTCAACTTTGAGTGACATACAGGGCATTTAAATTATACTCCAATATGCAATTCCTCCATGTATGAAGGCATTTCTATATTTAGTCCCACTGTCTGTCAACACCGCTGTAACTACTTTTACACAGCACTCAAGTAGCCAAGAAGATAGCTAGTAGCAACAACCTAAAAATGAGTTGTTCACACACTGCAACTCTTTGTGGCAAAGCAGGGAAGACAAGATAGACTCTGCACATAAATTCACAAACAGAAATGAATGGTTGCAGAATGGAAGCAGAAAGCCACCTCAAATCACCAACATGATGTATCGCTCAAGAGCTATTTCATCCTCTGTCTCTGCCCCTATATAACCACTTCTCAGCAGCGTATCAGTATAGTTGCTGTCCCATACATATGCTTCATTCCTCTGACAAAACTTTATAGGTTTTCATGAGGGACTGAACCAAAGCCCAGCTCTGATGTGCAAAAAGATAGTAAAGACTCAGTGTACGTGCTGCCTGGACACCTGACTATTTCACAGCAGTGTCATGGATTTATTTCAGTAGTGTTAACTATAACATAAGAGTGAGTCAGTGGAGTGGGTGAGACTGGAAGTCAGATTCAGAATGTGTTGACAGATGCTCTTTTAATCATTTTAGGGTTTTAATTTAAAAACAAAGTCAATGTTACAAACTTCATGTTACACTAACCTCAATAAGGTCAGGTTTCACGATCAAATACAAATCCTTCCAGATTCACCACACATAGGCAAATTTGTCAAATTCTAATCACAGTAATTATTTTGGACCTAATGAGACTCTGCAGATACATAATGAACAAAATGCAGAGCTGCCACTATCCTGAAAAATACAATTCAAATGTGTTTACAGTGGGTGGGAAAATAAGGCCTTATTTTTACAGAAAAATTAAAAGAGAAAAAAGTGACTTGTCAGCTACTCAAGCATGGATCAAGACTGGATTCAGAAAGTACTTCAGTGCACACCGGGATTTAACAAGAGTACCGCCGAAGCATAGCCCGACAGACATCATTGGACTACTCATCCGAAGCATAGCCCGACAGACATCATTGGACTACTCATCCATGTAGGCACTGCAACTTTCCAGGCAAGACGCGGCAGGAGCAGCGCGCGAGGCGCAATGCGGGCTGATGCCGCTGTGGGCTGCCCCGTGGCACGGCAGCCTCCGTGCGGTGCCCACTGGGGAGCACCCACAGAGGCCGCGGCAGGACCCGCACCATAGGGGCCGGTCGGCCAAGCGGTGCGTGGGAGCCATGGGCACCGCAGAGCCGGGCGCCCACTGCTCCCACTGCAGGCACATGCGTGCGGCAGCACATCGCGGGTGTTTGGAAATCCGTAGGTATCTACTAACGTTTTGGTACGTGTCTACCAGCGTGGTTTATCTGTCATATTGCTGATATTGATCCTGAACAGACAGTTGCAAGTTAATTACATATTGCTAAAAATAAAAAACAGTTTCAATCCTGGTTTGATTTTAATGATGTGTGCAAGCAGTTTTTCTCTGCAACAACTCTCCTAGGAGTGGAAGAAATAAAGCTCAGTCTCTTCCAGCACAGACATGCTGATACTGAAAGGGTAAATTGGCCAAAAGTGAGTTCCCCTTGTCTCTTTGCTCAAACACGCAGAAGCAAACTATGCCTAGGAATGAACAGGATTTATACTACACAACAAACCCTGTAAAAGCACATGAACAAGTTAATTGACAGCAAACTATGTCAGGGTGTTTAGAGCAAATGTTCCATAAATCTGCATGTAACTCCAGGGGTTGTCCATAAAGCTGCAATCTAACAGAGAAAAAATAATAATTGAATAGGAGAGGGGAAAGACTGTGAAAGGATGACCAATGAGAAAATGTGGAAAAAATAGCAGATCGTTACCACAATAATGTTTCACTTCCTAACATTAGTTATTTGTTTTTACAGAAATACATCAATTTATCATTCTAGCTGCTTCTTATAATGCATATTTTACATTTAGACATTACTGTAACTGAGTTTATATGGTTTAACGGAAATTCAATTATACAAAGGAAAATTCTTACAACAGCAATATTCTCTAGGTAGATGATCACGTAAAAAAAAGAAAAGGATTTCTGTTGACTACTATAAATTTTTTCTTAGTTGTTAGAAAATGCTTTCTTTTACATTTAATTGCTACTCAGCCAAGATTTTCTTTAACCCCAAAGAGAAGAGTATTTATGAAAATGAGAGGAGGGGCAATAGCACTGTTTCACTGGTGAATTAGGCATACTCAGGGGCTATGGCAGTATCACTAATGTCCGAAGCAAGCCTAAAGAACTGCCTTTACAAAACTTTATAATAAGTTCAGAAATGAATGAGGGCACAGGCAAGAGAGGTTGAGAGCACAAAAAAATGAAAAAGATGACTAACATAAGGAAGAACATAAGATTAAAGGCCATCTTGTCTGACTAAGTATTGAATATATAACAAAAAAAAGATTTCTAACAAATAGAAAAAGCTATACAGGAATTATCAGAAAACAGACTTTATTAAGTACCAAAATTTGATTAAAAATAAGAAACTATAATGAAGACAGGCTTTAAAAATTACGACAACACCCAGTCAGATAGCATTATAACATAAGGTAAGACACCTCAAGGCCACTGATGTCAACTTTTAACAAATCATGCAATAGCAGGAAAATTCCAAAAGACTTTAAACAAAGCACATCATTGCCACCCTTAGAGAGGCAAGGGGGATACCCTAGGTAACTCTAAACTGATTAGCAAAATGTTATATACAGTTAAAATAATTATTGTAATCTGATACTAACACATTGGAAAAGAAAAAATGACAGTTGCCAAGGTTAAAGGAAAATAGACTTCTCGAAAGAACCCTGTCATTCTTAGAGGAATTACATATTAGTTTGAAAAAATAGTAGTCAATGGCATTTACTTACACTGCATATGACAGTTCACTTAAACTCTGTAGTGGCCTGATAAAATCAGTGATTCAAAGCACAGCAAAGCTGCCGCTGCTGGTTTTATAGAGACTTGCATCCAACAACCTCCTAAATAGTCCTTTTCTCACGTTCTCAGCTCACAGTTTTCTCCCTTCGCAGTAACTCCCGGCCCTCCTTACGTCCCACTCACACTACTAAATTTGGGCTGAAGAAGTGGCTGAACCCACCAGTCAATGCAACAGTGCATCTGCCAAAATAAGTACCAACCAGTCGGACCGTCAGGCTGAACATAAAGGCACTTTACTTCCCCTAGTAAGGCACTAATTTGGTTTCTCTCCTCTAACAAGTTAAATCTTCACATACTTTCTTAGAATTTATTACTTTGTAGAGCTCTCTTCTTTTGGCTGTAGTTGTTCAAAATTAACTATTAGATTAAAAAATCATAAAGGAAAACCAAAGGGGAGAGGAAAGGAAGATGAATGGGCAGACTGTACTGAAAACTGGCAAGTTTACATACACCTCATATTTAGATTAAAAGTAAACACTGCCAAAAGAGCTTGTAAGAAATGGAGAACATAATTAGTTGAATGATTAATAAGTAAAAGTCATTATTGGGGAATTATAATTGAATGGTGTGATTTTTAAAGAGTTTTGAGGAGATACAGTTATATATCCAAGAAAACGTATTGTATAATGGAGAAAGTACTTTGGAAGAAGCAAATTACAATGCATATACAATATCCAATGCAACACTCCTAAAAGTAATCTTTGATATAATGAGCAACAGCAGTAAAGTATATAATATCCATGAGCAGCACTTGCAAAGCCTAAAATACTCCATTAATTTGTGGTATGAAAAAAGGATATTAAAAAAACTAGAAAAAGCAGGAAAAAGTCATACAAATGGCATTCCTTCAAGAACTTAAGAATGGGAGAAACATTTTATGAGAGATTTCTGGAGTTTAATCGATTAATCAAAATAAGTTTAGAGATCTCTTGACTATTTTGCCTAAGTATCTTCAGGGGTGAGAGGAATAGAAAAAAAATGGCTGGAAGTCAAAGGCAAGGAAGATAAAGAACATTTAACAACAACATAAGAGCTCAAACATGCAAACACCAAGTGAGTTTGTTTCAGTTCATTTAAGTTATTTATAAAATACTATTTTAATACACCAGCAAGGCTGTGGTTCAGACAGACAAGATGATAGATATATTGGTTATATAGATCATTCATGGGAGTACATGAACTAGATCACTATAATGTACTGCAATCCAGATTTATGATGGCTCCTCATAGGCAGAATTTAATGCAGACTATTTCACCTTGATACCATTATGGTATTCTAATAATATGCTTAAATAACATGCTATTTCTGCTTAAGTCACTACAGTGACTTTATTTAAAAGCCATACTCTCTCAAGTGTAACTCATCATCTTTCAGTTGTACTTCGTTCTAAAGCATCTTGCTGATTTCTTTATAGAGCGAAAACATCAGCAAAGTTGTGTTGCTCCAGGAACATTATTAATTCTTTGTAACCTCACACTGGTTATATGAAATATGTAAAACAGAAGCTCATGAGCTACCCTAATACGTATCTTAAATAAATACTCCAACACCATTCAACACTCAATAATTCGTTACCACTAAAAGCTTTGATTTAATATACTTGAGAGATGGTGTTCAGGCAAAGATTCAGCATATAGTTCTACTTTTTCTCTGACCTAATATGTAAAGGCTTTTATCTCTTGTAAAATTCCTGGGAGATCAAAGTTCCTGGAATTCCAGTTCAAAGTCCCAGTATAACATATTCATATTAAGAGGATGTGATAAATAGCCAGGACTTCTAAAAATAGATGTCCCTTATTTTTTCTGTATTTCTGTTGGTCCTTCCTCCACTCCCAATGCTCACTTCAAAAATTACAAACTTCTGATTTGATGCCCAGAAATTTTCCAGAAACCTGCTAATTTGATTTTGTTACTGTTTTTACCTTTTACTTTGCAAAGCTCTGCAGATTTGCTCTCTTTATCTAGCTATTCAAAACTGACTCAAGGAATGAAAGGTGCAGCTAAAAAAAGATGATTTCACCAAGAAAGAAAAAATACAAAATTTCAGAAATCTGTGCATGATAAAGGTTATTTCACCATGAATGCAAAAAACATCACATTTATAATGTGATCACTGAGTAAAAGTGAAAGCACCAGGCATAAACAGGAACAATAAACAGCAACAAAAGAATGTTAAAAAGAGGAAACTTGATTATGATTGACAATAAGCCTATGGATTGTAACACTGCATCAGCGAGCATATTATAAAAATCTTGTGCACAAGATTAAAAATACTAGGAAAGTCTGAATGCTCTATGAGGTCCGCAGTATCCATTGCATGAAGATTCTGGTTGATACAGCATGGCTCATATTAAAAATATAGTCTAAGTAGTAGGAAAAAAATGCATGCTTTGAAATGAGTAATGAATAGACTTTATGGATTGTCCAAACAAGCATTTTGATGGTATGTCTAACTTCCCCAAGCTTAATTAATCCACCAGCTAGAATCAGAGAGGATTTTTTTCATATTGCCTCAAATTATCTCTTTCCAAAATAATACGGTAAGAGGAAAGGCTAGAAAAGACAAATTGTTTCTTAATTGGACCAAATATTTTCATCATGTTTTAAGATTCACTCTGATATAAAGTCTGAGAACATCATAAATCGAGTCAGTTAAGAAGTATACAGCTTCACTTCCTTGCTTAGCACTATTTAAAACTGTACAAAGATATCTAGCAAGGATTAACTCAGTTTGATTCCATGTGCTCAGCTCTACCTACACATAATACTGATAAAACAGAACCATTATTTTGCTCTTGGGAGTCAAACTCAGTCTTATTTCAAAAAATTTGTCTGCTCTCACTTTGGGCTTGCATTTTGGCGACTGCAAACACAGGCTCTGAACTTTCAGAAACACCTGCTACTTTAACTGGATTAGAGACTTAAAATAGATACTCTTCTATAATGTAGGCATGTCCTATCTGATAAGCACTGGGAAAGTGACTGCCGTCTTTTAAGATCTAAACCACAGTGAACACTAGAAAGGAATAGAAGAAACCACCTCAAGTGAGATGAGGAAACAGTGGTCTCCCTTGGGAAATTTGAACTCTCTTCCTGTAACACAGGTGGTCTAATTGTTTTTTTAATGAAGACTTTATGCTTGCACTTTCTTTAGATGACTCTAGATATGCAATGATACAGATCTGGGATACTACGCTGTCTAATGCTATATGAAAAAGAACGCAGAGCTAAAAAAAACTGAAAGCTCAGGAATAGGATATTTATGCATTTATGACTGAAAAAGTGTTGTCTTAGACTGTCAATATTCCAGCAATATTTCAATAAATAACCCTACGGAGTGCTTTACCATTGCTACATTTTACATTTTGTGAATTGCTTACGCAAACATCAGCTATATTGTTTTCAGCATAAATTCCACTTTTCCTTATTTTCTATCTGTTCCTTTTCCTTCAATATACCTATATTGTTTCTATAATAGTAATGAGAAAATAAGATAGTTTGAAAAATATTATCTACTAACTTTTATTTATTCCTTTCTGTCCACCTCCGTAATGAAGAATAAACTTGTGCGCAAGTTTTCAAACTGAATACATCTAGAATTTGAAGGAAAGTCCTCACCAGAGAATGTCAGTTATAATATATGTCAAACTTCGACGAGGTTGACAACTGTCATTTTCAATAAGGGGTATTTAAAATGTATATTACTTGTACCAGGTATTGAAAACGCAAGCTGCATTTTTAGAAACTAAAACGGAAATAAAGTTTGAATTTTTAAATGATAGCTGAAGTGCAGTACTGTGGCCAAAAATGCATATTCAGAGGATGAAGAAAAGTAGCAAGTGACAGACCGACACACACTTCCCAATTTGTCACTGAATTGAGCATTACTATGATTTTTATATATACACTTTTATAAAGTATAAGGAGGATATGCAAAAATATATATTCAGAATACTATGCTTCTACAGCACGACCAAAATATGCCACAAGTCCCCCCAGATCACATTAAATACTCCAATGTATTTATAGAAGTTACGTTTATCCTGACGGATGCATTATAGTGAATAGGGACTAAGGAAACTTGCACCTGGGCAGGACAACAAAAGACAAAAATATGAGTTACACCCTTGGAAAGCTAATGTCAAGCACAGTTCATTTTCAGATGTTCCTAGATCGCATCCATTGGCTTCATGGCACCTCAAACTCTGGAAATTTTTAGTTAAAAAAAAGGCTTTCTTCACTGACCAACTTCATGTGTAGTTAAGCATAATCTCAGATCTATCACTGCTCAGAAAAAAAGAGCTATGTAGTTTGGATGTTGTACTTTATTCAGTCTATTCTGTTATTACAGCTACGTAACTAGTAGTTGCTTTCACATGGTGTATGCTGGTTCAACCGACTACGATATTATGAACAACTTCAGAAGAGACAGGTCAGACAGAGTTACCTGTTACCAAAAGCAACATTAAGAGTTTGCGGCACTGAAGAAATTTAGTCTGGATGCTCCCATAATCCTTCATCTGGCCAGACCAAAGTTTGGAAACTACTACTGTAAGAATTAGGCTCGAAGCTTCCTCTTCTTTAGTACTGCATTACAGTGGGACTCAATTCTTCACAAGGGCATCCTGGCAGTGCTGAAACACAGGCCTTCATAACATTTTTAAAAGTAATTATCCACTGTACCAGTGTACAAAAAATTCAGCATACTGCCTTTTCATAGTACTGGATAGACGTGACTCAGTATGATGTGTGATAAGACTGAGCTCACACGATACTCAAGTGCATGAATAGATGGTATTATCTGTATGATTGTTTAAAAACAGACTTCTAGATTGAAAATGAATTATCCTTTTAAGTCACAAAAGTATACATATGGAAAAGCTTGCCTCTATTACTCTTGTACACTGATCTTGAGTATACCTCCATTACTAAACTATCAAATAGATTCAAAAGCATTAAGAAAATAATTTTCATAGAAATAAGATATTTCCTATTTATATTATTAATAAAATACAATAAAAACTTAGATAAACACTGAAAGGAGAATAATGTACTTCTCTGTAAAGCGCACTAAATCTGGCCAAAACACCCTTACTCAAATATATCGCAAAGGATCTAAAAGACCATATTAAATATTTGATATAAGCCAATAATGAAAAAACTCTTCAATTTGCAATATAGATCTGTGTGCTTTTATGATGCTAGGAACAAAAAGACTGCAAACCTGGTACCAGCAGACTCTTTATATTATAAATTTTTCAGGAACTGATGAGACTAATGAGTTCTAAGGTCCAATATATTTTTTTAAGTGTAGGTAATGCTGCAAGCTTCAGAATAAGGTGAGAATCTTTAATTATATTAGATTGTACCGCAAGGTTTGCATTTGCAAAATGTAGTATCACCTAAACTTAAAACAAGCTATCATTAGCACTAATAATACACAAATGCAGTAATATAAGGCTGCACATACAGAAAAGTTGATCTAATGTGATCACTGTATACTCTACTGAAAAAAAGATTATTTTTATCCTCTGTGATTGTGTGTTTTACAGTAATGCCTGAAATTACAGTTCAAAATGTTACTGTGACAGAGTCCACATAAATGCATAGATAATTATTTCTGCCCTGGAAAACATGCTGCTGCAACAGCAGTAAAGCTGAAAGAAAACAAAACACAAACCAGGACTAATTAACAAATTATTAATTTTCTGTCAAAAGCTTCAAGTACATCTCTTAAATTATGCTACCTCTTCCAACCACATCTCCAATCTCACATTGGAACAAGGACATGAGAAGTCTTTAATTTATTCATCCATATAGCCAAATGAAAACCAGTCAGAATCTTCTGAGAAACAAGACTTCTGGACTGAAGTATTAAAAATTATAACTTGCAAATTATAAATTGTAAAGTCTCACTCTACCACTACGACATTAGATAACCCGTCTATCTCAACTGCTTCATACCTGAACAGAAAAAAAAAGAATTTCTTTTTATTACTTTACGATTCTTCCTTTCCAGTCATGATCTGAGAGCTGCTATTCTCAGAATGTGAAAACACACAAAAAGGCTAGATAAGACTCTACAGTTTAGCAGCTCCTCCATAGTAGTTTGCTCACTGATATACTATTATCCCCAAGTAAATATAATATATTTATACGTATAAATACAATATGTTATGAAAAGAGGCCCATTCATCTGTCCATTCATCATGATGTAAAAGGATGAAGAGGACGAGTTACTGTTGAATAATTCATCCCTTCTAAGAACAAATAGGGTTTGCACCTTCAAGATAAAAAAAGGCATATTCCATTGTAAACACCTGGTTGAATAACAGTTATTACTTCAGTAGGAAATAATATTGAAAACCGACAGCATTTCTCAGTTAACAGTTATTTAGTATGAGAATCACAGATGCTGATTTCACTTAATTTTATTTCAAGCTCTTATGATCCCAGCTGTAACTACTCTGTTGAAGTACCTACAGCAAAATTTAAAGATAACCGATGAACAAGACAGCTTTTTGCTTAGAATGTACATCTCTGCAAATGATAATTGAAAGACCTACTTTTGTCATACAGGTGTGAATGCAGGTGTACGCACTCTAAAGCCCCTCTCCTGAAGTGTATGTTCATATGGCCTCCAAAAGGGTACCTAGCCAAGGCAGGAGTGTGTTATTCCACACTGGCTGGATCTGCCAGCAAATTCCCTGGTTTGGACCTAATAATGCAGGGCTCTATCCCCCTAATTAGCACCAAGAGAGAAGCAGCAATGATCTGCCTGACGGACGAGACTGAGAGCAGCCAGGGAGCTCCCTAACAGGCAGGAAATCAGCACACGTCAGACTGGAGGTGAAAACAGGTAGAGGTTCTGCACCACCAATTTCTATAAAAACATTTATATAACTGTAAAGCTTTTATAAGAATTACTTCTAGTTGTACAATCCAACAATACAGAATGTGAGGTTTTTCTGAATACGCATGATAAATAACCCTATGCTCCCTATCCATAAGAAAGCTGCCCAAAAAATAGCTTTGACTTTTCTTTTGGTAACTGCCTATTGCAAACCTTCATTAAAAAAAAATACAATATAAAAACAAAATTTCACTTTATAACTTTATCTTAAAATTTCTTTGCATTTCACTAAATACTTCTTACCAATCCTTAAAGCAAATAATGTGTAGAATTTTTTTGCCTGCACAGAGTGCGCTAAGGGTTCTGTATGCAGCAAGTCATTTGGCTGTTAAGAAATTACTTTTTTTTTTATTTATTTTTTTTTTAACTCTGTTACCTTCCACTTTCGGTGTGAAATCCTAGCACTGCTATTGTCAATGGCAAAACTCTGATTAAGCTAGGAATTTTGCATTTAGTGCTTACTTTGTCGGCTTTTTCATTATTACTGTTCTTACGTGATATAGATTGTGTTGCTGCCTGTTTTTATAAGGATTCTGACAATCTGTGTGCACTTAACAGGTTTTCTTTTTTCCTATTACAATGAGGTTATAGTGTTAGGAAAGTCCCAAACCATTCTTAACATACAGTAAGAATCAAAATTAAAGATACTGGAAAAGTAAACTTATAAAGGCTTGCATATGCCTGGGTAATACTTAATTTAAAAAATATTTTTGTATTTTACTTATAGGTGGAATCCTTAGACATGATGGGTGTCTGTTTTGGCATTTCTAAAAGAACTAGTAAGGGCCGGATATTTTACAAGACTACCCAGAGTTAATACACATATCGATCTTTTTATTTACGTATTATTTATGTACATATTTATGTGTGTATGCATATACTTCCTCAATAGAATACCTTTTCTGAAGACATTGAAGTGAATTAGTGAAAAACTTTCCACTGGAGGGTGATCTTTCTACCTGTCTATCTGTAGCAGATGTCAGCCTTTTGAAGTTCAGAACTTCTTCAATTTTGAATAAAGATGTAACAGAGAAGTTAAATAGGAGTTGTGGTGGAATGTATATACAAAAAGAAATCTTGTGAAAGTTGTGAATAGTTGGTATGCCAAAAGCATTGAATCAAGAAGCTATTTCTCTTTCTCCTATTATCTTCTATTTCCTTCTCTGTTTTCCTGTCTTCCTTCATAATTGCCCTCTTTCAACTTTACATAGTCCTATTCTGTTCTCATTTTACACTTTTGTTTGCTTGCTGGTTTTGTCCCTGTCAGACACAATATGACTGACATACTTCTAGAGATGAATATCATCCATTCTATTTCATGCAATCTTTTTGTTTTTCTTGTCTTTCACTCCTAGTTTTCTGTATTTCTACTATTTCTCAGTTTTCATACTCTTATATTGTATGACCCTACTTTCTCTCAGAATCTCTCTCAGATTCACAACCTTTTTTGGTCCAATATGTCATTTCTGCTATCTTTTGACTTGATCTTTTTTCTTGTTTGCTTTCGCTATTTCACACAAAATAACACATTCCGTTAAAATTATTAGTCATTAGCCTTATCTGCAAACTGCAGTCAATAAAATCCTGACTTTTCCTTTTTGTTAAGAAGTGTGGAACAGAAATTGGGGGGGGGGGGGGCTGTTGGAAGGGATTTTTGAGGAGAGTCATAGTAAAAGATCAAATCTTAAGAATATCTTTGAAAAAGTCCATGCCACAACCCTTCCTCATTTTCTTAGCTGAACATGACTTCGTTTCCAGTGCACTATTTATTTCTGCACTGACAACTGAATAAAAGAAAACTGCTTTGGTGTCAGTATATCTCCAAGTCTGTATTCTAGCACACCTGTCATTGTATTTATGATCTTATACCATTCTTGATCAGGCAAGAGGAAGAGTTATTAATCTCTTTCCCAGATAACTTAAAATATTTTTCATCTAATTGTATATCTTTACTAAAGAAAAAGTTCTGGTGTGTTTGAGAGGAAGAAACAAACAAAATTCAAGGGAGAAATACTGGAACTGCAGTACAGATGACACCTTCAAGGGACTGTATTAAGAGTATTAAGAGTCATCTGTACCTGGAGGTCTTTTGGAAAAGCTGTTCATGACTGGCCTCATTTATATACAGTATAGCTGCTCCTTCTAGACAGTAACTTTTTTTTTTTTTTTTTACAATGATGTCATTTGTCAATCATCACATTCTGTCCAACAGGGGAAAACCAACCATATAAAACAAACAAAAAGAAATTACCAAGTGAATAGGATAATATGAGGCGATCTAAAGTGAAACCATTAAAAAAGAATTCAGCAAATGAAAAAGAACTTAAAACATAGAAAATAGCCGCTTTTTGAAATAGCAGCATCCTTTCCCAGTTCAGCACAGTATACACACAGTCACATGGCCAGTAATCTGTTACAAAGAAAATTCTGTCCTACTTTAGTCCATCATAATTTCTCTGTATAAAAAGATTATTAGGCCCAGATCTCTATTTCTGTCTTGGGACGTTTAACTTAGTGAAGCTAACTGAGATTTAGGTAGTAGCTGGAGAGTAAACAGCTAATGATTTCATTTGGACAATTACAGGCACTGCTAAGTATTCACAAAGTGTTTATCTAAAGACTTGGCAAAGAATACGAAATATGAAGGATTACATTTCTATATTCAGATACTCTCAGTAGAGAACATAGGAACTCTAAAAAAGCAGTGCTGCTTCTTAAAGGAGCAAGGATAAGGAGGTAATTAGGTAGGACACTATTTGGTTTTTAATTTAGAGGTAGGTGTTGGGTATCCCAGTGAACTCAGTAGATTATTGTTTCCTGAAGGAAATGTGGCTCTTAACAATAATATATATAGCTAGTACTTTCTACAAAATTGCACATTCACACACACAAAAAAGCTGTCAGAAAATTCTCATTTAGAACAGAGGAAAGAGCTGTTTTGACAGGGTTTTTCTGTAATGTCTGACTAATTTACACAGGAGAGAGTGGCACTAAGCAGTGATTCAAGTCGTGTTCCAAAGATCTGCAAGGAATTTCATCTTTTTTTAAATATACAGAACATATTTTTTCCCCAAATACTTTCTGTAACTGGTTTGTATTTTAAAATACCATTTAAAGAACAGACCGTCTTTTCCTTTGTGGAAATGACTTTGCACTTAATTGTATTGGAAGAGATCAGGTTCACACACAGGTTCAGCAGAGGCCACCAGGATGCCGAGGTTGGAAGAGTTGGGCTTGTGCACCCTGGAGGAGAGGTGGTTTTGGGCAGCCCTCCCACCCCCACCCAGTGCCTACAGGGGTGGTATCAAGAAAATGGACTTAGGCTCTTCGCAGTGTTGCATGGCAGGAGAACAAGAAAAAACAGGTAGAAATTGGAACAAGACTGGACATAAAGCAAAATTCTTTCTGCATGAGGACAACCAAGCAGTGGAGTAGGTTGCCCAGGGAGCTTGTGCAGTCTCCATGCTTGGAGGTTTTCAAGAACCAATGGGTAAAGTCCTGAGCCGCCTGGTCTGATCTATTAGCTGACCCTGCTTTGAGCAGGAGGTTAGACTAGAGACCTGCTGAGGTCTCTTCCAACCTGAATTATCCTATTAACCTATGAAAATTTTAAGAAAGCACTATTCCAGATTTGTGAACATGCAGAATTCCCAGAGCTGAAAGCACTAGTAAAGCAAAAGCACTGCTTCACTGTCCTCTGTCACACTGTGTGTAAGCAGCCCTTAATCCTGCTGTGAGCATCACTGGTAAGTCTTCCCCTTCCTGTTGCCTCTGAAGAGTAAGGTTCAAACCACAGGTTTCATTTTCTTCTTTAACTCAAGTGACAATGGCCTTACTGGATCTATGGCAGGCAACAGAAACAGGCAGCTGCCTAAGGACTGCATCTGCTAATAACTGTTTTCCTTTGTACTACAGCACTACAGAGAAGCATGGTTCACTTCGCAGACAAAAAGCTGGTCTACATCATTTTTCAGGGCCTTTACAAATACTGAATCAGTACACACACTTTTACAATTATTTTTCCCCTTTTGAAAGACATATTTCACTAAGTTCTAGCATGCAGTTTTCTGTAATTCCTGTAGGAAGCAAGCACAAGGCTCTATTCAGCAGTAATTACCCATCTACAACCCACTCTGCTTAAAACCAAACTACACAGATTCACCACTGGATGTGCTCACTCTAATATAGTGATATTATCAGCTCACCCCAGCTACTACAACAGCTTTTAGTTTCTGAAGAGCCATTATGTCCTCATTTTTTATCCAAGCCCAACATCT
The DNA here is from genome assembly GCF_036370855.1 of Dromaius novaehollandiae. Lineage (NCBI taxonomy): Eukaryota > Metazoa > Chordata > Aves > Casuariiformes > Dromaiidae > Dromaius > Dromaius novaehollandiae. Next base: position 165,619 of record NW_026991319.1, read on the forward strand.
AATTATAGAGAACTATTACTTCCCACATCAAACCTTCTGCTGAGCAAAAAAGCCACATAGTACTTAGCTGTCTCTCATGAGACAAGCTCTTCTTTACCATAAGAATTACAGTGGCTTATCCTGCACCTATTTTATTTTGAATTCTTCTTTCCAAAATATATGGTTAAAATAGCACAGTATTCCTGGTATGTAGTTTGCACAATGGCATTTATGCTCTCCAATCTCTACTGCACATAATTCATCTGATACAGTCAAAAGCTGTATTTGCCTTTTCCTGGACAAATTCTACTACTGTCTCTCAATCATCTTACAACTGTTAATGTAACTAAATCTTTCTCCACCCCTGCCTTTGCAATGTCTGAGTTCCAATCTTATGGCAGAAGAGTGTGTGTGTGCGTGCATGTGCGTGTATTTAAAATCATGAATGACTGAAGTATTAGATTTCATCCTATTACATTCCATGACTTATCAAGGCTGTTTATGATATTCTTATCCTTGCGGGTATAGATTTATTACCATTTAACTGTCAATCATCAGTAACTTTGTTGATTTCATTGGCAGATTCCAAAGTTCTCCTCCCTAATTCATTAAGGAATGCAGTAGTTTCAAGATCAATATTAAAAATACACTGCATCAGCAGAGTACTTAACCTTTCAGCCCACTCATGTCTTCTGCACATCTAGTGTCTTAGCATTCTTACAATTCTTTTAAATTGCAAATCCAGTTACAAACTTTTCCACATTTTTTCATTTGTCCATATGGCATATTACCAAAAGTACTCTTTGAGGGCCAACACACAAGCTCCATAAGTCTATCAATACAAGTGCTTTGACAGAAAGTGGGTACCAATACATTAACCTACATAATCCAAACCTCTTATACATAAATCTGTAGCATGTATATGCAAACAGGCTTATTCTATTGTGTATGCTTCTAAACAAGAGCAGTTAATATAGTTATTCCTACGCCTATATTAATTCCTATACCTGACTAAAATGTACAGAAGCAATTGAACTGATCTCCCATTTGAGCAGATACCAGACTGGTGAGCCACAGTGCCTAAAGCCTACTTCTTTGGCAAGGCATTTGGCAGTATATATATGTGTGTGTGTATATATGTACATAGATGTACATACATACATATATATTTTAAATGGGATTTGACATTTTATAATGAATTTTATAATATAAAATATTATAAATTTTATAATAAATTTACATTTCTGTTTTTTAAAAATCCCTCTGAACTATTGTTTTCTGGGTAGGTCAGAAAAAACTGACAAGTACAAAAATACAGAATTAAAGTCTGAAAATTAAATTTATAGCAAGCTGAAAACACTCTTAAGCTGGAAAATAACTTTAACTTGCTACATTTAGCAAACAAAATGGGTGGCTTTAATGTAAATGCTTATTCAGAGCAAGTGTACTGAAGCAAAACAGAATCCAAGCCCATCAAAATTTTGTAACTTCTCCTTTTAACCTCTTAACTCATCTTTGCCATTTAGATTGTTTTCTTTCCTACATACATCTCTGAACTGCCTCAAGCTGAATTTTCAACCATTTGAAACTATCAGTTTTAAATTCATCACTTGCCTCTAATTAACCATTCCAGCTTTGGGGTCTTGGCCTCACAATTTATACAGCCACTGAAACAAAAGCCAAAGAAATTCTTTGGTGAATCTCTTTGTATTCCACTGACTGGGAATCCATTTATAACCAGACTTCTTCTCAGCCTGCTCTGACTGAGTGCACTGTCTTTGTCAGGCAGGTAACATACCAAACAAAGCTTTTAGACTAGAACAATCCACAAATTGTACATTTATACAGAAGAAGGGATATAATGTTGTTACAATGTTGTGAGGGATATCTCAGTCAGACTATAAGACTCAGAATCTAACTACTCAAAAGTTCCTTGGAAATAACGCTTGTGGAAAGGGTGATAAAAGCACATACTATAAAAGGGCCTGTGATGGATTATGAGGGGGTGGATTTCATTTTTATATATCTAAGTATATACATATATGAAGCCACTGACAATTTTGTAATGACAATCTGTCACTCCCTTAAATGTGTGCTATGTCTCACTTAAGTCTAATCTTCTTAGTCCATTGATATAAACTATGGTAAAATAAGAACAAATCTTTCAGACTTACTATGATGAAACATGAAGAACTTAAAAAAAAAAAAAAAGATGAAGACAGTCAATTATTCTTTGCAAGGTCCATTACATTAGCAAACAATAAGATACTCAGTTTGTTGATACTGGAGTGTCTTATGATAAAAAGATTAATATGTTCAGCATTCCTAATACTGCTGTAGCTTTTTTTTATTTTTCCCAATAATCCTACATATATTGGCACTGACTGATAAAAAGTCAGTAATTGTATAGCGACATGTATTTTCTCATTGTCTCAAATAAGTTAGAATGTTTTTTGCTTTGAGCTCAGATATCCATACAATTTACCACTGTGCATTAGCCAAAACAGTTAAATAAAGCATGTTAATCAGCTAACATGGTTGAATCTGACGAAGTAACTTACTGATGTATCTGAGACTTTTATAAGGTGTCTATAATGCTGATTCAGTAGAACTACCCAAATGCACAGAACTTGCCAGATCAGAAGTTTATTTGCTAATTATGGACTAAAATGTACCTAACCACATTAACTTATGAACACTTATCATCACCAGGTCAAAAGCCATAAATTATCAGGATTTTGCTGTCCAGTTTCTAGTATTTCATTTTGTTCATCCAAGTGAAGACAAATGATTTTAGAGGTTTTCTCCCATTCTGAACATTTTTTTAGTTATACCTGCTTGGAAAGCTTTGTTCCAACACAAAAATTAATGGGCCAGTGAGAACTAAAATTCATGGAACAAAATGCTTATTATTCTTTTCTAATCCCAGTGCCTAACAGAGGAGAAAATCAACTGTATTTCACTAACAGGTGTCATTATTTAAACAGTTATTTTATATATAATAATATTTTCTATAACATTTTCAGAAACTTACAGCTGATTAACTTGTTTGGAGTCAATAGTTTCCACTTATTAAGAGAGAATAGCAGTGGAACAGAAAAGAAAAACCACTGTAATTAACACATAAAATCACAGTATCACATAAGGGTTGAGGTTGCAAGGGACCTCTGGAGATCATCTGGTCCAACCCCCCCGCTCGAGCAGGGTCACCTAGAGCACGTTGCAAAGGATCGCATCCAGCTGGGTTTTGAATATCTCCACAGAAGAAAACTCCACCACCTCTCTGGGCAACACAGAGCAAATCACTAAAAACTTAATTGTTACACTAGACACTTGTCGCAGCCCGAAGAGTGTCGATCAGGACGACCTCCCTCCCCTTGGGGCCAAACGACCAAGGTCGTGATGCCCCTGGACTGAACTAAGGTGAAACGACACCAACCAACCAGTTTTAAGATTTATTAAGGCAAAATGGAATCAACTAACTAGACACATCCCACATCACACGTTTAGGAAAAAGAGAAGAAAGGGGGAAGACAGAGAGAAACATAGATATCACCACCCGTGGATCCAGCGGCGTCCCCCGTTGGTCCTCTTCTCCTGGGAGTCTCGGTGGCGGGGGGGGCGGCAGCGGCAGGAAACACCCATCGGGTTCCGCTGACTCCGCTCGAGTTCTTCAGTCGTCACAAACAATTATTCTTCCCCCCCACACAGTCTGCAGTTTTTATAGGTTCTTGCCCGGCCTCTGGGAGGTGCTTCCTCGCTTCCCATGCAGATTAACCGTCATGCGCAGTCCGCCCTCTCGGAACCTTCCAGAAATGGGCTGGGGTATCTGGGGGGTCTCCTGCTCATGCGCAGATGGCAAATGAGTACGTGTGGTTCGTGCCCTAGAGACGCCCTTCTGCCCTTTTCGCACCCTTTTTACCCCGTGCAGGTGCACGAGGTTGTTTACTTCGCAGACGGCTCCCGGGGGCGCCAGCGCGGCATTGCCCGACACACCTTGGCAGCGGCAGCTTTGCAGCAGCAGCAGCAGCAGCAGCAATGTCGAGACAAAACCGCATGTAGAGGACCGGTCCTCTACAACACTGAGAAACTATACTGAAAGATTCTGCTCTCTGATCACAAACTGAATGTGTCCGTTTCACTAAAGGGCTAATTTTAACTCAAGTCACAGCCTAGTCCTGAGGTATGCACTGGTTTAGGAGTTTCTGGGAATAAAGGCATGCCTTTCTCCATGTGAAGCTGATTGGATGTAGATACCTCCACATATTTATATCTACACAAGATGTAAATACAACAACAGGGCATATAAACTGTTCCTTTTCCAAGGTTTGACCCTCTCCCTGAAGCTGATGTGTTACATATTGCCACAGTTTACCCATCCTTGCAAAGCGGAACTATGTTGACTCTATATCCCCATTCATATCCCTTTTGAAAGAAAATGAGCAAGACCAATGTAAAGCAAGGTAATCCAATCTCTGGAAAATACAGATCACTTCAAAACACAGTTGAGTGTACTATGAATTTAGCAGGACATTTAAGAAGCCCAGTTCCATTTAATGTCTCTGTTTATGAAGTTTGCCTCTAATGCAGACAGTACAATAGGAACCATGACAACTGCTCAACTACAGCAAAACAGGTAAGAGCATGAATTTTAAATACTCAAATTGTATGCAGCTTATACTTTTACTTCCAAATATATAAATCATAAAATCATGTAACTTCACACAATATATGTTTTCCTGTAGTTTCCATTAATACTAAAGACTCAGGCAGTTTTCTACAGCTTTTGAGGCAGACACAAGAAACAAAGTGCCAATGAACGCATGAAAATCTTCACTGTGAGGTATGCTAAACAAGTTTTATAAATTAGGTTCTTCACTTTACCAATATCAGGCACAGCACAGCCAAGAACATCCCAGTCGACAATCGGCTAAGAAGCTAGTTTCCTTCCACCAGCAGAAGCCCGCAGTTCAGGCAGCAGACCATGCCCTGCCTTTCCTCTGCCCTGGTCACTTGCTTTAGAAGTTGAAATCAATAAGGGAGTCACAGCAGTCGCCACCTCCAGTGGGCTCTGGGACTGGGGAATCCCTCCTGCCCAGGCGCTGGAGCCCAGCCTGGTGTGCCCGGGACCTGGGGCGGGGGTCTCTCCGTCCCAGACCGATGGGTGCAGCAGGGCTCTCCCGTTTGCAGGTTCAACCAGTAGCGAGGCAAATAAAACACACAGATCTGAGGGATTTTCAGTGCCAGAGGTACCATCATCTTCAAATGAAACAGAAGAAGTTCTCACAACACTGAGAACTGTTTTTCAATAGATTATTTTCCTGTGTTGTTAGTGATCAGTTGTTTAAATGAATTTTATCTTGAATTCATCTTTAAACCTTTTGAGACTTAAAAATGAAGATTTTGTTCTTTTTTTATGTGGGAGAAGGACAAAAAGGCAACAGTTGTCTTTCCCTATTTTTAAAATTACATTACTCAGTGTCAGAAACATTTCTAATGTTGATTATTTATCTCTGAATAGTGCTGCGTAAGTATATAATTGATACAAACAAAAAAATCCATGAGTTTTATAAAACTCATGGAAATAGTTTTTCAGCATAATGAAGAATTGGAAGCAATCCTCATGATTACATACTATCAGACATGAAACATTTCCTCACTAGATACACACTTGAAGCAGGAATGGTGCACTGTAAATAATTTATTTTAAAAGTACATGCACTCTACCCTAAAAGCTTTCAGCCTAAGTATACCAACACAGTAATGTAAGTAGACAAAAGGTACAACATAGTATACACACTGATTTAGCATTTAACTCTTGTCTAGCAATTATACATATAAATTTGTGCTATATACAAACACCTGTGGCTATAACTCAATACAAATCTATATCAAAACACACATACCTCTGAATATGCAAATTATACTTAAAAAGAGGAGAACCCACTTTTACAATCCCAAAATCAGTACAGAATCAAAGCCTATGTACTCTTAAAACACCATATGAATAGACCTGTACACAAATATACATTGAAGGAAGAATAATTCTTCACTAAATTCTTCGCTTAAGAGGCCTTAGGTATTTCAATGCTCAAAATGATTTTATTCAATACTTCTCAGTGAAGCTGAATTACAAATGACCAGTAAGAAATAGAAATGTATGACTACAACCTACCTCCTGAGTCTGCTTATGACCTTTGCTTTTTAATTTACAGTACTTTGAATACAAAATATCCTGAGTTATTCTATTTCTAAATACTCTTACCTATTTCCACTTTCCTCACTTAACATTTCTACTCCATCTGAAGGAGTGTCTTATGCAAGTTATCAAACTCAGTTTTCACTCACATTATCATAAAAATCTACAGCATAATCTTTGAGTACAAGAATGTGCATCTGCCATCATTTCACCACTAAAAATTTCCATTATGCATCATCCATTATGTTACTAGGCAGAATTTGGAGGGTAAATCAATACATGACACACTACTAATAACACATCTATAGCACAAGAACTTTAATGGCTAGCAGTTAGGCAGAGTATCAGGTATATTTTTATACTTGCGAATGGAAATCAAACTTCTGTTAAAGGAAGTTGGTATTTCGTATTAAGTAGTCATTGCTTGTGCTTCTTTCTGAAGCAACATAAATGACTATTCTATTGCTAGTGATAAAAGAAATGGTCTTTATTAGCAGAACATCGTCATAATTTATGAGGTGTTTTCTGTTCCAGGCATAGTGTTTCCTCTAATTACACATAAGACAATTAGGATATTTTTACAAGTGCAAGTGTTAATTTTTCTGCTCATTTTCCAAGCTGGCTAGACAGCAGCCAACTCCAGTTCAGGTGACATTTGCCTGCTTTACTAAAGTGCTGTACTCACACAACCTTTCAGCAAACTGGAAACTATTCTTTGCTAATGAAGTGACTGCTTCCATACTGAAGATAGTCTGTCTCTTGCTGGCACAGACTGCAGATAATAGGAGCATACATCTATACCCATCTGCTAAATGTAGCTTCCTAACAAAGAAAATCATTGCCCTGTGTTCACAAAGCAAGTGGCTTGGAGAGCTTGGATTTTAACTTATGTGTCACCTTTCAATTTTATTTATTTTTCTTCTTAACACTGCATTCCCTCATGGAGACCAATATGCAAGTTTTCTCCTAGACTTTGTGTTTGATAACAATATTATGAAGGAAGGAGAAAAAAAGAATCAGCTATTGATCAGAAGGTAAACAAAACACATCTACGTTCTATACTGCAACCTGCTGAGCTAGCAAGACATACGCAACAACAACAACAAAAATCACTGCAACAGCTTTTTCAGTTCTGTCCACTTACTCTCACAGTACCGATTCATCTGTTAAGACACCCAGAGCCAATAAGAACAACAAGTAAAATACACTTTATGGATAAATTTGATTGCTTTTATTCCAATGCTTCCTTTTGTGTACTCCTGTAAGGAAAAGCTTATTTCCTATAAAGTTGATGGAGTTCTCTGCATTCACGTGCTTCACCTTTCTGTCATTTATTCCAATGAGCCTATGAGCTCTAAAGATGAAGAACTGGGTAGCTGATAGAATAGTAGGGCAATTCTGATGTACAGGGTTTCTATTTCTGTTTAGGGGAGCAGAGTCTTGCTTTGTAAATTGTATCATGAACCTTTATGTATCCCTTTAATTTACTGAGGGAATAATTCTTGAGAATCCTCTTCTCCAGGGTGGTGGAGATACCACCCTCGGTGGGGGAAAGGAGGGAATTAATTTCAGATCATTTCTAACCCAAGTATAGATACAACATACATGTATACGGCAGTGTCAATAAGCAAAAGGGATGAGTTTTTCAACTACATTTTCTGAGTCAGGATAATGTAATGTAATCTAAATACCGTGTCAAGAAATCTATCTAGAATATCTGACTCTTATAGCTGTCTTCATCTATACTTATCCAAGGCTAGAAAACTCCTAATGAACACTATTTTGGATGTGCTAGCTTGCATTATTATGGGATTTTTTTAGTTATGATAAATGCAATTATGACTAACACATAGGTTACAATGATGTAATCCTATCAATAATCTTTTGCACTCTTTTTCCTTGTCCAGCTAGAGCTTAGATTTTGCAGGTGACCAAATAAGTTTATTTCCTTTATAAAGATTTGGAAAGAAAAATTTCATAATAAACAAAGTGACTATATTACAACTGGGAAGTACAGAGGAAATGATCTAGGCAAGGATGGCACCTTATTCTGGCCCCACTGACAATGCATAGGTTCAGGACAATTTTTAAAGGCACTAATTAAAGGCCAGGGTAAACAGAAAATATGATAAAATACATTATAGCAAAAGTACCTTATACCAAGCTAACTTGATATCTACCATATCATTCTAGGTGAGAAGTATTTGGCATATCCAGTCTGCCTAGACATCAGTAAAACTATATATACATATATATATATGTATATATATATATAAAGTAGGAGACAAGCAAACAGAGAATATAATGACATACTGCACTGCATAGAGAAGGTATCAAACTAGAGGAAGGTTACTTGTAGAATTCCCCAGAGGAGAGTTTTTTGGCCAAACCTATCTAACACTGAATTTATCATTTATAAATGTGGGAGTATTCATATAAAGATATAATAATATCTTTAAGTAAGAACTGATACAGCACAAAGGTGGGAGGTACTGCCAGTACAAGAAAGGCTTCAAATACAAACAGCAATGACTACATTTCCTTAAGAAAATAGTTAAAAATTGTTAATATATTCAAGACTACAAATGCCAAGACTAGAAACATTATGAATCAGGTTTTCTTAGCCGGAAAAGAAGGAATGCTGCACAGAGTTGCTCTGAGCCATCAGCATAACACAAGCAGAGGATAGGCAAATGACAAGTTAGTTATTTTCCATAGAGGTAGAGTTGCATCAGTGATATGGAGCACACCAAGGGAATTTCAAACTGAAATACTACATACAGTTCCAGTCATTTGTGTTCTAGAAGAGTAAATTAAAGATATGAAGTTATAAGGAAAGAGAATATTTTTAGAGGCTAAAAAAACCAATTTGTTCAGCACAGCACGACAAGGGAGAGGAAGAGAATATGATTGCTGTCAAACACTTCTCAGGTTGAGGGAACATCCAAGAAGTTGGAAAGCTAGTCAAGTTGAAGGCAGCAATCTCAGCGGAACAAACAGATTATACAAAATAGCATAACTGTATTATAAAATATGATAATCAGAGAAGTGAAATTTAATAGCAGGGTTTTTTGGGGGGGGGAATCACTGGGGGAAATAAAAAAAATGCTTTTAAAATAGAGTTTGATATGTTTATTTAGAAGTTTATATAACATAAGTAGCAGCAATAGAAGAGGACTCAGTAATCAGGAAGTTTTTTTCTGTTCTATGTTCCTACCTATTAGAATGTAAATGTTTTTGTAATTATTGTCAACTTCCATTAAAAAAAGGCTTTATAAGCCCCAGTAGAGAATTGTTCTGCCTCTAGTGCACAGAAATATCTCACCAATTCCACTATCTGCCTGAGAGGACAGGAGTCAGCTGGGCAGAACAGCATAAGACTATGGACTTCAGTGGATTAGTTTAAGTATTTATCCTACCAAAACTTGTTTGCTGAGTTCTTCAGTTTCAGCATTATTTTCTCATATGAGTAGTGAGAATTGATTTCAGAGGGAAAATATAGGAATATATATTCCTACTTTCATCAGCTTTTCTGATGGAAATGCAATCACAATACAACATTCTTAAGAAATCACTATTTAACATAAAGAAAGAACATCTGTTAATAGACAGAAGTTTCATTTTTGACACAATTTTTTGATAATGAAATGTTAATGGAATATTATATAGAGGCAAAGATTAGGCATAACAGTAAGCAACACTAATTTTAAAAAGAATTAAAGATTTTATGGAATAGTTGAGAACTATTTACTAGAGATTTATAAACAAGTATAATTTATTAGCCTTTATTATGAACTTAAAATAAGAAAAATAGAGAAAAAGTTTGAATTCATATTTATAGAAGCTAGAACTGAAATAAAGCAAATATACTCCATGCTTCATTCATGGATATTTAAGGTATTTCCCAATCATCAATATTTAAATTTCTAATTAATAAAATATCACAAATTACTTTAAGTATTACTTCAATTATTTCTTTTTTATATATTGTAGCACTTTAAAACATCTGATCTTATATACATACTTTTCAAAGGCTAGTCTTGGAGATAACATAGACCTTCTAAAGTGTACCATGCCTCTCTTGCTTGCTAATTGACTTGTATGTATGATCTTATATAGGACAGAGGCATCTTATCACTGATTCTTATTCATGCATACTACAAACAGCAAAATATTTCCCGTCCACACTCAACCTAAAAAATTTAGAAAATTACAGTAAAGTCAAAGACATGAAAAACAAAACCCCACTTAACCTCAAGAGAACAAGGATTTTGTTCAAACTTTAGCAAGGCCTATAGAGCAACATCATTAAAATTTCTTAATTGATTTTTTCTATAATAAAAAAAAATATATAAAAAGTGTATAAAAGTAATCCCATTAAATTAGATCTGGGCAACTGACAGATTCACTACTAGCAAATAGAAAGACTAAAGCTCTTTGTTCTACAAAAATTGTTTTACATTTCTCTTTTGCTTGGGGACATACTACTGAATTGATATGAAACTATAAAAAACAAAAAATAAAGTTATTTTTGATCAATTTTATTTTATTCTTATTGTGGTTCTCACAGTGGAGATAACAGGACTGAGAGCCTGAAACCACTGAGAATGCTAAAAAGGAATCAAGAGAAAACAACTGAGTAATGGAGTACAACAGAGTACAAAATGTAATTTAATGGATCAAAAAAATGTTTTTATACCTACTAGACTTGAATGGACAACAGACAAATTTACATCATTTCGTTCTGCAATAAAATTTATACTTTTACTCTTTTGGGGGAAAAATGTATCTTTTATTTCTGCCAGTTATTGCCAATCACAATGCTGTAATGCTCCGGTGACATTAAAGTCAATACCCCTTAGGAAATTTTAGATGTCATATTTGAAAATGAAAGCCTAACTGACAAGAAAATAAAACATAAAGGCACTATGGGCTAAATTTACTATGCAAGACTGAGACATTTTTAACTGTATCACACCATGTATTGCCATTTTTCATCTGAGACAAAAAAAATTAGCACTAACCACCTCTCACATGGAGAAGAAAGAATACCTGACCCATAAAGTTCTGCTAAATAGCTTCAGTTCTCTTTGTACTTCAGCAATCTTCCTTAAATCTTGGAAAGCCTTTGGAGAACTGCAGGAGGTAGTATCCAAAGCCTAGCAAACAGCTATTTTTGCCCTCTTTTCTGAGTGGCAAATTGCTCAGACATAGCTCAGACTCGGGCTTGTGCAATTTAAAAGGATGTGGAAAACAAACAACAACAGTAAAAGCAGGCATGACAAAAAGACAATGTAGAATGAGATCAGAAGTTGTTTTTGGCTTTGTTAAGAAAAAAGAGAAAGAAAAACTAGACAGAATACCAGTAAAGTGTTGTTCTTTAAGAACTGTTACCCTTTTCCTCTACTTATGCTCCAGTGCGACAGTCACAGAATTACAGGAGTCACCTCTGGAGAGCATCTAGTCCAAACCCCCTACTCACAGCAGGCATACCTACAGCAAGTTGCCCAGGACCATGTCCAGTCTGGTTTTGAGTATCTGCGAGGATGGAGACTCCTCAACCTCTCCAGGCAACCTGTTCCAGTGCTCGACCATCCTCACAGTAAAAAAGATTTTTCTTATGTTTAGATGGAATTTATTGTGTTTCAATCTGTGCCTGTTGCCTCCTGTCCTGTCACTGGATGCCACTGAGAGGGAGCTGGCTCCATTTTCTTTACTTCCTCCCATCAGACATTTATACACATTGATAAGATCCCACTCCCCAAGCCATGGCCTCAAAAATAATGTAGAGTGGCCTCGCAATGACATCAGCCAGCTCCCTCACCACTCACAGGTGCCTCCTATATGTCCAGTTTGTTTAAGTGTTCCCCAACCTGGTCCTCCTCCACTGAGGGTAAGTCTTCCTTGCTCCAGACTTGCCCACAGCTCTCAGGGAGCTGGGATTCTTGAAGGCCAATCTCACCACTAAAGACTGAGGTGAAGGCAGCATTGAGCACTTGGGCTTTTCTGTGTCCTTTGTCACCAGGTCCCTTGCCTCATTCAGCAGCGGGCCCACATTTTCCCTAACCTTCCTTCTGCTGCTGATAGACCTGTAGAAGCCCTTCTTGCTGCCCTTCGTGTCCCTCGACAGATTGAACTCCAGATGGACTTTGGCTTTCTAACCCCATCCCTGCATGCTTGGACAGTGTCTCCAAATTCCTCCCAGGTCACTCATCCCAGCTTCCACCTCCTCCGGTATGCTTCCTTTTTTTGTTTAAATTTTGTCAGGAGCTCTTTGTTTGTCCATGCAGGCATCCTGCTGCCTTTGCTTGACCCCCTGAATGTGAGAGTGGACACTTCTTGAGCTTGGAGGAGGTGATTCTTGAAAATCAACCATTTCTCCTGGACCCCTCTTCTCTCCAGAGCCATAATGCATGGGATTCTTTCAAGCACACGCCTAAAGAGGCCAAAGTCTGCTCCTTCTTCATTACCTTACATGTTCATTACCTTCTTATTGTAATCCCAGATCCTTCTTCAATACCTCATTATTTCTCTCCTTAACTTCATCATCTTCTGCCATTTCACTCAGGATAAGAGATGGTTTGGAAAAATGCGTGTGGGTTGTTCTGCCAGGTGTTCTCAAGCAACATGAAAAAAATTCTCAAGCTCTTCCTGCCTTTCTAGCAGCAATTAACTTGATTCTCCCTCCTTTGGCAGTCACCAATCTTCACTTACCCGATGAGAACTTTACCCTCTTTCAGACCTCTACCTTCTTCAAATTTGTGTTTAACTGGACACTGATTTCCAGAAGCCTTTGGGCAGAGCAGGAAGAAGTGGCAGACAGTGGAAGAGCAGGTGGAGCGGAGTAAGGAGTAGGAGTAAGGAGTAGGAGAGACAGCATCACCACAAATCTGGCTTCCTTACTTGTAAACTATGCTTATTTTCTCCTTTATCATTTAAGGATTTGGGGCAATATTGGAAGCAATGCCTATAATCATATGCTAAATGAATGTCAGCAGAAGAGCTGACACAAACTACCTCCTCTGCCTCCAGAAAACAGGGCAAATGGGACCTATTTGCTTGTGTATTGGAGTTACTCCTTTTCTGTGTCAACAAAGTCAAAGCCATCATCTATGCAAAGAAAAAGATCTTTAATTTTCTGGATATCTACTGTTCTCAGAGTGGTATCATGACTGATATTTACAGATTGCCACAATAATTTTTATGAAAAAAGATTTGGAGTAGAAACTTCTGAGAAACTGTGGCAAAGAGTTGTCCAGAGAAATCAAAGAACAAAAATCATCTAAGAAAATTTCTTAGAGAGGAGAAATTTCCTATAGCATCAGAGTTTTACCTTGTTCAGAGACGGTAACAGACTTATTTTGCCTTTTTGAATTTAATTCTCATTTGAAATTTCATTTCGCAGTAATTCAAATATTTCAAATGTGAACTCCCATCTTTTTTTTCTGGTAAAGTCCATATTCATTCACTGATATGAATATATTATGATACTATCATGTTATCATATTATTATATTACTGATAATTGTTAATTTACAAGTCAAAATCTCCATTAACAAACTTTCTCTCTATTGAAAAGCTACAGAAAAGAACTATGAAATAAAAAGACATGTTGCATAACTTGAACATAAGAAATTTCTGTATCACTTCTGTCTGATAAAATATCCAATATAATATTAAAAGACATTTCAGGTGTAAAAATCTTGGCCAACTTGAAAGATAACTCATATTATTATTTAACAAGATGAAAGATGAGAGTAATTTGACAAGTACTTTGGTCAGATTGATTATCAAATATTTAGGTTATAAATAAATGTGTAATAACTTCTACAATTACTACAGCTACTTAACAGACTATCACTTCAATATGTGAAAAGAAGGATAAAATTTTCTTTCCCTGTTTAGCCATAGGTATATATATTTGTGCTCACATAAAGACTTTTTAAATACTCTCTGTTTATGACATATGAATATTCATATTCAAATGACAGGGATGCAGGTAGAGAAATGTGTAAAGAAATAGGAGGCTGAAAGATTATGGAAGGAGATCGTATATAGAGGTATAAATATACTGAAAGTGCTATGCTTCCATTAGCAAATGCTGTCTACTGAGCCTATAGTATTTATTTCTACAAGAGGAAAAAAGCTTCAGGTCCTGAAGTTAATAAACACAGATGCACACTGAACCATTAAAGCCTTCCCTTGATAAGTTGCTTTGAGGAGAAAAGGGGGAAATAGCCAGAAACTTAAAATCGTGGCCTACATAAACTCAACTTAATTTCTTGTAAGGTACAGAAAAAAAAACCCTAAAAAGATAAAAGAACTCAAAGAATAAAAGATAGTAAAAACTAAAATATAGTAAATATAAACAAATTACAATAATTAAAGATGTATAATATATATAAAATACAGTATTTATAATATAAATGTTTTTGCCTGGCTATGAAACTAAACATAAAACAATTGGAAAAAAATTAATTATTCAGGTAAATTCAATTAATTCAATTAGTTAGACAATCCATAAAGTGCTTATATGACTTGCGTATGGTCCTCTTTCTCAAACATAATTTTTTTAGAAAACTTATTTAATTACACTTCACTCCAAAATACTTTAATTAAACCTGACATAGACACCAGCTCAAAATCTTTACCAGCTAATTCATAATTGAAACGATCATTTACTTTACAGTACAATAATCTCCCAACATTATACTGAAAAGGTGTTGGAGATGGTGCAAATTCAACTTTATGTTGATTTTCTCTGCCAAAAATATGGAAGTGATAAAGACACAACAATTAAACAAATGATTGCCTTATAAAAAGCCCCTGGATCCATTTTGAACAGAAATGAATAAAAGCAGTTTTGCCAAAAAGTGGCTGGTATTAGTTTCTATATTTGCTCTTTCTTGAGGTTATATATATATATTAAGCTGGAAAAGAACTGATGTGCCATATCCTCCAATTTTATGCTTATATTGAAATTAATGTATGTGAAATGTTTTTGACTGCATTATCTGAAGCGTTATATCACTTTCTCTTAACAATACCACTGGACGCAAAACTTCAGATCACCCTCTGGCCCCTATTTTCTGAGCATCTTCTATACCATAAGCCATATAAGATAAACCACACCAGCCTCATTTTGGAAGCTTTCTTGAACTTCTGATTATATATATGTGTGTGTGTGCACAAATATAGACATACATATATGTATGTATATATGTATACACATATATAATGTGTATACACACACACATACACATATATAAAAAAACCAGTGCATCCACATCTTCAGTCACATGTGTGATTCTAGCCTCCGAATCTCAGGGAAGGCACAGTGGCGTTAAAGAAGGTATAGAGCTAAAACAGCCTAGGGAATAGAGCAGCTGCCTTTCAAAACATATTGAAGAATTTGGAACTCTTGAAAAGCAGAAAGCTTGGGAGAATATGAGCAAGGTTTACAAGATCATGAAGGCAGTGAATACAAAACCTTCTTCCCCCCCAAAGGATTTTCACAACGGTCATTCAACCAACTTTGTACACTTAGGGGTAAAGTAAGAAGAAGTAGGAAACACTCTGTATGTGCAATCCCATTATCTATGGGATAGCTAGGCCACCTCACACAGAGATCTACATATGGCATCCTGATCTCAGTATATTCTCCAGACTATCCTATCTGATTACCTTTTAGTCTCAGGGAAATATTCTGTCTAAGGCTTTATCCTAGGGCATTACTGAAACAGGAGACACAAGGAGAGTCTGCTTCTTGTCCAATCTCTGCAAAGAGGAAGGCTTGAGAAAGCTTATGTAGTCACTACATCTTGAATTGCTTCAAAATCTAATTTTACGACATTCAAAAGCTTCCTGACAGTGGAAAATAGCAAAGGTGGCAGTTTCTTTGCTGTGGGTTGAGAAAAATTCAAAGTTGATGGGATCAATATAACACATAAAAGGCAAAGAAAGCAAAATATTTGGAAGAAATGAAAAAGTTCTTCCTGTGCTCCAAAGTGTTTGGTAAGGGAAATAGCTCCATTAAAAACATGAGACTTCATATTGACGGTTTTTCTGGAAAAGCCAAGTAAAAATCTATGAGAGCTGACTAACCTAAAAACAATCCACAGATGCCGTTGAAAATAAGCAACAATGCAAGACCAATATTATCATCAGTGGTGAAGAATATCATTTTTCAAGTCATCATTACTATGTGAGATAAAATGTGTAAGGTATATAGTTTTCTGCAGTAGTCACTTTGAGAAATAAATATCTCTCTAGACTGAAGATGACTTTAAACAGGAAAAAGATTGCTGAACTTTTTGCATGATACCGTTAGGAATGAACAGATTCAGCAGTGAAGACGCTCATTAAAGACAGTTTATGCTAATGCATTATTATTTCAGCACCACTGCACGACAGAGACAATGAATAAAAAATTGCTATCTATCTGTGGTCCATTCCTTCCTTAAAATTCATTTTTACTGTTTGGGTTTGTGCTTAGGAGACACATTGTAATGACAAACTATCAATCATTTTTCAGCTTGAGGTAATATGATTACTTAGATTTTTATTCCTATTTGTAGTCCAGTTCAGAATGTCTCTACAGGAACTGCAGGTTGTGGTAATTATGTGATTAGTAATTAGTATGCGATCAAAATATTCTTCCTTTTCTAAAATCAAAGAGCAATTTAGATTTTTTAAAATGTTCAAAGCACAAATTACTCTCCTCCTCCAGTGAATGTTCCAGCCCTGGAAGATATTGTTAACATCCCCAGTTATTCCATTCAAAAGATAAAGATGTTAGGCAGTCATTATATTCTCCCTGAAGTTTCAACTGACAAGTTGCATACTATGTGTGCTGCATATTATGTATGTTACCCTCCTAAAAAAATACTTATGATATCATTAACTCAGAATAACACACATAATACTTCTTTTCTGATTACTGAAAAGCACACTATGTACAACATGTATAAAAGTAGCTATAAAATACATATGGTACAAGCAGTTTTTACTCACACTAGCATTCAACCTGTATTAGCAAGGAGTGATATTGTCTTCCCCCACTGAGCTAACTACTGTAGTAAAGGCCAGTAAGAATTAGGCACAGACTAAACCTAAAGATGAATCAGAGAAAGGTTAGCACAAAAGTGATTGCCAAGCTCCACTCTGTTGTTATTAATGCAAAGCTGTAAGGGTAATAAAGAAGCTTCTCAGTATCCAGTAGCAGCACCCATCCTGGCCCAATATGAGAATTTCGTTATGAGCATACAGAAGAGCACACTGGGATGCCCATAAGGAAGATTACAGTGTATAATAAGCATTTTCACTACACTTGACTTCATTAAAGAGACACTAATCGTGCCACGCAGAAATTACCTGCAAGGATTTCCATCTCTCCTTGCAAGTGAACTATTAGCAAGCAAACCATTGCCACATGATCTATCTTCACTTGAATGTATGTGATCGTCTCTCCTTTCTAGTCCTCATGTTGCCACTTATAATCAACCAAAGAAATGAGGAAAATTACTAACAGATTACAAAAACCCTATGTCTTATTTGTGGTGTCAAATATCCACAGTCACTAACATCTCAACAATAGTTGGGATAGTCTACTCTTCAATGCAGGCATTTATCGCCTTTATTGAATAGAAAGCTGTGATCCTACTAAGAGATATAACAAAACAAGGAAAGCACTTCGGGTTACAATTTTGTGAGTATGACCTCTTTGTTAAACCAGCGGCTTTAGGTGAACTCTCCCACTCATTCTCTATCTCCTCCCCCTCTTTTTTTTTAAAAAAAATCTGATTAGCATCTTCCCTCTTTTCTTGTTCAAATTCCCTCCCTCCTTACTGTATCTTCCATTTCCACTTCCACGTCCTGCCAAGTTCTTGTCCACTCCACTGCATGCTTTCTTACATCTTCGACTACCAGTTACATGTCGTCCCCCTGCAGAGTCCTCCTGGACAATCCAGTACGGATTCACCCCTCTATCTACTAGTTGTTTTAATACTACAGTCACTTCCTTTGTTCAGGCTCGCCTGCAGAGCCCTTGGTTAGCTCTGAGGCAGCTTGCTCCAGAACTGAAACAGCTTGTTTCACCCCTGCAGACCGACCGCCCTGCCACGAGGGCAGAAGTCACAGAAAAGATCAGAGTTTGAACAACCCAGTACTATGTTCTGCTCCAGTGTCTGTTTTTCAGTGGAATTATCACAAATTATCATTATTTATACTATCTTTAGGTAGCAAGATAGAAAATACAGGCAAATTAAGACCACATCCATGTGTGTGCAAAAGGCAAAGACTCTGAAGCAGGTAAAGCTTTCGCATCAAGATTTTCCACATTTATGTGTCTATTCATTCTATGTTATTTTCATTAATTAACTGTATAGAGCCCAAAGCTTTGCAGAGCATACACCAGCCACAAAACTACAGTAAAAACAAGACACTCCAAACAAAACAAACCAACAAAAAGAATCCCCATTCAGATTTACAATGAATAGAAATAGAAATCAGGAAATGGAATTGTTACATATATCCAGTACAGTTTTCTTGACATGAAGAATTATTAATAGAAGTTGAACTTGCATATTTTCCTCCTGCTTTCCCCATTCTGATTACCTAAACTGAAAAGCAATCTAGCTTTTGCAAACATTCTTCTCTCCCTTCTCTCCCAAATCTTGAGAGACCTTGACATATGGCTGCTGTGCCATCTAGATTTAACAGCTAATCTTCAGGGGCAGGTAACTAGTCCAATCACTCACAATCCACAAAAGAATAGACCAAATATCAAGCTACAATTTCCTGAAGTAGCAAACAAGACAGTGTCTTAAAAACTTACTGTCCTACATAAATAGCAGTACAGTACAGAACATAATATCAGAGGGATCAATTCTGCATACTTGATTTTGAAGAAAAGGGGCACCTGTGCCACTCGGCGTGGTTTGCTGCAGCCTTATATAAATGAATCTAGAGGCAACTGCACCTATGCTATTAGTCATGGAAAACTTTGATGATTCTTCACATTGTTAAATTACATGATCCCTGAACAAGGTTAATTGCCTTTCCAAAATAATTTTCCTTTTTTAAAAAAACAAGTGATAATATATCCATTATATCCAAGTTTTTTTTTTCTTCAGATAACTTTTTCATCTTGAGAACCGTGTATTTTATCACAGAATCTGCTCACCTGTGGACTATCCTCCAGGTTATATTCTTCTTCAAACACAGATACAGTCTTTTAAGACATGGTATCTTACTGATGCTTTTGGAAGTGTAGTTTAAAATAGCCTTAATACATCCTTGTTCACCCACACATTCTCACTTTAGATTTTTTTCACAGGCAAGACAGATTAAATGAAAACCCGCAGTGGATCTGTATAGTGGGGTTTCTTAACAAACAGTGAGATTAGAGCTTTTACCCTATGTGACTATTTCACACCCCCACGCTTGCTCCCCCACCCCAAGGCTGCGTTCACTAGTCCTCGACTTCCCTCCCTGGCAGGGATGTTGCTGCTGGCCTGGGAAGGTTGGCTGGAAAGTCGCAGTGGTTCCTGCCATGCCACTGCTTGCAATCCCCATCTCAGTGGCAATGGTAACTATATATAAACTGCTACATAAATGATTTAGAATTTGCTATTATATTGCACTTTTACAAGGAAAAACTAGGTAAATCATTTCTCCAAAACAACTAAAACATTTTCCCAACAAATTTCTTTCTTCATAAGTGCCTCCTCATTTGTTGAGTGGATTTCATTCCTCAGTCTTTGACTAAGATGCTCAAAGGAAGCTATAAAAAAGGGGACACTGGAGACACTATTATAGGAGATTTGTTAACAAAGCTTGCAATAAGCTTTAGCTAATAGGCAAAACATAATTACATTTTAGGACTAACTTACTGAAATTATGATTATGCCATTCATAAATTCATTAAATATTCTTAAGGTTACCACATGGATGCAGATGAAGGCAAAACAGGTAAATTATTAACAACAACAACAACAAACTTGGAAAAACATGGTATTGTCATCTCTATGCAACTGCAAGATGGTGAAAAACTAAGAACATACTTCCTTTTAAAAGCTCATCTTTTCTAAGCAATTTTCTTTCAGATATTCCTAGGCAAACAGGACTTCAAGATTTAGCTGTAATTTGTCTGGTGGCAAAGGAAATTTAATAATCCAAACCAATTCTCCCATTCCCTGATTTGCATTCTCTTCAGTTATATCAATACAAATCTTTATGGGGCCAGGCTATAAATTTGATTCATGAAAAGACCTGGTCAGCAAGAACGCCTAACTTTGGCCTTGTTGTCAAAGAAAACAGAATGAGAGACTATGCTCTCATGCTCAGTTTCTCCAGGTTTTATGGCTGGGCCTGTACCTACGCAGTCCAGCAGAAAGCAAGCCCAGACTGAGCCCATTCCACTCAAGTATCTCATCGTATAACCATGTTTCCTACTTTCTCTTTCTCCACAGGCAAAGAAAACCTTCCCTCTTCCCCTTCAGAACAATCAATTCTAATAAATGAAATAGTATATGATATAGTATATGATATGCAGGTGAGAAACCAGAATCCTCAGATTCCATGTAATCAGTTCTCAAGAGCAGCTGATCCGAGCATCACCAAATTCATTAGATTAGGTGAATTCTGTGGGACATGCAGAGCAACGTGGTAAATTGTGTCACTTCCAAATTACAGCCTAAATTGCCTCCATTCTACACCAGTTTGTTGCACTGAAATCTGAGCAGTTTATATGGACCAAAGAAACATATTATGTATGCGAAGCCAAGAATTTGTTATCCAAATTAATATCTTAGCTAATTAAAAAAAAGCCCAGATGAAATTATTACAGAAAAAGACAGAAAATAAACAATATCATTACAGAAGAAGTTTCATAATAAAAAAGTTAAAATCCTTATTCACACACTTCCTAGTAGCCTATCCTTTCTTGCTGCAGTGTTAGACCTGTCCTTGCACTGCTTCTCTGAGTTCAAAGCCAATGACTTTAGTCTGGGTGGTGGTGGAGAGTTACAGCAAGTTTTCAGACTCTTGAGTTCCTGCATGATGCTGATAGCGGAACTTTTTTCCTCCTCACTTTAGGATGCACTTAGCGTTATTTTTATCCATTTTCTAATAATGCTTTAAAACTTTTTTCCTTTGATCTGCAGTTCCACACACCATTTAAATCTGTTCTACACAGTAGGTTTTACTATGGTTTATATATGTTGAATGCTTGTTCTTTTTTCCCTTTGTGATCCTAAAACTGATTTTACTTTCTTCCAAAGGGTGCATTCCTTTAATGATCAATAATTGAACACTGGTGAATTGTTTATAGCCCTGGGGTCTGCGGTATCATCCTGTGTGCTCACCCTTTTAATTCCCCTATTGTCATTCCTCGCCTGTGCTCCTCCGTGCTACTTCTTTCTTCCAGGGTCATAGTTCATTTTACACAGAATAACAACTTGTTCTTACGGTGCTATTAATCACAGAAACATAACAAAATTTGATAAAAATTGGCTTCTTACTACACAATCCTACGAAAGTAAGCTAAAGCTTACACAGATTGGGTAATAATTACTTGGTCATTATACAGTTGCTATCACAGTTAAAAAAGGTGTAACAGACCTCCAGGCAAGCCCAAGACAATACATAAAAACTAAAGCACTCTTAGCAACTATCTCCAAATTGAATCTCCAATAGCAGCTTGAGTTAGGAATTACAGATCAGAAACACTCTTTGTGTTTATGTTTAAAAAAAGAATACTTCCACAATCAAAGGTCCTTTCTTACGTTATTTGTGCCACCTCTGCCTTCTGGATTCATTCACTTTTTGCATATATCTATTGGACTATGAACAAACTAACCACATCAAATGTGAAAAGATGGAGATAAAACAAGCGTCAAACAAGCAGAGACATCACATTTCCTAATTAATGGTACTAATTCATTCCATATTTTTACTGGAGAAGACTGACAATAGAAGAGACCTCTGGGGGGGGAAAAAAATCAGTTACAGGACATGCACATCTCCATTATTTCTCAGAAAGAAAATGATAAAGTAATGGAAGAACAGCTTTTTTGCCTTCAACCACTTACGTGGGGAAAGTTAAGAAATATATAATTCACAGCCAATGGTAGACAAGACGAATGACAAATCTCAAGTCAAGATGGACACCTACGCATTCCTCTAAATCCCAAAGCACCTAGAACTGAAGAAAAATCCCCCACACTGTCTCTGCTGAATACCAGTACTGTTTGCTGTGCAGTTTTGTTTTGTTTTTAATCATTCAGTTAAAGGACCAATGATTTTTTTAATGAGTTTTCATTTTAACTAGAGACAAGATTCAACAGAATCCTGGTTCTACACATAGCAAATGTCCAAAAATCTTATTAATTCACTGAGAAGTTGGAATGCAAGGAATGGAAAGTCATCTGCCTCAAAAGAGATTACAGTTCTGGATCATTTAAATACCCACACTCTTTCCATTTTTAAAGCAGCTACATGTTTTTTTTGATCTTCAAAGAAAAGTACAAAACAAAGTCATGAACATATCTAACTCCACATACTTTTTAAAAACTATTCAAAAAAGTCAGCTAACACATTTATGAAAGTAAACATAAACTGTAAGTTTATAAACATGCATGAGTGATCAATTACTAAGTCAGTAATCACGCATGCGCAGCTGCTAAATGGATCATATTCCCATGTGAAAATACTGTTCAAGAAAATCATTTTTAAAGGCTGCTCTTAATACAGCAAGTTTTCAAAATGAGAATAAAGTGTTTAAGTAATTTGTTATCTGTTAAAACCACACAATTTGCGAAGGATGAAGTTCTTTCCTTGAGCATAAAATGTAATGTATTTCACTGAATGCCTGTAGCCTTGGTGCATCTCTTACATGACCTTCAACCAACTCTATTAAATGGCCTCTGCATATCTGTGTTTCTAATGCTGGTAACAAGTCTCAGTATCCAATCACAAAATGATAACTAAAACACTGAAAGTACTTTTTTTACTCTCCAGGATGCATCAAGCATAACCAGAGAAGGCAGTACACTTTTATATGTTCTTTCCTCCTTGCCAGAGAAGGCACGTATAGAAATGCGTATTTCCTCAAGAGGCACCAAAAAAACATTGGAAAGGCTACAACAGTACCACTACATAAATGAAAAGCAAATTAAATGTGCTCCAAACATTGAATTCTGCTTAGTTTTAAAATAGAGTTTAAATCACAAGACAACAATGGCCTGCAATAAGATCTTTTTTCTAATTTTTCATTTTTAATTGGTAAGAGTAGAATTTACTTTCCAGCAAGATTCAAAAGTCCCAGGACTTGGGCCATACTAAAAGCTAAATTCACATTGGTGCTAACTGATCAGTATTAGTATTGAAGCTAAGAACTAATTAGTATTGAAGCTAGTTCACTTTTTTCACTAGAAAGCAGCCTTCTCATTTTCAAAGTTTAGGGGTTTGTTTTGAGAGACCAGATTTTTTGTACATGAATTATACTAAAATAGTCACAGTGGCCCTGCTCCTGAATATCAGATTTCTAAGATGTTTAGTCCAAATGGGTCAAGATAAAAGTGGGCATTTATTACCTACAGAAATATACTATTATTAGGTATTTTAATTTTAATGCATTTTTAGGAAACAAAATACTTTGAAATATGAATATTTCCTTAGAGATGGAACTTTATTTGTATGAAATCGATAATTTAAACAAATGTGTACATGGATTTTCAGACTTAAGATCTGGTGTAGGTGGGTGCATTTTCACAGCAATACAAAAAGCATACTTCCAGTTCTGAACACAGAACAAGTACCCCTTTCAAATTTCAAGCCCATCCTTCAAAACACAGAAAACTAAGATTTTTGTTAATGAATTGGTTGCTACATTTTTATTGTTCAAAAATAATGAAAAGCAAATGCCATTTCCTTAAAGATACTTGAGAAATGATTGGTCATTTAAAAATTATATGTCAGACCAGGGTAAATAAACCTGACCAGCATGGAAATTTCAGTTCAAATCATTATAATTTGCAAATTTTAAGAAAATGAGACAGACTTACAATGGAAAGCATCAAACTAGCTTGTCAAGAGGTAGTTCTATCAGTAACTAGGAGTGTATCCCTTAAAACCAGAGCTAGTTAGGGGCATACAGAATGATAGAAACATATTCTGTTGGATGTCTCTTTAGTAAAATTATGAAGCCAGCCATCTAGGGTTTCACTTGTTCTTTGAGATTTGACAGACAATAGATTGAGGAACATGCATGAAAGTAATGTTAATCTATATTTGGTCCTTTCAAAGAAAGTGCCCCAAAAACTCATTACTGCCACTTTATCAAAAGTATCTCAAGTAATGAACATGATCTAATAGGTTTTATAATATGGAAGTAAGTATTTCTAAACTCCTGTTATATGGAACTAAGTATTTTTTTAACTCTTGTTAGAGTTACACTTGGTAAGCAAAGAATATAAATAAAAATGACACTGTAGTTTCTTGCTTACTGTCAGGTTGTACCACATTAATGTTGGGTTACTGGTAAAATGATTCTTTCTTACTACAAGCTCTGTGGACTTAGGGTTTGCATGTCAGACTCTGTTCTTTCAAGTTAATATCATTGCTTGTAATTCTGCACAGCAAATTCTTTCCTCCATTGCCCCTGACCAAATCAGTTTGGGCCTTATATCTTAGAATTTAGTTGAGTTTTAAAAGATAATGAAAATATATAGAATTCAAAAATTAATTGTAAAGAGTTCTTGTAAAGGTTATAAAGCTCTATCCAAAAATTGATCTCTGTGGGAGCATTTTTAGTAGGTAGTGGATTATATGGATTATCTCAATTTTTTGCACTTCCCAATACTGTCAAAAGTAGCTTATCCAGTGTATGCTGATACCTGGCATCACCTGATTTGTGTTTTAAGAACTCTGAAGAAGCTGAGGCAATGACCATGCTCATTCCAAAGTCAGATGAACATATCTGTATGCCTTCATAAAATCTTCACATAACTCAAACATACTTTCAAAATGCGTGCTTCTGCAAAAGCAGATGTTGTAATCTGCTTTAAAAAACTCTAGATCATTTCTCTGAGGAGACAAATTTCTGGCAGTCATTTTTTTTAAAGATTTCAATGTTTATCGTAATGTTTTGGTACTCATACACATTCTTTTATGAAAAGAAGAAAACAACTTAAACTATCTTGGAAATAGAGGTAAACTTTTCTGACACACTGCATGTTTTCTAAACAGCTTTCCTCTAGATGGATACCAAACTTAAGAAATTTTTCACAGAATAGTGAGTTTGGAAGGGACATCTGAAAATTGCCTTGTCCAGCCCCCTGCTCAAAGCAGAGTCAACTAGAGCAGGTTGCTCAAAACTGTGTCAAGTCAGGTTTTGAGGATCTCCAAAAATAGAGACTCTACCACCTCTCTGGGCAACCTGTTCCTGTGCTTGATCAGTAGATTTTTAGGTTTAGATGGAATTTATTGTGTTTCAATTTGTGTTGATTGTCTCTTGGCATGTCACTGGATGCCACTGAGAAGGAGCTGGCTCCATCTTCTTTACTCCCTCC
Source organism: Dromaius novaehollandiae (assembly GCF_036370855.1). Taxonomy (NCBI): domain Eukaryota; kingdom Metazoa; phylum Chordata; class Aves; order Casuariiformes; family Dromaiidae; genus Dromaius; species Dromaius novaehollandiae. Next base: position 191,367 of record NW_026991319.1, read on the forward strand.
CAACTGATATTTATACACATTGATAAGATCCCCCTGAGCCTCCTTTTCTCCAGGCTGAACAGTCCCAGGTCTCTCAGCCTCTCCTTGTATGTCAGACGCTCCAGTCACTTCTTCATCTCTGTGGACTTGCTCCATGTGTCCATCTTTCTCTTCTACTGGAGAGGCCAGCCCTGGGCACAGCTCTCCGGATGTGACCTCATCAGTGCTGAGTGGAGGGGAAGGATCACCTGCCTCGACCTGCCGGTGACACGCTTTCTAATGCAGCCCAGGATGCTGTTGGCCTTCTTTGCTGTGAGGGCACACTGGTGGCTTATGTTCAACTTGTTGCCCACCAAGGCCCCCAGGTCTCCCTGCAAAGCTGCTTCCCAGCTGGTCAGCCTGCAGCCTGTACTGGTGCCTGACTTGGCATTTCCCTTTGTTGAACTTCGTGAGGTTCCTGTCTGCCCGTTTCTCAAGGCTGCTGAGGTCCCTCTGAATGTCAGCGCGCCCACCTGCTGTATCAGCCACTCCTTGGAGTTTTGTATTATCTTCAAACTTGCTGATGGTGCACTCTGTCCCATCGTCCTGGTCATTACTGAAGATATTTTTGCCCAAAAGGTAATAGATTCAGAGTATTCTGAAAGTGAGTTTTATTATAAAAGTCTTAAGTTTTGAATCTTAATCTAGAAGTCTTGAAGATGTTAACCTGTTTTTTATTTTTCTTTGCAGTTTGGAGGATTATATGCATTTATGCATAGGTATATATGGAAAAATGAGCTACTTGCTGATGTATATTTTACTGATATGATTTAATAATGTATTTGCACAACTGCTTATTAATATGAAAGTATAACAATAGTCTACATCTAGATTAACTATACTATTAAACAGTACTGGGGCTTAGACTGAAGATCTACGTCTGTGTAGATTGTCTATATCCTGTTAGTGTTTTATCTAGCCTATTCATCCAAACAATTCCCAGTTTAAGAGTTAGCATTGACCAAAGACCATACTAGGTACTTTGGAGACCAAGAGGTTTTAGTGGAACGGATGTAGCCAGACCATGCCCTTTGGCCTTCCAGGTTGGGAAAAGCGCCTTGGAATAGTTTAGTTCACTGGTACAGAGTTGGCCAAAGGTTTGGTTTGCATTTTTTAAGGAATCGTAGATCTTTCTGGGCAAATATTAAGGTTTTGGTGATTTATTATGGAATGCAAATGATCAAACATAGATATAAGCAAAAGAGGAATATCTAGGGTTTAGTAGGAGCAATCCTGTGGGAGAACTGGAAAAGCAACTAAGCAGTGTGAGAAGATTGAATCTGTGTGACTAGGTTTGTTTCATTTCTTTCACTGAAGTCAAACACCAGTAATGGATGAGGAGATTTTCTATGCGATGTTTTTGCAGGGAATGGCACTTGCTTGTAGGCTGCTGGCTTGGAATAACACTTGGGACTTCTGTTGGCAAGGGGAGAGGTTTTTGCATGTAATGGGGAAAGTGAAAGTCTGGGAGAATTTCTGTTTAATTAAGGCATAGCCCTAGACTCAGTATTTGCTTTGATCTTTTCCCAGCAAGCGTGTGATGCCAAAGTCTATTTCAGTTAGATTGTAACTGTGGAGAGAAAAAATGCCTCTTAATATTTCCAAGTTAAAAAAAAAAAAGAAAAAAAAAGAACCAAACAAGGAAAAATAGAAGTATATTTGCTTTTTAGTTTTGAATAAACTCATTTTCTAAGAGGAGCGATGTTTTGCTAATGATAGGTGGACATGCAAGGGGAAAAAAGATCTTGCACTAAGAGTTCAAAAGATAGACTGGTATCTTTTTTTTTTTTTTTTTTTTTTTTTTTTTTTGCTTCCAGATGAAGTAAAAGGTGAAGAGGACAGGAGAAGATGAAAGGAAGAACAGTATTAGACAGGCCTGGCTTTTTTCCAAATTTGATTTATAAATTCTCAGCTGATGTTTTCTGTATCATGTGATTTCGTATAAGAATGCATGATTATTGACCTGTCTGTTCACATGTCCCTTTTTAAACTACATACCAGTATATTTTTGTGATTGCACTTGCTGAATTCAAGTGGGAACATAAATATATGCATTAGAAAATTCATGTCTTTATTAATTTGCCCTCTTCTCTTCAGTTTTAATGCTTTGAAGTTTATTGAATCTGCCTTTACAAGGAGTCTGTCTTTTTATAAAGCGTTTATTGAGGGCCTTTAGGAAGATGTATTTCGTAAATGTAAGCAAATATTTAAATTCCAGTAACTTCTTATAGTTTGATATCTGATATGCTTTTTAAGGGGAAAAAAACACTGTAAATGAAATTAAAATCTCTATGGTTATTAAAACGTTATGGTTTTAAAGAGTTTTTAAAGGTTTTAAAGTTTTTTTTAAAAGAGCAGAACAAAAAAGAGAAAAGCAGAAAAAATATTCTGTGTTGGGGAAAGGCTAAAAATCCAAATTTCCTAGCTTTTTTATCTAAGAGAATTTTATCATAAATTTTACTTTGTGAAGAATTTTTGCAGAGAGGGAAAAAATACTCATCAACCCTTATCTTTATTATTGTAGTAAGATCAATGTACAATTTTAGTAGGACATGTACAAACCAAACTTGGTTTATTTTGAAAATCCCCTCCATCAGGAGTTGCACATGGGATTATATGTTATAAAGGCATATGGATTGACAAACAGAAAGTAAAATAACACTGTAGTAAAGAAAAATAATGGCAACAATAAACACAAATAACTGTCAACCAAACTGCTTAAATACTGTGCAGATTCTCACAGCATGTAATTTTTTTTGCCTCATTGACTACATCTGTTGTAGTGAAGTAAACCAGCCTAGGCAATATTTCTGGTCAGTGAATTCAGCCGTCTGCTCTGTCAGTCTGTTAGAATGATCTCGGGCTTGGTTTTGGCATCGGCTCCTGGGCATGGGGATTTTCATATCTTTTTACTTTTTCTCAGAGATATCTTGTGATGTTAGTGAGCCAAATTTTCTTAATTCTGCAATTCCACTGAAGTCAGGAGAAATACATTCATATAAGAGATAAAAAATTGCCTTTACGATACCACTAAGTACATAGTAGATATCATGTAAGAATTTTGACATTTTTGTGATCATTGTCAACATTTAATAAGAATATTGGGAAGATATTAGAGGAATAGTTTTCAAATGCTGAAAACATTTGTTTCTTAAAAGAAGGTAATATTTTTTTTTACCCATGTTGCTATGTCCTTTATCTAACTTTTCTATAATGTAGACACTGAAATTGAATTTAGTATTCAAACATTGAGGAGTGGTCTAACTCATGTCACAGGCAGGAAAGGTACTGTTTCCTGTCCTCCTTGTTATCAGTTATTAAAGGACAGTTTCTTTTTCTCATCAATTTTTTGGAAGGTCGTGCATTGTGGATTATCTACTATCAATCCTAAAACCTTCTCAGAATCATGTCTTTCCAGAATACAATCTGCATCCCATAAATACAATCTACCTTATTATCTTTTGCTCTGTGACCTACCATTTGGCAGTGCATGTCGTGAGATGAGCCCATCTTTGAAGGGGAAGGTGGGAAGATACATATACCATTTATTTGGGTGTGTCTGTCTTTCGAGTCCACACCCTAGTTTTACTTTTTCCTTTCCCCTTTTCCTTCCCCTTCCTTGATTTTTCCTCTCTTCCTTCCCCTTCTCCTTCCCTGTTTTTCCCTTCCCCTTTTCCTTCCCTGTTTTTTCTTCCATTTTCCTTCCCTGTTTGCTTTTCCTTCCCTTTTTCTTCCCCTCTTCTTTCCTTTTTCTTTCCTTGTTTCTTTTTCCTTCCTTCATTGTTCCTCTTTTCTTTCCTCTTTTCCTCCCCTTTTTCTTTCCTTTTTTTTCCCCCTGTTTTGCCCAAATGGGGGGCAGGTTTAGCTGTTTAAAACAAGAATCCAGAATGTTTCCTTGCAGGTTTTATGTCATCTTGGCTCATACAAACAAGTCAGAAGCTCCTGAGTCTTTCACCTCAGCCTGTCCAGTTGTTCAGACTACAAGCACTACAAGCACAGAAGCAGGAAGAGGGAATGGCAGCAGATCCCAGGGGGCTTATGGAGGAGACATGCAAAGCAGGACAGGAGCTCTGCAGGGAGCGTCTGGAGGATGTTTGGAGTGGAGCACCATCGGATAATTGCATAGGCAAGATGGCAGGCTGTTCTCCCAGTGCCTCCTTCTCCAAGCTCACCTGTTGCTGCTCAAGAGCTGCACTTAGAATATCTTTGAAAAATGAAATATCATACCAATATCTGTTGTCCTTGTACCAAGCCAGCCATGTCCTACACTCTTTTCTTCTTTGCCTTTGATACTGTTCTGTCTCTGCAGGGTATGTTCCATTATGAACTGGAGTTTGTTTAGGAGTGATGGTGGTGGTGTGAGCTATCCAAGCTTTCCAAGCTGGGCGAAACAGAATTTATAATAGTCTCAGTTTAAAAAGGCAATTTCTTGGGGAAATGTTATTAGGAACTTTCTTGTTCTTAAACATCAATGAAAAATACACGGAATACAAAATAGAAATAGCTCATGACTTCCCTAATGTGACAAGATCAGTCCAACAACAGGCACGTCCTCTGATCATGAGTTGTTCACACATCAAGAAAGTCAGGTCACAGCTTGCGGTTATTCTGCTATTCTTGTCCTTAACATGCACATTGATTTATGGCTTTGCGTCTTTGAGGGTCTGCTTGGAGTTGGTGAGATTCAAGTTGTTACTTCATTCTTTGAAAGAAACCCTGAAGTTGGTCCCCAGGCATTTCCAACAACCTTTGAACATGGAACCATGATTTCTTAAACATGTTGTTTTCAAGAGTACTGAGTGGCTGATTGCACCATATCAATGTGCATTGGCCCATTTTTGTTTGGCTTATTGCATTCTGACTGACTCACTCAGAAAGTGTGACCCCAGCCTTGCCAGACAAAGCAGTCTTTGGTGAATTAGGACCAGGTGAAGCCACCCAGTGCAGAAGTTCATCAACAACAATAACCTTGACAAAAAAGCAAAGTACATTACAGTTATAAAAAATGTTAGTAGGAGTTGGGTAGCAAAGTTTGCCTTCCTTTTTTTTTTATTATTATTATCTACCTCACACCAGATTAATCTCATCAGCTGGATCTTGACAGATGTAGTCAAGATCTTGTGCAGGTGGTGCTTCTGGCTTAGTTGCACTTAGTGACAGGGTTGGGTGCCCTTTTCTTGCTCTTGAGATGCTTCTGTTTGAAGTAGTAGGTGGCCTCCTTTACCAGGCAGGGCAGGTGAACTGCTGCTTCCTGTGGCTTCTCCCTACAGCAGTTGTGGAATGCTTGGGGAGGGGTTGGTTCTGAGGGCATGAGCTGAGTCTTCTTCAGCAGCATAAGGCAGGGGCTCCAGCATGGAGCAGACAGACCCCAGTGAAGATAATCTTGTTTCTCACGCTGAGGAGGAACTGGGGTACCAAAGGGATGGTGAGCAGGATAGCAGGGAGGAATGGGAGACTTAGACCCACTGTTGCCTTTTCTCCCAGGGGCTCTCCATGCTTTTCCCAAGGAGAGGGCAGGCTGCATTGCTGCTCCAAGGCCAGAGTGCCCCCACTGAGACCCTATCAGCTGTGGCCTCTGCAGTTTGGGCCAAGCCAGCTACCACTAATTTAAACCATCCCTGGACAAGGTTAATTGTTAGAGTGTGTCTGAGAAAGACATACTCAGTGGTGCGCCCTTTACGTGTTCCTGGAGGGTCAACCCCTCAGCAGTGGCACTGATCCTTAGATTTTAGGCCTTGTGATTTCCCCCTTGATTTCTCCAAGTCACTTTCACCTCCTTTTGTGCCTCCAATCTCCTTTCTCTTCTGCAGTCTCTTGATATAATCATGAACATGTCCAGGTGTCTGGCAATGCACTGGACCCTGCTCTCTGCCATGCTAAGCATGTGAGTAGAACTGAGACTCTCCAGGTGCATGTGGCAGGTAGCATGGGTGGCGGGGGGAATGGAAGGATTAATAGTGATCTTCTGTTTCTTCCTTAGGGAGGAAGAAAGCTGTCAAAAGACAGCAAGCTAGCAAGAGGGGCATCCCTCCACCAGAGTCTCAGTCAAGGCAGAGATGGGAGATGAGCATGTATGGCAGGAGGCACACGTATACCCAACTTCTTGGTATCCCCTGCTTTGCAGGGAGCCTGCTCCAGAGTTCTGCTCTGGAGAAAAGGGCTGTTCCTCTCTGCAACTGCTCCAAGGCCTGCTCTTCCTCCGAGTAGTCTGCTATACATGCGTAGAAAGTAGTTAACAGTTTGATTAGTGGTTTTCCAATTTTTGAAAGTAGAGGGATAAAGTCTTGCAAAAAGTTCATTCCGAAATTGAATGCAACTCAGCTTCTCCTGTGGGAATGGGGAGTCTTATAATTAGCTCTACCCATTGATGAGCTGAGCGCCATTCATCTTGACCCTTTTTAAGCATCAGATTTTACTAATGGGGCTTTATCATGATTAATTTAAAACCTGTGTTTTGCATAACGCTGATTACTTCTCCAGTGTACTGTTGTACTTCGACTTCAGTTTGTCCTTGTACCAAAGTGTCATCCATATATGGTATGGCCCCGAGAGTACCATAGGCCATTCTTGTCCAGACTAGCCTTATCTGGGACCTCTACCCACACACCCTATGCCCATGGGCCTGGAAGCTCCACCTAATCTCTAGACTTGGCCCCCAGTCCTGGTCCCAACCATATTATAGGTGGGCCTATGCCCAGCATGGTCCCCTGCTGGTCCTGAGTCATTGACTGGACTTCCCAGGATGACAACTCATCACCTTGCTTTGGTCTCAGGTTGCTGTCAGTCTGACCTACATTATTCTATAATTCTAATTTTGCAGTGATCCAGACTGGGACTGACTGGCTGCAGAGCAGCACTTGTGGACAGCCCCGGGGGGCCTGGTCAACATAACGATCAATGTGCCCTGACAGCAAAGAATGCCAACAGTCTCCTGAACTGTATTAACAGAATACCCAGCAGGTTAGGGGGGGTGATTTTTCACCTTTATTCAGAAATCATGAGACCACATCTGGAATAGTGCATCCAGCTTCAGGTGCCTCCAATACAAGGAAGATAATAATAACCTAGAACATGTTCAGCAGAGGGCCACCAATGTGTTTAAGAGTTGAAACACTTGCCCTATGGGGAAAGGCTGAGGGAGCTGGGCTTGTTCAGCCTAGAGAATAAATGGCTTCAGAGGGAACTAACAGGAGACCCCCAATGCCTACATGGAGGTTACCAAGGAGATGAAGCCAGGCTCTTCACAGTGGTGCATGGTTGGAGGATGAGAGGTAATGGGCATAAATTGAATGAGAGGTTCAGGCTGGATAAAAGGAAAAGCTTGTTCACCATGAGGACACTCAGGCAGTAGAACAGGTTGCCCAGAGAGGTTGTGCAGCTTCCATCCTTGGAGGTTTTCAAGACTCAGTTGGATAAAGCCTAGAGCAACCTGGTCTGCCCTCACAACTGATGTTGCTTTGAGCAGGAGGTTGGAAATAACTCCTTACATCACTTCCAACCTGAATTATTTTGATTCCATGATTTCACAATAGAGGAAGATCAGCTTCTTAGTTGTGTTAAACAATATTGCATTAGTCTGAAAGTGAAATGAATGTATGGGTTTTTTTTTTTTTCCAGAATCTTATTTCCTTTACTCAGGTTTGTGATTAAATTCCTCTCTTTCATCCAGTTTCTGTCAGGGCATTTTCCTCAATGCAAAAGAGCTTCAGGCCTCTACAGGCCTTCACTATTCCCAGACCTTACAGACACTCTCAAATGCAAATGTCTTTTTGTGCCCTACCTACCAACATGCCTGCCTATTAAATTATTCCACTAAACCCACCAGAGATCTCTTCAGCATTCTGTCAAAGCCCTGCTGTGTTCTGGCAAAACAACCATTTTCTACTTCTCTTGGGGTCCTTGTCCAGGTTGGAAGAGGCCAAATTTAGCTGAAAGCAAAGAGCAGCCTTGACCGTGTTAGGTCCTGCTCTTCACTGTTCACTGTAAATGTTTGATTTCCTCTGAAGTTTTCTACTCTGAGAACTGCTGCATTGATTGCTTTTCATCTCAGAAGTGCCATCTTGTGTCATGACACAGGATGGTATGGAAATTGAGTATCTTTAAATTTCTGCAATGAGTGATTGCATTGTGCCTGGCACATACTTCACAGCTTTTAGGTTGCAACATAGCTGTAGTACTGCAAGGCAACCTTCATGGCTTGATCTCTTTTGGTCCCAGAACTTGATGTCTGCATTGTGTTTTCTGGTACTGTGAGGTACTGTGATGATATCTGCTGTTTCTTGTTCATCATCTTCCTGTAATGAATCAAGAATGAAGGATGGAAAAACAGGGGAGTAGTTCAGCTACAGAGAAGACAGCCAACAGCTAGAAAGCCAGCATCTCCACCTATTGATGATCCTCTAATTATGTGTGGCTGTCACTTTCCGGTGTTTGTCTATTGCATATCCCTAGCTGTCCAAAGCTGTGATAGTATAGCTTGAGTAAATGGCTCAGACCAACAGAGCAAGTTAGTTAAGGTTTGATCTCTAGATATAGAAAGCAATATAGACGCTCTTAAACTTGTGAATTACACATTCACATTTTAATTATCAATTACTACTACTATGTAGTTTAAATGACAACCAAATTCTAAGCACTTATGCAAGGTACATTCAGTTAATGTCAAAAATTGCAAAGCTGTAAACATTTTGGAAGTAAACATCTGTAAACATCTTTTGGAAGATTGGACTGATACTGGCTTTCTTTCAGGCCTCAGGCACCTCTCCTGATCACCATGACCTTTCCAAGAGGCTTGAGACTGACCTTGCAATGACATTGGTCAGCTTCCTCAGCACTCGTGGGTGCATGCAAGCAGGGCCCGTGGACTTGTGGATGTGCCGTTTGCTTCAGTAATCCCTAAGCCGTTCCTCCTGCACCAAGGGAAAGTCTTACTTTCTGCAGACTTTCCCTCTGGTCTCTGGGGCCTGGGACTGCTGAGGGATGATCTTACCAGTAAAATCCTGCTCACTGGGATGGACGGTCCTGGAGCTTGGTAGAGGGGATCCTTGAATATCAACCAGCTTTCTTGCATCCCTCTCCCCTTCTCGGGCCCTATGCCATGGCACGTTTCCTCATAGAGCAACACAGCCTCATGCACCAGCCAGGTGCGAGCTCTTGTTCTGCCACACACATCTCAGCCACTTGATTTAGGAGAGCAACTTGCAGCCAAAGCACTTTGGCATCCACTCAAGAGCCAAGCATCAGTGCAGGCTGAGAAAGACCATCCTGGCAGGTTTCACAAACATTTGGCCTGGCACTCAGATGCAGACTGCACATGTAGGAACTTACATTTCAGTACCTGTGTGCAAGCATTTTCATGAGCCTACCTAATCCTTCTGCATAGTCTTTTGAGTCTTTCTGCAGACTCCTGGGATGGACCTGAGTCAAGCTGGGATTCAGCTGCCTGGAAGTGGGTGTCTACAGGCATTAGGGTATCCCAGGGCACCGCAAGGAATTTTCGAAGGCATCACAAGTGGATGCTGGTGCTAGTGTTTAGGCAACTGAAATCCATTCTCAGACTGGGATTGTAGCTGAGATTCCCACTTCACATGTTGATGCCACCTTTAGACACCTGGAGTGGAGGGGGGTCACTAATGTGGGGCTGACCACTAGGCTGACTGCCTGCAGAGGAAGCGTGAAACTTGGGATTTGGGGCATCGTCTGAGCCCTGGTTCTCAAGCGTGCACAGGGCCTGCTGCTTGCCCCCTCCAGAGCTCGAGTCCTCCTGTGCTAGCAACAACAGGCGATGTTGCAGCTGTGTGGGGAGGCCTGTGCACTGGGGGCTTTTCACCAATACAGAGCCAGCTGCTGAAGCTGGGAGCTCCTCCAGCATGAAGCCTATCTCGGCCCTTGTCCTAGGCACCATTTGCCTCCCTGCAGCCACCACCAGGACACACAAAGGCAGCTCATCTCTGAGCACGTCCCTTCGACCCTCTCCATGGCAGGAGCCAGCGCTGGGCATGTGGGGCTGAGACGCGGAGAGCAAAGGGGGCATCATGGGAGCCAGCAGCAGTGTCACTGTGTCATAAGAGGTGCTGGGCGGCCGAGAAGACTGCCCTTTGTGCCCGCAGCCCCCAGCCCGCACCCGCAGCTCTGCCCCATGACCCGGCCGGCGCATCACAATGTGCGGCAGTGACACCCGGGTGGCCACGGTCACCAGCACCCCCCCTTGCCCCAGTGCGGCGCCGTGCCGGCGCAGGGCAGCAGGGAGACGCAGGCTCCCTGCCCATTGGCACTGCCAGCACAGGGACACTGCTCCCAGCCTTGCTCAGGCCCGGCCCGTGCCTGGCGCTGCTCGGCGTGGGGCACGGCCACACCATAGCCGTCTGCCCAGCTGCAGCACCATGGGCCAGGCCAACTGCTGCGGCGCCTGGGGCACTCGCAGCCCCGCTCCTGGCACGCAGGCACAGCCCGGGGCCCCTGGCTACGTGGCTCCTGGTGCCAGCCTTGGGCTCATGGGCAGGGGAGCCTCCCGGCCCCCGGCGCCGCTTGGCGCCTTTGTGTCACGCAGGAGCCCCCAGCTCCTGCTCAGTGACCGGGCGCAGGTGACCCGGCACCACAGGACGAGGGACAGACACATCCTGCTCTTCCCCAACGCCATCGCCATCGCCAGATTCAAGTAAGATTAGCAACCGCAGCTATCCTTCCTCCTGCTACCACCTCTACCACCAGCCCCAGGGCACTGCTCCTCCCCGGAGCTGCTTCCGCGGGAGCAGAAAGTGCCTCCTGGGGGCTGCCTGCACAGCACCTGGCCATCAGTGGACAGGGGCTGGCTCATTTTAACCTTGGCAGGACCGCACAAGCAAAGCAGCACGTGCTTTCCCAGCAGCCTAAATGCCAACGGAGGTGCCCACAGCTGGGCAGGAGAAGGGATTTTGGCCAAACTCTTTGCATTTGTTCCTTACTGAACAGCATCTCTCTGCAACAAACAGCAATACTGCCAAATATTGCTGATCTGGATCCTCTAGAAGCCAAATCCCCACGGAGGCTGCCCAGAAGGAGGCCTTCTGCCTATTCTCACTGCGTATGCGATGTGTGGATGCCCTTTGCTCCCGACAAGGACTTGTGTCCAAATGACCTGCAGTCCTCTGCATGGGTGTCCCTGCACTGCGGGTAGGAACACCCTTTCCCTGTAATTCAGGGAGGTGTAAGAGGAAAGGGGCAGGCTCCTGGTTTTGCTGTCCTGATTCGCAGCCCCTGATGAAGCGCCTGCTGGCACTGCTGACCAGCGGCGACTTTTTGGAAGTGCCTTCTGTGTGCGCTGGGCCTGAAACTCCTTTCTTCTGCCTGAGCCTTGGGGTGGCTGCCTCAAGGCTCTGCCCCTGGGAAATGGCTCTGCCCTGGAGGGCTGCTGGGGCTGCCCCCATGACACAATCTCCAAGTCAGACTCTGCTCTTGCCCCCGGCAGATGCGGCTCCACCTTCCTCCTGAAGCACCGAGTGCGTCTCGGCGAGCTCTGGGTGCTGTGTCGGAAGCATGAGGTGGCGTGCGAGTGGGAAGATGAGGAGGAGGTTTTTGGCCTGAAATGTGCCAATAGCCTCGTCCTCGTGTGGCCCGGTGACTTCTGCGTGGTCACTTTCCGGTGAGTCTTGGGGACACGTCCAGGACTGTTCTGGGGGGTAAAGAGCACTGTGCTGGCCTTCAGGTCTCTGTGGGCTTGCTGGGGCTCAGCTCAGGCTGTGGGGAGAGAAAGCAGAGGCCCCGCTTGGGTTTCAGATGCACCCACCAGCAGCTCCAGGTGTGCACAAGGCACCTGCCCCTGCCACGTCCCTGCAGCTCTGCTCACCTGGGGGACACCGAGCAGGGGACACCGAGTGGGGGCTTTGGTGTCTGGCCGTGTGGAGCAGGGCCAAGCGGGCAAGATGTGCCTGGGGGCCTCTGCCTCTGCAGAGGAGGGAGGAGGAGCAGCGGGCTCTGAGGCTGTTTCTCCTCTTTGCCGCAGGTCGCAGGAGGCGAAGGAGCTGTGGCTCAGTGCCATGCTCAGGTGAGCCCTGCTGGGGAATTCAGCCTGCCAGCAGCTGGCGTCAAGGCTGCAGGCAGTGGAGAGCTCCCAGGGGAGCTGCCCCCAGCAATGCAGCGGTGGAGGTGGGGGAACGGGACACCCTCTGCGCAGGGCAGCTCCTGGGCAGAGCGGCAGGAGGTGCTTCACCTTGTGAGGGCACGTGAACAGCAAGGCCGTGGAGCTGTCACCTCAGCTCCTTGCTTGCATGGATTGGGACCCCAAGCTGCCACTTCCCATTTCCATACGGAGGAGGCCCGGAGGCAGCAGACCCGGGGGTGTTGCAGAGCGGTGCTGCCAGCGAGCGCTGTGGGAAGGTCTGCTGTGTGAGGGTGGTGTGGAGGCGCTGGGCTGGTGTCAGGGGAGCGAGCAGCGAGGGCTGGCTATGACTGAGCTCTGCCTTTGTGCCTGCCCTGTGCCCAGGCAAAGCCAAGGAGCCCAGGAGACCCGTGTCACCCGCCTGGCCTCCCTTCGGCTCCTTGTGAAGGTCATTGGCTCCTACAACCTCGTAAGTGTCCCTGGGGTTTCTGCTCTGCGTAGAGCACCACGGGGCTTTTGGCAGCAGCCCCTGCTACCAGCTGCTCACGTTGGCTCTTTGCTCTCTTGCCTAGCCGGTGCCGCTGAGTGCCCGGACCGTGGAGACGTTGATTCCGGCGGAGATCAGGGGCTCGCTCCGCCCCGGCCCTTGCCAGGTGCTGGCGGGAGGTGTCTGAGTTTCAGGAGGGAAGGTGGCGGGGACGGAAGCCCTCAAGACACCAGCTGCCTCACGGGGAGGTCTGGGAGGAGTTGCTTAGTGTGGGGGCAGCGCAGGAGGGCTGCGCCTTCTTGACATCCACCAGCACCCCAAAACTGCCTGGGGGCTGTGGTCTGCAGGGTCAAGTGGGGTGGCCGGCTGCAGCAGCAGCCTGTGCCCCCAGCACCTGTGTTGGGCAGAGAGGCAACGCCATTCCCACACCCAAGCGCCTCCTCCACAGGCGTCTGATGACCTCAGGATTGTCCCTGGAGCTGCTCACACGTTTCTGCGCTGCTGCAGCGACACGCTGGCGGCCCTTGCTGCTGCGGGGTGGCCCTGTAATCTGAACATGTTTCTTGCAGGCTGGCACCAAGCAATGCCCTGTCTTGGTCCCATCAGCTCCTGAGGAGGGACTTTGCCACTCGCCTGGTGAGTTGGAAAGAGAAGCTGAGCAGCTGCCTTCTCACATAGCGCTTGACAGCAGCTCCAAAGCAGGAGCCCCTCCTGCCCCTCTTGCCAGACCTTGGATGGGGCACGCTCAGACTGCGTAGCCAAAACTGCCGCCACTGCAAGCTGTCCAAGCGACGCATCTGCCTTACGATGGTCCCAGAAACCTCTGCCATGCCCAAAACCTCTGCACATGACAAACACCCCGCAGCTCTTTCTGTGCCCTGTGTGCTCCTGCTTTCTCAGAGGAAACAGTCACTAGAAGGTGAAAAAAGCAGGAAAGCTGGTGTGCTCAGAGGGGTGGTCACACTTTTACAGCTGTGGTGGTTCTTCCCTCAGGAAGCCCTTAGCTATCTCCCAGTTTCCCCCGCAGAGTCAGAGTCACTGTTTCAACACACGGCTCTGCTCTGCATTCGGCATCACACGGCACTGCACACAGACAATTTTCCTCTGGCTTTTTTCACCTGCCCTTTGCTTTCCTCTTGCTTGCAGCGGATGGGACTAAGAAAAGGAAGAGGTTGATCCTGTGGCCGTTTGCTCAAAGACGAACCTCGGCCAATGGGGACTGCCCAGGGCAGCCAGACTCTGGCCTCAAGAGCCCCCTCTTTGGGCAGCCTCTGGCAAGTCTTTGTGGGGAAGAGGAGACCCTGCCCCAGCCAGTCCAGGTAAGCCAGCCTGGCTATGCAGTTACCCTGCTCCCGGCTGTGTCACGGCAGCATCGCCAGCACTTGGGCTGTGGCTCTCTGGAGACAAGGGATTTGGGGGGCTGCCCTCCATGCTCACTTCTCACTGGCAAGGCCTGAAGGTCAGGTCTGATTGTGCAAGTCAAAGGGGTCAAGTCTGCGGGTTTGTGCGGCCCACGCAGCTGCTGCGGGAAGTAACTTTGGAGTGGAGACAACCCCAGAGCAGGAAGAGGAGAAGCAGGTCTGCTCCCTAAGGGGCATGTTGGTGGCCTTGCAGAAGTCATTGAAAGGAAGCTCTCAGCAGCATAAACAGATGGCGATTTCTGGGTTTCCCTGAAGAAGGTGCTCAAGAGGGTGGCTTGGGGTTACTTGGCCAAGTTTCTGCCAGTGTAACCTACCGGCAGTGAGAACTAGATGCAAACCCAAGCAAAGCAGAGTGCGCCTCCCAGGCAAAAACTTGCTTCTGTCTCCAGCAAATGCTCCCCTAAGGCTAAAGGGCCTTTCTTCACCCAAGGAACTCTTCTGCCACCCCTATCTGCTTTCTCCTGCAGGATCTCCTGGCCATACTGTACAGAGAAGGGCCTGCCACTGAGGGGATATTTTGCAAAGCTGCCAGTGAGACAGAGCGCAGGGACTTGAAGGAGGCCCTCGACAAAGGGGACACCGTTGGCTTGGACAGCAAACCTGTGCACCTCTTGGCGGTAGTCTTGAAGGTGAATTCTTCTGCCTTGCAGCTCTGAGAGGACACTGCGAACCTGCAGGGGCCCACTCAAGTGCCTGGATGGTCCCAGGGGGGACTCAAAGCTGATACCCTAGTGAAGCCAAACGGCATGTTTTTGGACTTGGGAAAGTTTGGCATTTGTGTTTTCCATCTGGTTTTCAGTCCCCCTTGTTCTGCCACTGATTTCCTGCCTGCCCACGGGAAACTCCCTTCCTCCTCCTCCTCCTCCTCCGCCTCCTCCTCCCCAGCACCCTCCTCAGGGAGGAAGACTGAGATTTCTGGGTGGACTCCAGGCTGATAGGCACCAGGGCCTCTTACTGCACTCAAATAGGCATGTTCAAGCAGGGCAGGGACCCGTGCAGCCCACTGCTCTGCCAGTGGCCGTGAGCACCTTTGAGAGCAGGTAGCTCAAAGCAAGCTGCCTCCTTGGGTGCCCAAGTGCTGGGGGTGCTCCCTGTGGGCTCAGGCGTGGTGTCCAAAGCCTCATCTCCATATCCTGGCCTTGCAGGACTTCCTCTGCAATATCCCCTCCCAACTCCTGTCAGCGGCCCTGTACGAGAAGTGGATGCTGGCTCTGGAGAAGCCAAGCAGGGAAGAAAAGATTGAAGAACTGAAAGAGTGAGTGTTGTAGCCAGTCATAGTGTTCTGGAGGGGCTGAGAGAGGCCGGGGCCTTCTCCAAAAATGGGGAGTCGCATGGAAAAACCTGCCATTTCTATCAGCTTGCTAGTACTGATACTTCACAACACAGGCACAGGCTTTCATGGGCCTTTGCAAGGCTTCCTGTGATGTTTCCTGACAACCTTACCTTCATTCACACTGTCCATCTACTGAAAAGCAGGCACTGTGCTCAAACGCTCGCCTTGCAGTCAAGATCTGGTCATTCCAGATCTTGCACTTAACCACATACCCAGCTACCGCTGGGGGTTTCTTGACAGGACTTGTGTAAAGTAGTGAAAGTAAGCACAGGCG
This sequence comes from Dromaius novaehollandiae, assembly GCF_036370855.1. Taxonomy (NCBI): domain Eukaryota; kingdom Metazoa; phylum Chordata; class Aves; order Casuariiformes; family Dromaiidae; genus Dromaius; species Dromaius novaehollandiae. Next base: position 206,976 of record NW_026991319.1, read on the forward strand.
TTGCTCTCTTTGGAGAAGGCACCGTTTGTGGGAGTTTACTTGAGACTTGCTCACGGCAAGAAGCAGTGGCCACTGCCCCCTCAAGTCATGGCTTGTTGTGCTTGTGTTCACACAGGGTGGCTGACCAGCTGCCCCGGCCAAATCGTCTCTTGCTCAAGCCCGTGCTGGCTGTGCTCCATCACATTAGCCAGAACGCAGAGACCAGCAGGATGAACTCCCACAACCTTGCCATCTGCTTTGGGCCCAGCATGCTGAGCCCAGGCACGGACAGCACACTCCCACTGCAAGTCCAGAAAGAGATGAATGACAAGGTATGTTGAACTCACCAGCTAGCTCCCCCCACTGGGGCACAGCTGAGCCACCCCCACAGATCCCATGGCTATTGCAACAGCTAAATGCAGCAGCAGCACCTGGGAGCATGGGGGATGCCCCTCAGCTGGGCTATCTGCAATATGTGACAGGCAGATCTCCTAATGGAGCTGCAGCCACAGAGCTACAGCTTTCACTGGAGAAATGTCAGTCAGGAGCAGCAAGACTCTTGAGCACATTTTCTGCCTCTTGCACTGACACCCATGGTTTTCCGTGTGCAGGTGCTGGTGCTGGTGGAGTTCCTCATTGACAACTGCACAGCAATATTTGGGCGGGACATGGCCTTGGCTTGCAGCCCCTCTGCTGAGGAGTGTCCCGAGCACACCGGCAGCTCCGCAGGTAGGAGGCTGCACTGGGGATTGGCACTGCCCAGGGCTGCTGGTTGCAGGTCTTGAGCTGGCTGTGGGAAGATGTCTGTGGCAATGCAGAGAGGTGTGGAGGGTTCAATACCTTCCGGCAGTGCCTTCCCCCTGCAACACTTTTCCGGAAGTTCAGAATGACCTTCCTCACACCACAAACTGCATCCCAGCTGTTAAACATCTGTAGAGCTCTGCTCTGCAAAGCCTTGCTCACTATGGGCCAGAACTCTCCCCCTGTGCAGGATATTGCCCCCAGGGGTATTTGTGTCTCCTGAACTGCCCCTCACATCCATAGGCGTTAAGGCCGCAGCTTGCCATCTGCCCGGGCTGCGTGGTGCCACTGCAAAAGTCCCCTTTTCTCTTCAGAGGGCCAGTACAAAGTAGCTAACTGGCTCTTTGTGCCTACAGGACACCCAGGTGCTGCTCAGGAGGATGCTTCTGCCCACAACAATCCAGAGCCTGAAGCTGGATGCAGCTCCCCAAGCTCTGAGACGCAGCAGCCCAGAGGCAGAAGCCCCAGCGGGAGCAGGACATATGCAACATGTGTCTCTGCCCCTCCACTGCCTCCTTTGAAAACTGATATTAATATAATGCAAAGAAGCATCTCAGAGCCATCCCTGTCCTTCCAGCACCCCTCGGAGGGCAGCAGAAGGCACCAGAAACGGAGCAGAAGTGCAGATAATGTTGCTGTTGAGCAGCAACAGGTGAGCTTGGAGAAGGAGGCACTGGGAGAACAGCCTGCCATCTTGCCTATGCAATTATCCGATGGCGCTCCACTCCAAACATCCTCCAGACGCTCCCTGCAGAGCTCCTGTCCTGCTTTGCATGTCTCCTCCATAAGCCCCCTGGGATCTGCTGCCATTCCCTCTTCCTGCTTCTGTGCTTGTAGTGCTTGTAGTCTGAACAACTGGACAGGCTGAGGTGAAAGACTCAGGAGCTTCTGACTTGTTTGTATGAGCCAAGATGACATAAAACCTGCAAGGAAACATTCTGGATTCTTGTTTTAAACAGCTAAACCTGCCCCTCATTTGGGCAAAACAGGGGGAAAAAAAAGGAAAGAAAAAGGGGAGGAAAAGAGGAAAGAAAAGAGGAACAATGAAGGAAGGAAAAAGAAACAAGGAAAGAAAAAGGAAAGAAGAGGGGAAGAAAAAGGGAAGGAAAAGCAAACAGGGAAGGAAAATGGAAGAAAAAACAGGGAAGGAAAAGGGGAAGGGAAAAACAGGGAAGGAGAAGGGGAAGGAAGAGAGGAAAAATCAAGGAAGGGGAAGGAAAAGGGGAAAGGAAAAAGTAAAAATAGGGAAAACGAGCAAAATATAGAAAGAAAAAGGAAAGGAAGAAAGGAAAGTAAAAAAGGAAAGAAGCAGGAGACTAAAAAGGAAAGAAAAAAGGAAAGGGAGGCAAGAAAGAAGGAAAGAAAAAAGGAAAAAAAGAAAAAATGGGAAAAGGGAAAAAAAGGAATGAAAAGAGAGAAGAAAGGAAAAAAGCAAACAGGGAAGGAAAATAAATGAAAGAAAAAGGCAAGGAAAAAAGTAAAAAAGGAAAGGAATTAAAAAGGTAGGAAAGAAGAACACAGACCTAAAGAAGGAAAAAAAGGAAAATGAAAACAAAAAAGAAAGAAAAAAATAAAAAATGGAGAAAAGGAAAGGAAAGAGAAAACTGAAAGAAATGGAAGAAGAAGATGAAGAAAAAGAAAGAAAGAAAGAAAAGCAAAAAAGGGAAGCAAAAAAAGAGGAAAACAAGGCAAGAGACCACAAAAAGTAAGGGAAAAAATGAAAGCATATAAGGAAAAAAAGGAAAGAAAAAGAGGAAGGAAGGAAGGAAGGGAGGAAGAAAAGGAAAAAATGGAAAAATTGAAAAAGAAATGAAAAGAGGAAAGAAGGGAGAAATAAGAGAGTAAAAAGCAGATAAAGGGAAGCAAAAAGGCAAACAAAAAGAAATAAAAGAATTAAAAGCTAGGAAAGACAAACACAAAATAAAGAAGGAAAAAAGGAAAGGAAAGAAAACTAAAGAAAAAAATGAAAGGAAACGAAATAAAAATGGAAAAAATAAAGAAAATTGAAAAGAAAAATGAAAGAAAAAAGGAAAGGAAAGGAAAAAAGGGAAGGAAAAAGAGGCAAGAAAGGAAAAGGGGAAGCAAAAAGGAAAGCAAAAAAGGAGGGAAACAAGAAACACCCTTAAAAATAAGAGAAAAAAATAAAAGCATATAAAGAAAGAAAAAATGACAATGAAGGAAAGAAAAAAGGAAAGCACAGAAACAAGGAAAGACAAAAGGAGGAAAGAACAGGGGAAGAATAAGAAAAGAATAAAAGGATGGGAAAAAAGCAAGGAAAGAAAAGTAAGGAGAGCAGAAAGAAAAGAGAAAAATGAGAGAAAGGAAGGCAAATGGGAAGAATACAGGGAAAGAATAGGGAAAGAATAAAGGGATGAAAAAAGCAAATAAAAAGGGGAAAAGGAAAGAAAAACAAAGAAGAGAGAGAGAAAAACAAGGAGAGATAGGAAAACAAGGAAAGGAAAAAGGGGAAGAAAATGGGGAAGAGAAAAAGAGAAAGAGAAAATAGGGAAAACCAGGAAGGAAAAAAACAAGGGAAGAAAAAGGAAAAGAGAAAAGGAAAGAACAAAGGAGAAAGAAAAAGAGAAGAATGAAAACAAAAAAGGAAATAAAAATGAATGAAAAAAGACAACATGAAAAAGAAGGAAAGAAGAAAAAAGGGGAAGGAAAAAGGGGGAAGGAGAAAGTGGGAAGGAAAGGAAAGAAAAGAAAGAAGGAAAAGGAAAGAACTAAAAACAGGAAGGCAAAAGGAAAAAACAATAGGGAAAGAAAGAGGGAAAGAAAAAGAAAAAAGATAAAAAAGAAAAAGAAAAAAGCAACAAAGGAAATACAAATAGAAAAAAGAAAAATGAAAGAAAAAATAAGAAAAAAGGAAAGAAAAAAGGAAAGGAAGAAGAAAAAAGGAAAGGAAAAGACAAATAAGGAAAAAGAGGAAAGTAAAATGGGGAAGAAAACAAGGGAAAGGAAAAAACAGGAAGGGAAAGAGGGAAGAAAAAGGAAAAAGAAACAAGGAAAGAAAACAGAAAAAGGAGAAAGAGAAAAAGGAAAATAAAATACTTTTCTGCAGGACTATTTGACTGCTCCTTGTCTCTCCTTGAAAAACACATGGGCACTACAGGTATTACAGCTCCTTTTATACAATTCTGCAGGCACGGCAGGTCTCTTTGGATGGCCTGGCATAGCTGCATAGCAGGAGGGGAAGTGCCTGAGGAGCGGGACCACTGCTCTTGCTGTTGCCAGAGACTGCAAGCAAGATTTGGGGAAGAAATGCCTCTCTGCCTGGGAATCCAGGGCCACCCCCAGAGAACAGCAGGTACCAGTCAGGTGGGAGAGAAGTTACCAAGAGGTAAGGCTGCTGCAGAAGCAGCTTTCGAGACAGGGAGCACCCAGGCATGGCAGGTGGGATATTTTCCGACTGCAGTTGTTCCCAGGACACCTAGGATTCAAGTGGTTCAGGTTCAAGAAACACCACGACTAAACAAGACCTGAATGTCAACAGGCCTCATAAGAGATTTACCCCTCATCCACAGAGAACTTCTGTCTTCTGCCATCTCTTTCCTTGAAGACTTGCCCTGTCAGTCTGCTTTCTTTTCATGGCGTGAAAAGCCTCTCTGGGCAACCTGTGCCAGTGCTCAGTCACCCCCACAATAAAGAAGTTTTTCCTTGATGGATGGAATTGCCTGTGTTTCAGTTTGTACCCATTGCCCCTCATCCTATCATCGGACACCACTGAAAAGACTCTGGCCCCATCCGCTTTACACTCTCCCTTCAGATATTTATACGCACTGATAAGATCCTTCCAAGCCTTCTCTTCCCCAGGCTGAACAGTCCCAGCTCTCTCAGCCTTTCCTCATACGAGAGATGCTCCCATCCCTTCATCATCTTAGTAGCCCTTCACTGGGCTCATTACAGGAGCTCCACATCTCTCTTGTACTGGGGAGTCCAGGACTGGACCCAGCACTCCAGCTGTGGCCTCCCCCGGGCTGAGGGCAAGGATCACCTCCACGATGTCAGTGCTCCTCCTAATGCAGCCCACAATACCATTGGCCTTTTTTGCCACAAGGGCACCTTGCAGGCTACCAGGACTCCCAGGTCCTTCTCTGCAGAGCTGCTTTCCAGCAGGTTGGCCCCCAGCCTGTGGTGCTACATGGGGCTATTCCTGCCCAGGGGCAGGACTCTGCACTTCCCTTTATTGAACTTCATGAAGTTCCTCTCTGCCCATTTCTCCAGCCTGTCAAGGTCCCTCTGAACGGCAGCACAGCCCTCTGGTGCGTCAGACACTCCTCTCAGTTTTGTATCATCAGCAAACTTGCTGAGGTGCACTCTGTCCCTTCATCCAGGTCATTGATGAACAAGTGGAACAGGATTGGAGCCAGCTTTCAGCCCTGGGGTTCACCACTAGCTACAGGCCTCCACCTAGACTTTGTGCCACTGATCATAAGCCTCAGAGCTCTGCCATTCAGCCACTTGTCAATCCAGCTCACCATCTGCTCATGCAGCCCCTACTTGCTCAGCTTGCCTGTGAGGATGTCATGAGAGACAGCGTGGAAAGCCTTCCTGAAGTCAAGGGAGACAACAGCCACTGCTCCCCTCCTCCACCCAGCCAGTCATGCTATCGGGGAAAACTATCAGGTTGGTTAAGCATGATTTCCGCTTTGTGAAGCCATGCTGACTGCCCCTGATCACCTTCTTCCCCCTAATGTGCTTAGAAATGGTATCAAGCAGCAGCTGCTCCATCACCGTGCCAGGCATTGAGAGGAGGCTGACCAGGCCTGGAGTTTGCTTCAGTAATCCCTAAGCCGATCCTCCTGCATCAAGGGAAAGCCATTCTGCAGACTTTCCTCCTGGTCTCTGGGGCCTGGGACTGCTGAGGGCCACTCTTACCAGCAAAGACTGAGGCAAAGAAGGCGTGTAGTACCTCAGCCTTTTCTGTGCCCTTTGGCACCAGAGCCCCTGTCCCTTTTGGCAGCACAACCACATTTCCCCTAGTCTTCCTTTGGTTACAGATGTCTTCAGAGAAGCCCTTCTTCTTCTCCTTCACATCCCTTGCCAGATTCAACCCCAGATGACCTTCCCAGCCCTAGCCCTGAATGCTCCAACAATGTCCCTATCTTCCTCCCAGGTGACTTGTGCCTCCTTCCACCCTCTGAACACATCCTTCCTGGGCTGCAGTTTGGCCAGGAGCTCCTTGTTCATCCAGGCAGGTCTCCTGCTCCCTTTGCTCAACTTCCTGCTCACTGGGATGGATACTCCTGGAGCTTGGCAATATCAACCAATTGTCTTGCATCCGCCTCCCCTTCTCGGGCCCTATGCCATGGCACATTTCCTCATGGAGCAACACAGCCTCGTGCACCAGCCAGGTGCGAGCTCTTGTTCTGCCACACACATCTCAGCCACTTGATTTAGGAGAGCAACTTGCAGCCAAAGCACTTTGGCATCCACTCAAGAGCCAAGCATCAGTGCAGGCTGAGAAAGACCATCCTGGCAGGTTTCACAAACATTTGGCCTGGCACTCAGATGCAGACTGCACATGTAGGAACTTACATTTCAGTACCTGTGTGCAAGCATTTTCATGAGCCTACCTAATCCTTCTGCATAGTCTTTTGAGTCTTTCTGCAGACTCCTGGGATGGACCTGAGTCAAGCTGGGATTCAGCTGCCTGGAAGTGGGTGTCTACAGGCATTAGGGTATCCCAGGGCACCGCAAGGAATTTTCGAAGGCATCACAAGTGGATGCTGGTGCTAGTGTTTAGGCAACTGAAATCCATTCTCAGACTGGGATTGTAGCTGAGATTCCCACTTCACATGTTGATGCCACCTTTAGACACCTGGAGTGGAGGGAGGTCACTAATGTGGGGCTGACCACTAGGCTGACTGCCTGCAGAGGAAGCGTGAAACTTGGGATTTGGGGCATCGTCTGAGCCCTGGTTCTCAAGCATGCACAGGGCCTGCTGCTTGCCCCCTCCAGAGCTCGAGTCCTCCTGTGCTAGCGACAACAGGCGATGTTGCAGCTGTGTGGGGAGGCCTGTGCACTGGGGGCTTTTCACCAATACAGAGCCAGCTGCTGAAGCTGGGAGCTCCTCCAGCATGAAGCCTATCTCGGCCCTTGTCCTAGGCACCATTTGCCTCCCTGCAGCCACCACCAGGACACACAAAGGCAGCTCATCTCTGAGCACGTCCCTTCGACCCTCTCCATGGCAGGAGCCAGCGCTGGGCATGTGGGGCTGAGACGCGGAGAGCAAAGGGGGCATCGTGGGAGCCAGCAGCAGTGTCACTGTGTCATAAGAGGTGCTGGGCGGCCGAGAAGACTGCCCTTTGTGCCCGCAGCCCCCAGCCCGCACCCGCAGCTCTGCCCCATGACCCGGCCGGCGCATCACAATGTGCGGCAGTGACACCCGGGTGGCCACGGTCACCAGCACCCCCCCTTGCCCCAGTGCGGCGCCGTGCCGGCGCAGGGCAGCAGGGAGACGCAGGCTCCCAGCCCAGCGGCACTGCCAGCACAGGGACACTGCTCCCAGCCTTGCTCAGGCCCGGCCCGTGCCTGGCGCTGCTCGGCGTGGGGCACGGCCACACCATAGCCGTCTGCCCAGCTGCAGCACCATGGGCCAGGCCAACTGCTGCGGCGCCTGGGGCACTCGCAGCCCCGCTCCTGGCACGCAGGCACAGCCCGGGGCCCCTGGCTACGTGGCTCCTGGTGCCAGCCTTGGGCTCATGGGCAGGGGAGCCTCCCGGCCCCCGGCGCCGCTTGGCGCCTTTGTGTCACGCAGGAGCCCCCAGCTCCTGCTCAGTGACCGGGCGCAGGTGACCCGGCACCACAGGACGAGGGACAGACACATCCTGCTCTTCCCCAACGCCATCGCCATCGCCAGATTCAAGTAAGATTAGCAACCGCAGCTATCCTTCCTCCTGCTACCACCTCTACCACCAGCCCCAGGGCACTGCTCCTCCCCGGAGCTGCTTCCGCGGGAGCAGAAAGTGCCTCCTGGGGGCTGCCTGCACAGCACCTGGCCATCAGTGGACAGGGGCTGGCTCATTTTAACCTTGGCAGGACCGCACAAGCAAAGCAGCACGTGCTTTCCCAGCAGCCTAAATGCCAACGGAGGTGCCCACAGCTGGGCAGGAGAAGGGATTTTGGCCAAACTCTTTGCATTTGTTCCTTACTGAACAGCATCTCTCTGCAACAAACAGCAATACTGCCAAATATTGCTGATCTGGATCCTCTAGAAGCCAAATCCCCACGGAGGCTGCCCAGAAGGAGGCCTTCTGCCTATTCTCACTGCGTATGCGATGTGTGGATGCCCTTTGCTCCCGACAAGGACTTGTGTCCAAATGACCTGCAGTCCTCTGCATGGGTGTCCCTGCACTGCGGGTAGGAACACCCTTTCCCTGTAATTCAGGGAGGTGTAAGAGGAAAGGGGCAGGCTCCTGGTTTTGCTGTCCTGATTCGCAGCCCCTGATGAAGCGCCTGCTGGCACTGCTGACCAGCGGCGACTTTTTGGAAGTGCCTTCTGTGTGCGCTGGGCCTGAAACTCCTTTCTTCTGCCTGAGCCTTGGGGTGGCTGCCTCAAGGCTCTGCCCCTGGGAAATGGCTCTGCCCTGGAGGGCTGCTGGGGCTGCCCCCATGACACAATCTCCAAGTCAGACTCTGCTCTTGCCCCCGGCAGATGCGGCTCCACCTTCCTCCTGAAGCACCGAGTGCGTCTCGGCGAGCTCTGGGTGCTGTGTCGGAAGCATGAGGTGGCGTGCGAGTGGGAAGATGAGGAGGAGGTTTTTGGCCTGAAATGTGCCAATAGCCTCGTCCTCGTGTGGCCCGGTGACTTCTGCGTGGTCACTTTCCGGTGAGTCTTGGGGACACGTCCAGGACTGTTCTGGGGGGTAAAGAGCACTGTGCTGGCCTTCAGGTCTCTGTGGGCTTGCTGGGGCTCAGCTCAGGCTGTGGGGAGAGAAAGCAGAGGCCCCGCTTGGGTTTCAGATGCACCCACCAGCAGCTCCAGGTGTGCACAAGGCACCTGCCCCTGCCACGTCCCTGCAGCTCTGCTCACCTGGGGGACACCGAGCAGGGGACACCGAGTGGGGGCTTTGGTGTCTGGCCGTGTGGAGCAGGGCCAAGCGGGCAAGATGTGCCTGGGGGCCTCTGCCTCTGCAGAGGAGGGAGGAGGAGCAGCGGGCTCTGAGGCTGTTTCTCCTCTTTGCCGCAGGTCGCAGGAGGCGAAGGAGCTGTGGCTCAGTGCCATGCTCAGGTGAGCCCTGCTGGGGAATTCAGCCTGCCAGCAGCTGGCGTCAAGGCTGCAGGCAGTGGAGAGCTCCCAGGGGAGCTGCCCCCAGCAATGCAGCGGTGGAGGTGGGGGAACGGGACACCCTCTGCGCAGGGCAGCTCCTGGGCAGAGCGGCAGGAGGTGCTTCACCTTGTGAGGGCACGTGAACAGCAAGGCCGTGGAGCTGTCACCTCAGCTCCTTGCTTGCATGGATTGGGACCCCAAGCTGCCACTTCCCATTTCCATACGGAGGAGGCCCGGAGGCAGCAGACCCGGGGGTGTTGCAGAGCGGTGCTGCCAGCGAGCGCTGTGGGAAGGTCTGCTGTGTGAGGGTGGTGTGGAGGCGCTGGGCTGGTGTCAGGGGAGCGAGCAGCGAGGGCTGGCTATGACTGAGCTCTGCCTTTGTGCCTGCCCTGTGCCCAGGCAAAGCCAAGGAGCCCAGGAGACCCGTGTCACCCGCCTGGCCTCCCTTCGGCTCCTTGTGAAGGTCATTGGCTCCTACAACCTCGTAAGTGTCCCTGGGGTTTCTGCTCTGCGTAGAGCACCACGGGGCTTTTGGCAGCAGCCCCTGCTACCAGCTGCTCACGTTGGCTCTTTGCTCTCTTGCCTAGCCGGTGCCGCTGAGTGCCCGGACCGTGGAGACGTTGATTCCGGCGGAGATCAGGGGCTCGCTCCGCCCCGGCCCTTGCCAGGTGCTGGCGGGAGGTGTCTGAGTTTCAGGAGGGAAGGTGGCGGGGACGGAAGCCCTCAAGACACCAGCTGCCTCACGGGGAGGTCTGGGAGGAGTTGCTTAGTGTGGGGGCAGCGCAGGAGGGCTGCGCCTTCTTGACATCCACCAGCACCCCAAAACTGCCTGGGGGCTGTGGTCTGCAGGGTCAAGTGGGGTGGCCGGCTGCAGCAGCAGCCTGTGCCCCCAGCACCTGTGTTGGGCAGAGAGGCAACGCCATTCCCACACCCAAGCGCCTCCTCCACAGGCGTCTGATGACCTCAGGATTGTCCCTGGAGCTGCTCACACGTTTCTGCGCTGCTGCAGCGACACGCTGGCGGCCCTTGCTGCTGCGGGGTGGCCCTGTAATCTGAACATGTTTCTTGCAGGCTGGCACCAAGCAATGCCCTGTCTTGGTCCCATCAGCTCCTGAGGAGGGACTTTGCCACTCGCCTGGTGAGTTGGAAAGAGAAGCTGAGCAGCTGCCTTCTCACATAGCGCTTGACAGCAGCTCCAAAGCAGGAGCCCCTCCTGCCCCTCTTGCCAGACCTTGGATGGGGCACGCTCAGACTGCGTAGCCAAAACTGCCGCCACTGCAAGCTGTCCAAGCGACGCATCTGCCTTACGATGGTCCCAGAAACCTCTGCCATGCCCAAAACCTCTGCACATGACAAACACCCCGCAGCTCTTTCTGTGCCCTGTGTGCTCCTGCTTTCTCAGAGGAAACAGTCACTAGAAGGTGAAAAAAGCAGGAAAGCTGGTGTGCTCAGAGGGGTGGTCACACTTTTACAGCTGTGGTGGTTCTTCCCTCAGGAAGCCCTTAGCTATCTCCCAGTTTCCCCCGCAGAGTCAGAGTCACTGTTTCAACACACGGCTCTGCTCTGCATTCGGCATCACACGGCACTGCACACAGACAATTTTCCTCTGGCTTTTTTCACCTGCCCTTTGCTTTCCTCTTGCTTGCAGCGGATGGGACTAAGAAAAGGAAGAGGTTGATCCTGTGGCCGTTTGCTCAAAGACGAACCTCGGCCAATGGGGACTGCCCAGGGCAGCCAGACTCTGGCCTCAAGAGCCCCCTCTTTGGGCAGCCTCTGGCAAGTCTTTGTGGGGAAGAGGAGACCCTGCCCCAGCCAGTCCAGGTAAGCCAGCCTGGCTATGCAGTTACCCTGCTCCCGGCTGTGTCACGGCAGCATCGCCAGCACTTGGGCTGTGGCTCTCTGGAGACAAGGGATTTGGGGGGCTGCCCTCCATGCTCACTTCTCACTGGCAAGGCCTGAAGGTCAGGTCTGATTGTGCAAGTCAAAGGGGTCAAGTCTGCGGGTTTGTGCGGCCCACGCAGCTGCTGCGGGAAGTAACTTTGGAGTGGAGACAACCCCAGAGCAGGAAGAGGAGAAGCAGGTCTGCTCCCTAAGGGGCATGTTGGTGGCCTTGCAGAAGTCATTGAAAGGAAGCTCTCAGCAGCATAAACAGATGGCGATTTCTGGGTTTCCCTGAAGAAGGTGCTCAAGAGGGTGGCTTGGGGTTACTTGGCCAAGTTTCTGCCAGTGTAACCTACCGGCAGTGAGAACTAGATGCAAACCCAAGCAAAGCAGAGTGCGCCTCCCAGGCAAAAACTTGCTTCTGTCTCCAGCAAATGCTCCCCTAAGGCTAAAGGGCCTTTCTTCACCCAAGGAACTCTTCTGCCACCCCTATCTGCTTTCTCCTGCAGGATCTCCTGGCCATACTGTACAGAGAAGGGCCTGCCACTGAGGGGATATTTTGCAAAGCTGCCAGTGAGACAGAGCGCAGGGACTTGAAGGAGGCCCTCGACAAAGGGGACACCGTTGGCTTGGACAGCAAACCTGTGCACCTCTTGGCGGTAGTCTTGAAGGTGAATTCTTCTGCCTTGCAGCTCTGAGAGGACACTGCGAACCTGCAGGGGCCCACTCAAGTGCCTGGATGGTCCCAGGGGGGACTCAAAGCTGATACCCTAGTGAAGCCAAACGGCATGTTTTTGGACTTGGGAAAGTTTGGCATTTGTGTTTTCCATCTGGTTTTCAGTCCCCCTTGTTCTGCCACTGATTTCCTGCCTGCCCACGGGAAACTCCCTTCCTCCTCCTCCTCCTCCTCCGCCTCCTCCTCCCCAGCACCCTCCTCAGGGAGGAAGACTGAGATTTCTGGGTGGACTCCAGGCTGATAGGCACCAGGGCCTCTTACTGCACTCAAATAGGCATGTTCAAGCAGGGCAGGGACCCGTGCAGCCCACTGCTCTGCCAGTGGCCGTGAGCACCTTTGAGAGCAGGTAGCTCAAAGCAAGCTGCCTCCTTGGGTGCCCAAGTGCTGGGGGTGCTCCCTGTGGGCTCAGGCGTGGTGTCCAAAGCCTCATCTCCATATCCTGGCCTTGCAGGACTTCCTCTGCAATATCCCCTCCCAACTCCTGTCAGCGGCCCTGTACGAGAAGTGGATGCTGGCTCTGGAGAAGCCAAGCAGGGAAGAAAAGATTGAAGAACTGAAAGAGTGAGTGTTGTAGCCAGTCATAGTGTTCTGGAGGGGCTGAGAGAGGCCGGGGCCTTCTCCAAAAATGGGGAGTCGCATGGAAAAACCTGCCATTTCTATCAGCTTGCTAGTACTGATACTTCACAACACAGGCACAGGCTTTCATGGGCCTTTGCAAGGCTTCCTGTGATGTTTCCTGACAACCTTACCTTCATTCACACTGTCCATCTACTGAAAAGCAGGCACTGTGCTCAAACGCTCGCCTTGCAGTCAAGATCTGGTCATTCCAGATCTTGCACTTAACCACATACCCAGCTACCGCTGGGGGTTTCTTGACAGGACTTGTGTAAAGTAGTGAAAGTAAGCACAGGCGTTGCTCTCTTTGGAGAAGGCACCGTTTGTGGGAGTTTACTTGAGACTTGCTCACGGCAAGAAGCAGTGGCCACTGCCCCCTCAAGTCATGGCTTGTTGTGCTTGTGTTCACACAGGGTGGCTGACCAGCTGCCCCGGCCAAATCGTCTCTTGCTCAAGCCCGTGCTGGCTGTGCTCCATCACATTAGCCAGAACGCAGAGACCAGCAGGATGAACTCCCACAACCTTGCCATCTGCTTTGGGCCCAGCATGCTGAGCCCAGGCACGGACAGCACACTCCCACTGCAAGTCCAGAAAGAGATGAATGACAAGGTATGTTGAACTCACCAGCTAGCTCCCCCCACTGGGGCACAGCTGAGCCACCCCCACAGATCCCATGGCTATTGCAACAGCTAAATGCAGCAGCAGCACCTGGGAGCATGGGGGATGCCCCTCAGCTGGGCTATCTGCAATATGTGACAGGCAGATCTCCTAATGGAGCTGCAGCCACAGAGCTACAGCTTTCACTGGAGAAATGTCAGTCAGGAGCAGCAAGACTCTTGAGCACATTTTCTGCCTCTTGCACTGACACCCATGGTTTTCCGTGTGCAGGTGCTGGTGCTGGTGGAGTTCCTCATTGACAACTGCACAGCAATATTTGGGCGGGACATGGCCTTGGCTTGCAGCCCCTCTGCTGAGGAGTGTCCCGAGCACACCGGCAGCTCCGCAGGTAGGAGGCTGCACTGGGGATTGGCACTGCCCAGGGCTGCTGGTTGCAGGTCTTGAGCTGGCTGTGGGAAGATGTCTGTGGCAATGCAGAGAGGTGTGGAGGGTTCAATACCTTCCGGCAGTGCCTTCCCCCTGCAACACTTTTCCGGAAGTTCAGAATGACCTTCCTCACACCACAAACTGCATCCCAGCTGTTAAACATCTGTAGAGCTCTGCTCTGCAAAGCCTTGCTCACTATGGGCCAGAACTCTCCCCCTGTGCAGGATATTGCCCCCAGGGGTATTTGTGTCTCCTGAACTGCCCCTCACATCCATAGGCGTTAAGGCCGCAGCTTGCCATCTGCCCGGGCTGCGTGGTGTCCCCTTTTCTCTTCAGAGGGCCAGTACAAAGTAGCTAACTGGCTCTTTGTGCCTACAGGACACCCAGGTGCTGCTCAGGAGGATGCTTCTGCCCACAACAATCCAGAGCCTGAAGCTGGATGCAGCTCCCCAAGCTCTGAGACGCAGCAGCCCAGAGGCAGAAGCCCCAGCGGGAGCAGGACATATGCAACATGTGTCTCTGCCCCTCCACTGCCTCCTTTGAAAACTGACATTAATATAATGCAAAGGAGCATCTCAGAGCCATCCCTGTCCTTCCAGCACCCCTCGGAGGGCAGCAGAAGGCACCAGAAACAGAGCAGAAGTGCAGATAATGTTGCTGTTGAGCAGCAACAGGTGAGCTTGGAGAAGGAGGCACTGGGAGAACAGCCTGCCATCTTGCCTATGCAATTATCCGATGGCGCTCCACTCCAAACATCCTCCAGACGCTCCCTGCAGAGCTCCTGTCCTGCTTTGCATGTCTCCTCCATAAGCCCCCTGGGATCTGCTGCCATTCCCTCTTCCTGCTTCTGTGCTTGTAGTGCTTGTAGTCTGAACAACTGGACAGGCTGAGGTGAAAGACTCAGGAGCTTCTGACTTGTTTGTATGAGCCAAGATGACATAAAACCTGCAAGGAAACATTCTGGATTCTTGTTTTAAACAGCTAAACCTGCCCCTCATTTGGGCAAAACAGGGGGAAAAAAAAGGAAAAGGGGAGGAAAAGAGGAAAGAAAAGAGGAACAATGAAGGAAGGAAAAAGAAACAAGGAAAGAAAAAGGAAAGAAGAGGGGAAGAAAAAGGGAAGGAAAAGCAAACAGGGAAGGAAAATGGAAGAAAAAACAGGGAAGGAAAAGGGGAAGGGAAAAACAGGGAAGGAGAAGGGGAAGGAAGAGAGGAAAAATCAAGGAAGGGGAAGGAAAAGGGGAAAGGAAAAAGTAAAAATAGGGAAAACGAGCAAAATATAGAAAGAAAAAGGAAAGGAAGAAAGGAAAGTAAAAAAGGAAAGAAGCAGGAGACTAAAAAGGAAAGAAAAAAGGAAAGGGAGGCAAGAAAGAAGGAAAGAAAAAAGGAAAAAAAGAAAAAATGGGAAAAGGGAAAAAAAGGAATGAAAAGAGAGAAGAAAGGAAAAAAGCAAACAGGGAAGGAAAATAAATGAAAGAAAAAGGCAAGGAAAAAAGTAAAAAAGGAAAGGAATTAAAAAGGTAGGAAAGAAGAACACAGACCTAAAGAAGGAAAAAAAGGAAAATGAAAACAAAAAAGAAAGAAAAAAATAAAAAATGGAGAAAAGGAAAGGAAAGAGAAAACTGAAAGAAATGGAAGAAGAAGATGAAGAAAAAGAAAGAAAGAAAGAAAAGCAAAAAAGGGAAGCAAAAAAAGAGGAAAACAAGGCAAGAGACCACAAAAAGTAAGGGAAAAAATGAAAGCATATAAGGAAAAAAAGGAAAGAAAAAGAGGAAGGAAGGAAGGAAGGGAGGAAGAAAAGGAAAAAATGGAAAAATTGAAAAAGAAATGAAAAGAGGAAAGAAGGGAGAAATAAGAGAGTAAAAAGCAGATAAAGGGAAGCAAAAAGGCAAACAAAAAGAAATAAAAGAATTAAAAGCTAGGAAAGACAAACACAAAATAAAGAAGGAAAAAAGGAAAGGAAAGAAAACTAAAGAAAAAAATGAAAGGAAACGAAATAAAAATGGAAAAAATAAAGAAAATTGAAAAGAAAAATGAAAGAAAAAAGGAAAGGAAAGGAAAAAAGGGAAGGAAAAAGAGGCAAGAAAGGAAAAGGGGAAGCAAAAAGGAAAGCAAAAAAGGAGGGAAACAAGAAACACCCTTAAAAATAAGAGAAAAAAATAAAAGCATATAAAGAAAGAAAAAATGACAATGAAGGAAAGAAAAAAGGAAAGCACAGAAACAAGGAAAGACAAAAGGAGGAAAGAACAGGGGAAGAATAAGAAAAGAATAAAAGGATGGGAAAAAAGCAAGGAAAGAAAAGTAAGGAGAGCAGAAAGAAAAGAGAAAAATGAGAGAAAGGAAGGCAAATGGGAAGAATACAGGGAAAGAATAGGGAAAGAATAAAGGGATGAAAAAAGCAAATAAAAAGGGGAAAAGGAAAGAAAAACAAAGAAGAGAGAGAGAAAAACAAGGAGAGATAGGAAAACAAGGAAAGGAAAAAGGGGAAGAAAATGGGGAAGAGAAAAAGAGAAAGAGAAAATAGGGAAAACCAGGAAGGAAAAAAACAAGGGAAGAAAAAGGAAAAGAGAAAAGGAAAGAACAAAGGAGAAAGAAAAAGAGAAGAATGAAAACAAAAAAGGAAATAAAAATGAATGAAAAAAGACAACATGAAAAAGAAGGAAAGAAGAAAAAAGGGGAAGGAAAAAGGGGGAAGGAGAAAGTGGGAAGGAAAGGAAAGAAAAGAAAGAAGGAAAAGGAAAGAACTAAAAACAGGAAGGCAAAAGGAAAAAACAATAGGGAAAGAAAGAGGGAAAGAAAAAGAAAAAAGATAAAAAAGAAAAAGAAAAAAGCAACAAAGGAAATACAAATAGAAAAAAGAAAAATGAAAGAAAAAATAAGAAAAAAGGAAAGAAAAAAGGAAAGGAAGAAGAAAAAAGGAAAGGAAAAGACAAATAAGGAAAAAGAGGAAAGTAAAATGGGGAAGAAAACAAGGGAAAGGAAAAAACAGGAAGGGAAAGAGGGAAGAAAAAGGAAAAAGAAACAAGGAAAGAAAACAGAAAAAGGAGAAAGAGAAAAAGGAAAATAAAATACTTTTCTGCAGGACTATTTGACTGCTCCTTGTCTCTCCTTGAAAAACACATGGGCACTACAGGTATTACAGCTCCTTTTATACAATTCTGCAGGCACGGCAGGTCTCTTTGGATGGCCTGGCATAGCTGCATAGCAGGAGGGGAAGTGCCTGAGGAGCGGGACCACTGCTCTTGCTGTTGCCAGAGACTGCAAGCAAGATTTGGGGAAGAAATGCCTCTCTGCCTGGGAATCCAGGGCCACCCCCAGAGAACAGCAGGTACCAGTCAGGTGGGAGAGAAGTTACCAAGAGGTAAGGCTGCTGCAGAAGCAGCTTTCGAGACAGGGAGCACCCAGGCATGGCAGGTGGGATATTTTCCGACTGCAGTTGTTCCCAGGACACCTAGGATTCAAGTGGTTCAGGTTCAAGAAACACCACGACTAAACAAGACCTGAATGTCAACAGGCCTCATAAGAGATTTACCCCTCATCCACAGAGAACTTCTGTCTTCTGCCATCTCTTTCCTTGAAGACTTGCCCTGTCAGTCTGCTTTCTTTTCATGGCGTGAAAAGCCTCTCTGGGCAACCTGTGCCAGTGCTCAGTCACCCCCACAATAAAGAAGTTTTTCCTTGATGGATGGAATTGCCTGTGTTTCAGTTTGTACCCATTGCCCCTCATCCTATCATCGGACACCACTGAAAAGACTCTGGCCCCATCCGCTTTACACTCTCCCTTCAGATATTTATACGCACTGATAAGATCCTTCCAAGCCTTCTCTTCCCCAGGCTGAACAGTCCCAGCTCTCTCAGCCTTTCCTCATACGAGAGATGCTCCCATCCCTTCATCATCTTAGTAGCCCTTCACTGGGCTCATTACAGGAGCTCCACATCTCTCTTGTACTGGGGAGTCCAGGACTGGACCCAGCACTCCAGCTGTGGCCTCCCCCGGGCTGAGGGCAAGGATCACCTCCACGATGTCAGTGCTCCTCCTAATGCAGCCCACAATACCATTGGCCTTTTTTGCCACAAGGGCACCTTGCAGGCTACCAGGACTCCCAGGTCCTTCTCTGCAGAGCTGCTTTCCAGCAGGTTGGCCCCCAGCCTGTGGTGCTACATGGGGCTATTCCTGCCCAGGGGCAGGACTCTGCACTTCCCTTTATTGAACTTCATGAAGTTCCTCTCTGCCCATTTCTCCAGCCTGTCAAGGTCCCTCTGAACGGCAGCACAGCCCTCTGGTGCGTCAGACACTCCTCTCAGTTTTGTATCATCAGCAAACTTGCTGAGGTGCACTCTGTCCCTTCATCCAGGTCATTGATGAACAAGTGGAACAGGATTGGAGCCAGCTTTCAGCCCTGGGGTTCACCACTAGCTACAGGCCTCCACCTAGACTTTGTGCCACTGATCATAAGCCTCAGAGCTCTGCCATTCAGCCACTTGTCAATCCAGCTCACCATCTGCTCATGCAGCCCCTACTTGCTCAGCTTGCCTGTGAGGATGTCATGAGAGACAGCGTGGAAAGCCTTCCTGAAGTCAAGGGAGACAACAGCCACTGCTCCCCTCCTCCACCCAGCCAGTCATGCTATCGGGGAAAACTATCAGGTTGGTTAAGCATGATTTCCGCTTTGTGAAGCCATGCTGACTGCCCCTGATCACCTTCTTCCCCCTAATGTGCTTAGAAATGGTATCAAGCAGCAGCTGCTCCATCACCGTGCCAGGCATTGAGAGGAGGCTGACCAGGCCTGGAGTTTGCTTCAGTAATCCCTAAGCCGATCCTCCTGCATCAAGGGAAAGCCATTCTGCAGACTTTCCTCCTGGTCTCTGGGGCCTGGGACTGCTGAGGGCCACTCTTACCAGCAAAGACTGAGGCAAAGAAGGCGTGTAGTACCTCAGCCTTTTCTGTGCCCTTTGGCACCAGAGCCCCTGTCCCTTTTGGCAGCACAACCACATTTCCCCTAGTCTTCCTTTGGTTACAGATGTCTTCAGAGAAGCCCTTCTTCTTCTCCTTCACATCCCTTGCCAGATTCAACCCCAGATGACCTTCCCAGCCCTAGCCCTGAATGCTCCAACAATGTCCCTATCTTCCTCCCAGGTGACTTGTGCCTCCTTCCACCCTCTGAACACATCCTTCCTGGGCTGCAGTTTGGCCAGGAGCTCCTTGTTCATCCAGGCAGGTCTCCTGCTCCCTTTGCTCAACTTCCTGCTCACTGGGATGGATACTCCTGGAGCTTGGCAATATCAACCAATTGTCTTGCATCCGCCTCCCCTTCTCGGGCCCTATGCCATGGCACATTTCCTCATGGAGCAACACAGCCTCGTGCACCAGCCAGGTGCGAGCTCTTGTTCTGCCACACACATCTCAGCCACTTGATTTAGGAGAGCAACTTGCAGCCAAAGCACTTTGGCATCCACTCAAGAGCCAAGCATCAGTGCAGGCTGAGAAAGACCATCCTGGCAGGTTTCACAAACATTTGGCCTGGCACTCAGATGCAGACTGCACATGTAGGAACTTACATTTCAGTACCTGTGTGCAAGCATTTTCATGAGCCTACCTAATCCTTCTGCATAGTCTTTTGAGTCTTTCTGCAGACTCCTGGGATGGACCTGAGTCAAGCTGGGATTCAGCTGCCTGGAAGTGGGTGTCTACAGGCATTAGGGTATCCCAGGGCACCGCAAGGAATTTTCGAAGGCATCACAAGTGGATGCTGGTGCTAGTGTTTAGGCAACTGAAATCCATTCTCAGACTGGGATTGTAGCTGAGATTCCCACTTCACATGTTGATGCCACCTTTAGACACCTGGAGTGGAGGGAGGTCACTAATGTGGGGCTGACCACTAGGCTGACTGCCTGCAGAGGAAGCGTGAAACTTGGGATTTGGGGCATCGTCTGAGCCCTGGTTCTCAAGCGTGCACAGGGCCTGCTGCTTGCCCCCTCCAGAGCTCGAGTCCTCCTGTGCTAGCGACAACAGGCGATGTTGCAGCTGTGTGGGGAGGCCTGTGCACTGGGGGCTTTTCACCAATACAGAGCCAGCTGCTGAAGCTGGGAGCTCCTCCAGCATGAAGCCTATCTCGGCCCTTGTCCTAGGCACCATTTGCCTCCCTGCAGCCACCACCAGGACACACAAAGGCAGCTCATCTCTGAGCACGTCCCTTCGACCCTCTCCATGGCAGGAGCCAGCGCTGGGCATGTGGGGCTGAGACGCGGAGAGCAAAGGGGGCATCATGGGAGCCAGCAGCAGTGTCACTGTGTCATAAGAGGTGCTGGGCGGCCGAGAAGACTGCCCTTTGTGCCCGCAGCCCCCAGCCCGCACCCGCAGCTCTGCCCCATGACCCGGCCGGCGCATCACAATGTGCGGCAGTGACACCCGGGTGGCCACGGTCACCAGCACCCCCCCTTGCCCCAGTGCGGCGCCGTGCCGGCGCAGGGCAGCAGGGAGACGCAGGCTCCCAGCCCAGCGGCACTGCCAGCACAGGGACACTGCTCCCAGCCTTGCTCAGGCCCGGCCCGTGCCTGGCGCTGCTCGGCGTGGGGCACGGCCACACCATAGCCGTCTGCCCAGCTGCAGCACCATGGGCCAGGCCAACTGCTGCGGCGCCTGGGGCACTCGCAGCCCCACTCCTGGCACGCAGGCACAGCCCGGGGCCCCTGGCTACGTGGCTCCTGGTGCCAGCCTTGGGCTCATGGGCAGGGGAGCTTCCCGGCCCCCGGCGCCGCTTGGCGCCTTTGTGTCACGCAGGAGCCCCCAGCTCCTGCTCAGTGACCGGGCGCAGGTGACCCGGCACCACAGGACGAGGGACAGACACATCCTGCTCTTCCCCAACGCCATCGCCATCACCAGATTCAAGTAAGATTAGCAACCGCAGCTATCCTTCCTCCTGCTACCACCTCTACCACCAGCCCCAGGGCACTGCTCCTCCCCGGAGCTGCTTCCGCGGGAGCAGAAAGTGCCTCCTGGGGGCTGCCTGCACAGCACCTGGCCATCAGTGGACAGGGGCTGGCTCATTTTAACCTTGGCAGGACCGCACAAGCAAAGCAGCACGTGCTTTCCCAGCAGCCTAAATGCCAACGGAGGTGCCCACAGCTGGGCAGGAGAAGGGATTTTGGCCAAACTCTTTGCATTTGTTCCTTACTGAACAGCATCTCTCTGCAACAAACAGCAATACTGCCAAATATTGCTGATCTGGATCCTCTAGAAGCCAAATCCCCACGGAGGCTGCCCAGAAGGAGGCCTTCTGCCTATTCTCACTGCGTATGCGATGTGTGGATGCCCTTTGCTCCCGACAAGGACTTGTGTCCAAATGACCTGCAGTCCTCTGCATGGGTGTCCCTGCACTGCGGGTAGGAACACCCTTTCCCTGTAATTCAGGGAGGTGTAAGAGGAAAGGGGCAGGCTCCTGGTTTTGCTGTCCTGATTCGCAGCCCCTGATGAAGCGCCTGCTGGCACTGCTGACCAGCGGCGACTTTTTGGAAGTGCCTTCTGTGTGCGCTGGGCCTGAAACTCCTTTCTTCTGCCTGAGCCTTGGGGTGGCTGCCTCAAGGCTCTGCCCCTGGGAAATGGCTCTGCCCTGGAGGGCTGCTGGGGCTGCCCCCATGACACAATCTCCAAGTCAGACTCTGCTCTTGCCCCCGGCAGATGCGGCTCCACCTTCCTCCTGAAGCACCGAGTGCGTCTCGGCGAGCTCTGGGTGCTGTGTCGGAAGCATGAGGTGGCGTGCGAGTGGGAAGATGAGGAGGAGGTTTTTGGCCTGAAATGTGCCAATAGCCTCGTCCTCGTGTGGCCCGGTGACTTCTGCGTGGTCACTTTCCGGTGAGTCTTGGGGACACGTCCAGGACTGTTCTGGGGGGTAAAGAGCACTGTGCTGGCCTTCAGGTCTCTGTGGGCTTGCTGGGGCTCAGCTCAGGCTGTGGGGAGAGAAAGCAGAGGCCCCGCTTGGGTTTCAGATGCACCCACCAGCAGCTCCAGGTGTGCACAAGGCACCTGCCCCTGCCACGTCCCTGCAGCTCTGCTCACCTGGGGGACACCGAGCAGGGGACACCGAGTGGGGGCTTTGGTGTCTGGCCGTGTGGAGCAGGGCCAAGCGGGCAAGATGTGCCTGGGGGCCTCTGCCTCTGCAGAGGAGGGAGGAGGAGCAGCGGGCTCTGAGGCTGTTTCTCCTCTTTGCCGCAGGTCGCAGGAGGCGAAGGAGCTGTGGCTCAGTGCCATGCTCAGGTGAGCCCTGCTGGGGAATTCAGCCTGCCAGCAGCTGGCGTCAAGGCTGCAGGCAGTGGAGAGCTCCCAGGGGAGCTGCCCCCAGCAATGCAGCGGTGGAGGTGGGGGAACGGGACACCCTCTGCGCAGGGCAGCTCCTGGGCAGAGCGGCAGGAGGTGCTTCACCTTGTGAGGGCACGTGAACAGCAAGGCCGTGGAGCTGTCACCTCAGCTCCTTGCTTGCATGGATTGGGACCCCAAGCTGCCACTTCCCATTTCCATACGGAGGAGGCCCGGAGGCAGCAGACCCGGGGGTGTTGCAGAGCGGTGCTGCCAGCGAGCGCTGTGGGAAGGTCTGCTGTGTGAGGGTGGTGTGGAGGCGCTGGGCTGGTGTCAGGGGAGCGAGCAGCGAGGGCTGGCTATGACTGAGCTCTGCCTTTGTGCCTGCCCTGTGCCCAGGCAAAGCCAAGGAGCCCAGGAGACCCGTGTCACCCGCCTGGCCTCCCTTCGGCTCCTTGTGAAGGTCATTGGCTCCTACAACCTCGTAAGTGTCCCTGGGGTTTCTGCTCTGCGTAGAGCACCACGGGGCTTTTGGCAGCAGCCCCTGCTACCAGCTGCTCACGTTGGCTCTTTGCTCTCTTGCCTAGCCGGTGCCGCTGAGTGCCCGGACCGTGGAGACGTTGATTCCGGCGGAGATCAGGGGCTCGCTCCGCCCCGGCCCTTGCCAGGTGCTGGCGGGAGGTGTCTGAGTTTCAGGAGGGAAGGTGGCGGGGACGGAAGCCCTCAAGACACCAGCTGCCTCACGGGGAGGTCTGGGAGGAGTTGCTTAGTGTGGGGGCAGCGCAGGAGGGCTGCGCCTTCTTGACATCCACCAGCACCCCAAAACTGCCTGGGGGCTGTGGTCTGCAGGGTCAAGTGGGGTGGCCGGCTGCAGCAGCAGCCTGTGCCCCCAGCACCTGTGTTGGGCAGAGAGGCAACGCCATTCCCACACCCAAGCGCCTCCTCCACAGGCGTCTGATGACCTCAGGATTGTCCCTGGAGCTGCTCACACGTTTCTGCGCTGCTGCAGCGACACGCTGGCGGCCCTTGCTGCTGCGGGGTGGCCCTGTAATCTGAACATGTTTCTTGCAGGCTGGCACCAAGCAATGCCCTGTCTTGGTCCCATCAGCTCCTGAGGAGGGACTTTGCCACTCGCCTGGTGAGTTGGAAAGAGAAGCTGAGCAGCTGCCTTCTCACATAGCGCTTGACAGCAGCTCCAAAGCAGGAGCCCCTCCTGCCCCTCTTGCCAGACCTTGGATGGGGCACGCTCAGACTGCGTAGCCAAAACTGCCGCCACTGCAAGCTGTCCAAGCGACGCATCTGCCTTACGATGGTCCCAGAAACCTCTGCCATGCCCAAAACCTCTGCACATGACAAACACCCCGCAGCTCTTTCTGTGCCCTGTGTGCTCCTGCTTTCTCAGAGGAAACAGTCACTAGAAGGTGAAAAAAGCAGGAAAGCTGGTGTGCTCAGAGGGGTGGTCACACTTTTACAGCTGTGGTGGTTCTTCCCTCAGGAAGCCCTTAGCTATCTCCCAGTTTCCCCCGCAGAGTCAGAGTCACTGTTTCAACACACGGCTCTGCTCTGCATTCGGCATCACACGGCACTGCACACAGACAATTTTCCTCTGGCTTTTTTCACCTGCCCTTTGCTTTCCTCTTGCTTGCAGCGGATGGGACTAAGAAAAGGAAGAGGTTGATCCTGTGGCCGTTTGCTCAAAGACGAACCTCGGCCAATGGGGACTGCCCAGGGCAGCCAGACTCTGGCCTCAAGAGCCCCCTCTTTGGGCAGCCTCTGGCAAGTCTTTGTGGGGAAGAGGAGACCCTGCCCCAGCCAGTCCAGGTAAGCCAGCCTGGCTATGCAGTTACCCTGCTCCCGGCTGTGTCACGGCAGCATCGCCAGCACTTGGGCTGTGGCTCTCTGGAGACAAGGGATTTGGGGGGCTGCCCTCCATGCTCACTTCTCACTGGCAAGGCCTGAAGGTCAGGTCTGATTGTGCAAGTCAAAGGGGTCAAGTCTGCGGGTTTGTGCGGCCCACGCAGCTGCTGCGGGAAGTAACTTTGGAGTGGAGACAACCCCAGAGCAGGAAGAGGAGAAGCAGGTCTGCTCCCTAAGGGGCATGTTGGTGGCCTTGCAGAAGTCATTGAAAGGAAGCTCTCAGCAGCATAAACAGATGGCGATTTCTGGGTTTCCCTGAAGAAGGTGCTCAAGAGGGTGGCTTGGGGTTACTTGGCCAAGTTTCTGCCAGTGTAACCTACCGGCAGTGAGAACTAGATGCAAACCCAAGCAAAGCAGAGTGCGCCTCCCAGGCAAAAACTTGCTTCTGTCTCCAGCAAATGCTCCCCTAAGGCTAAAGGGCCTTTCTTCACCCAAGGAACTCTTCTGCCACCCCTATCTGCTTTCTCCTGCAGGATCTCCTGGCCATACTGTACAGAGAAGGGCCTGCCACTGAGGGGATATTTTGCAAAGCTGCCAGTGAGACAGAGCGCAGGGACTTGAAGGAGGCCCTCGACAAAGGGGACACCGTTGGCTTGGACAGCAAACCTGTGCACCTCTTGGCGGTAGTCTTGAAGGTGAATTCTTCTGCCTTGCAGCTCTGAGAGGACACTGCGAACCTGCAGGGGCCCACTCAAGTGCCTGGATGGTCCCAGGGGGGACTCAAAGCTGATACCCTAGTGAAGCCAAACGGCATGTTTTTGGACTTGGGAAAGTTTGGCATTTGTGTTTTCCATCTGGTTTTCAGTCCCCCTTGTTCTGCCACTGATTTCCTGCCTGCCCACGGGAAACTCCCTTCCTCCTCCTCCTCCTCCTCCGCCTCCTCCTCCCCAGCACCCTCCTCAGGGAGGAAGACTGAGATTTCTGGGTGGACTCCAGGCTGATAGGCACCAGGGCCTCTTACTGCACTCAAATAGGCATGTTCAAGCAGGGCAGGGACCCGTGCAGCCCACTGCTCTGCCAGTGGCCGTGAGCACCTTTGAGAGCAGGTAGCTCAAAGCAAGCTGCCTCCTTGGGTGCCCAAGTGCTGGGGGTGCTCCCTGTGGGCTCAGGCGTGGTGTCCAAAGCCTCATCTCCATATCCTGGCCTTGCAGGACTTCCTCTGCAATATCCCCTCCCAACTCCTGTCAGCGGCCCTGTACGAGAAGTGGATGCTGGCTCTGGAGAAGCCAAGCAGGGAAGAAAAGATTGAAGAACTGAAAGAGTGAGTGTTGTAGCCAGTCATAGTGTTCTGGAGGGGCTGAGAGAGGCCGGGGCCTTCTCCAAAAATGGGGAGTCGCATGGAAAAACCTGCCATTTCTATCAGCTTGCTAGTACTGATACTTCACAACACAGGCACAGGCTTTCATGGGCCTTTGCAAGGCTTCCTGTGATGTTTCCTGACAACCTTACCTTCATTCACACTGTCCATCTACTGAAAAGCAGGCACTGTGCTCAAACGCTCGCCTTGCAGTCAAGATCTGGTCATTCCAGATCTTGCACTTAACCACATACCCAGCTACCGCTGGGGGTTTCTTGACAGGACTTGTGTAAAGTAGTGAAAGTAAGCACAGGCGTTGCTCTCTTTGGAGAAGGCACCGTTTGTGGGAGTTTACTTGAGACTTGCTCACGGCAAGAAGCAGTGGCCACTGCCCCCTCAAGTCATGGCTTGTTGTGCTTGTGTTCACACAGGGTGGCTGACCAGCTGCCCCGGCCAAATCGTCTCTTGCTCAAGCCCGTGCTGGCTGTGCTCCATCACATTAGCCAGAACGCAGAGACCAGCAGGATGAACTCCCACAACCTTGCCATCTGCTTTGGGCCCAGCATGCTGAGCCCAGGCACGGACAGCACACTCCCACTGCAAGTCCAGAAAGAGATGAATGACAAGGTATGTTGAACTCACCAGCTAGCTCCCCCCACTGGGGCACAGCTGAGCCACCCCCACAGATCCCATGGCTATTGCAACAGCTAAATGCAGCAGCAGCACCTGGGAGCATGGGGGATGCCCCTCAGCTGGGCTATCTGCAATATGTGACAGGCAGATCTCCTAATGGAGCTGCAGCCACAGAGCTACAGCTTTCACTGGAGAAATGTCAGTCAGGAGCAGCAAGACTCTTGAGCACATTTTCTGCCTCTTGCACTGACACCCATGGTTTTCCGTGTGCAGGTGCTGGTGCTGGTGGAGTTCCTCATTGACAACTGCACAGCAATATTTGGGCGGGACATGGCCTTGGCTTGCAGCCCCTCTGCTGAGGAGTGTCCCGAGCACACCGGCAGCTCCGCAGGTAGGAGGCTGCACTGGGGATTGGCACTGCCCAGGGCTGCTGGTTGCAGGTCTTGAGCTGGCTGTGGGAAGATGTCTGTGGCAATGCAGAGAAGTGTGGAGGGTTCAATACCTTCCGGCAGTGCCTTCCCCCTGCAACACTTTTCCGGAAGTTCAGAATGACCTTCCTCACACCACAAACTGCATCCCAGCTGTTAAACATCTGTAGAGCTCTGCTCTGCAAAGCCTTGCTCACTATGGGCCAGAACTCTCCCCCTGTGCAGGATATTGCCCCCAGGGGTATTTGTGTCTCCTGAACTGCCCCTCACATCCATAGGCGTTAAGGCCGCAGCTTGCCATCTGCCCGGGCTGCGTGGTGTCCCCTTTTCTCTTCAGAGGGCCAGTACAAAGTAGCTAACTGGCTCTTTGTGCCTACAGGACACCCAGGTGCTGCTCAGGAGGATGCTTCTGCCCACAACAATCCAGAGCCTGAAGCTGGATGCAGCTCCCCAAGCTCTGAGACGCAGCAGCCCAGAGGCAGAAGCCCCAGCGGGAGCAGGACATATGCAACATGTGTCTCTGCCCCTCCACTGCCTCCTTTGAAAACTGACATTAATATAATGCAAAGGAGCATCTCAGAGCCATCCCTGTCCTTCCAGCACCCCTCGGAGGGCAGCAGAAGGCACCAGAAACAGAGCAGAAGTGCAGATAATGTTGCTGTTGAGCAGCAACAGGTGAGCTTGGAGAAGGAGGCACTGGGAGAACAGCCTGCCATCTTGCCTATGCAATTATCCGATGGCGCTCCACTCCAAACATCCTCCAGACGCTCCCTGCAGAGCTCCTGTCCTGCTTTGCATGTCTCCTCCATAAGCCCCCTGGGATCTGCTGCCATTCCCTCTTCCTGCTTCTGTGCTTGTAGTGCTTGTAGTCTGAACAACTGGACAGGCTGAGGTGAAAGACTCAGGAGCTTCTGACTTGTTTGTATGAGCCAAGATGACATAAAACCTGCAAGGAAACATTCTGGATTCTTGTTTTAAACAGCTAAACCTGCCCCTCATTTGGGCAAAACAGGGGGAAAAAAAAGGAAAGAAAAAGGGGAGGAAAAGAGGAAAGAAAAGAGGAACAATGAAGGAAGGAAAAAGAAACAAGGAAAGAAAAAGGAAAGAAGAGGGGAAGAAAAAGGGAAGGAAAAGCAAACAGGGAAGGAAAATGGAAGAAAAAACAGGGAAGGAAAAGGGGAAGGGAAAAACAGGGAAGGAGAAGGGGAAGGAAGAGAGGAAAAATCAAGGAAGGGGAAGGAAAAGGGGAAAGGAAAAAGTAAAAATAGGGAAAACGAGCAAAATATAGAAAGAAAAAGGAAAGGAAGAAAGGAAAGTAAAAAAGGAAAGAAGCAGGAGACTAAAAAGGAAAGAAAAAAGGAAAGGGAGGCAAGAAAGAAGGAAAGAAAAAAGGAAAAAAAGAAAAAATGGGAAAAGGGAAAAAAAGGAATGAAAAGAGAGAAGAAAGGAAAAAAGCAAACAGGGAAGGAAAATAAATGAAAGAAAAAGGCAAGGAAAAAAGTAAAAAAGGAAAGGAATTAAAAAGGTAGGAAAGAAGAACACAGACCTAAAGAAGGAAAAAAAGGAAAATGAAAACAAAAAAGAAAGAAAAAAATAAAAAATGGAGAAAAGGAAAGGAAAGAGAAAACTGAAAGAAATGGAAGAAGAAGATGAAGAAAAAGAAAGAAAGAAAGAAAAGCAAAAAAGGGAAGCAAAAAAAGAGGAAAACAAGGCAAGAGACCACAAAAAGTAAGGGAAAAAATGAAAGCATATAAGGAAAAAAAGGAAAGAAAAAGAGGAAGGAAGGAAGGAAGGGAGGAAGAAAAGGAAAAAATGGAAAAATTGAAAAAGAAATGAAAAGAGGAAAGAAGGGAGAAATAAGAGAGTAAAAAGCAGATAAAGGGAAGCAAAAAGGCAAACAAAAAGAAATAAAAGAATTAAAAGCTAGGAAAGACAAACACAAAATAAAGAAGGAAAAAAGGAAAGGAAAGAAAACTAAAGAAAAAAATGAAAGGAAACGAAATAAAAATGGAAAAAATAAAGAAAATTGAAAAGAAAAATGAAAGAAAAAAGGAAAGGAAAGGAAAAAAGGGAAGGAAAAAGAGGCAAGAAAGGAAAAGGGGAAGCAAAAAGGAAAGCAAAAAAGGAGGGAAACAAGAAACACCCTTAAAAATAAGAGAAAAAAATAAAAGCATATAAAGAAAGAAAAAATGACAATGAAGGAAAGAAAAAAGGAAAGCACAGAAACAAGGAAAGACAAAAGGAGGAAAGAACAGGGGAAGAATAAGAAAAGAATAAAAGGATGGGAAAAAAGCAAGGAAAGAAAAGTAAGGAGAGCAGAAAGAAAAGAGAAAAATGAGAGAAAGGAAGGCAAATGGGAAGAATACAGGGAAAGAATAGGGAAAGAATAAAGGGATGAAAAAAGCAAATAAAAAGGGGAAAAGGAAAGAAAAACAAAGAAGAGAGAGAGAAAAACAAGGAGAGATAGGAAAACAAGGAAAGGAAAAAGGGGAAGAAAATGGGGAAGAGAAAAAGAGAAAGAGAAAATAGGGAAAACCAGGAAGGAAAAAAACAAGGGAAGAAAAAGGAAAAGAGAAAAGGAAAGAACAAAGGAGAAAGAAAAAGAGAAGAATGAAAACAAAAAAGGAAATAAAAATGAATGAAAAAAGACAACATGAAAAAGAAGGAAAGAAGAAAAAAGGGGAAGGAAAAAGGGGGAAGGAGAAAGTGGGAAGGAAAGGAAAGAAAAGAAAGAAGGAAAAGGAAAGAACTAAAAACAGGAAGGCAAAAGGAAAAAACAATAGGGAAAGAAAGAGGGAAAGAAAAAGAAAAAAGATAAAAAAGAAAAAGAAAAAAGCAACAAAGGAAATACAAATAGAAAAAAGAAAAATGAAAGAAAAAATAAGAAAAAAGGAAAGAAAAAAGGAAAGGAAGAAGAAAAAAGGAAAGGAAAAGACAAATAAGGAAAAAGAGGAAAGTAAAATGGGGAAGAAAACAAGGGAAAGGAAAAAACAGGAAGGGAAAGAGGGAAGAAAAAGGAAAAAGAAACAAGGAAAGAAAACAGAAAAAGGAGAAAGAGAAAAAGGAAAATAAAATACTTTTCTGCAGGACTATTTGACTGCTCCTTGTCTCTCCTTGAAAAACACATGGGCACTACAGGTATTACAGCTCCTTTTATACAATTCTGCAGGCACGGCAGGTCTCTTTGGATGGCCTGGCATAGCTGCATAGCAGGAGGGGAAGTGCCTGAGGAGCGGGACCACTGCTCTTGCTGTTGCCAGAGACTGCAAGCAAGATTTGGGGAAGAAATGCCTCTCTGCCTGGGAATCCAGGGCCACCCCCAGAGAACAGCAGGTACCAGTCAGGTGGGAGAGAAGTTACCAAGAGGTAAGGCTGCTGCAGAAGCAGCTTTCGAGACAGGGAGCACCCAGGCATGGCAGGTGGGATATTTTCCGACTGCAGTTGTTCCCAGGACACCTAGGATTCAAGTGGTTCAGGTTCAAGAAACACCACGACTAAACAAGACCTGAATGTCAACAGGCCTCATAAGAGATTTACCCCTCATCCACAGAGAACTTCTGTCTTCTGCCATCTCTTTCCTTGAAGACTTGCCCTGTCAGTCTGCTTTCTTTTCATGGCGTGAAAAGCCTCTCTGGGCAACCTGTGCCAGTGCTCAGTCACCCCCACAATAAAGAAGTTTTTCCTTGATGGATGGAATTGCCTGTGTTTCAGTTTGTACCCATTGCCCCTCATCCTATCATCGGACACCACTGAAAAGACTCTGGCCCCATCCGCTTTACACTCTCCCTTCAGATATTTATACGCACTGATAAGATCCTTCCAAGCCTGCTCTTCCCCAGGCTGAACAGTCCCAGCTCTCTCAGCCTTTCCTCATACGAGAGATGCTCCCATCCCTTCATCATCTTAGTAGCCCTTCACTGGGCTCATTACAGGAGCTCCACATCTCTCTTGTACTGGGGAGTCCAGGACTGGACCCAGCACTCCAGCTGTGGCCTCCCCCGGGCTGAGGGCAAGGATCACCTCCACGATGTCAGTGCTCCTCCTAATGCAGCCCACAATACCATTGGCCTTTTTTGCCACAAGGGCACCTTGCAGGCTACCAGGACTCCCAGGTCCTTCTCTGCAGAGCTGCTTTCCAGCAGGTTGGCCCCCAGCCTGTGGTGCTACATGGGGCTATTCCTGCCCAGGGGCAGGACTCTGCACTTCCCTTTATTGAACTTCATGAAGTTCCTCTCTGCCCATTTCTCCAGCCTGTCAAGGTCCCTCTGAACGGCAGCACAGCCCTCTGGTGCGTCAGACACTCCTCTCAGTTTTGTATCATCAGCAAACTTGCTGAGGTGCACTCTGTCCCTTCATCCAGGTCATTGATGAACAAGTGGAACAGGATTGGAGCCAGCTTTCAGCCCTGGGGTTCACCACTAGCTACAGGCCTCCACCTAGACTTTGTGCCACTGATCATAAGCCTCAGAGCTCTGCCATTCAGCCACTTGTCAATCCAGCTCACCATCTGCTCATGCAGCCCCTACTTGCTCAGCTTGCCTGTGAGGATGTCATGAGAGACAGCGTGGAAAGCCTTCCTGAAGTCAAGGGAGACAACAGCCACTGCTCCCCTCCTCCACCCAGCCAGTCATGCTATCGGGGAAAACTATCAGGTTGGTTAAGCATGATTTCCGCTTTGTGAAGCCATGCTGACTGCCCCTGATCACCTTCTTCCCCCTAATGTGCTTAGAAATGGTATCAAGCAGCAGCTGCTCCATCACCGTGCCAGGCATTGAGAGGAGGCTGACCAGGCCTGGAGTTTGCTTCAGTAATCCCTAAGCCGATCCTCCTGCATCAAGGGAAAGCCATTCTGCAGACTTTCCTCCTGGTCTCTGGGGCCTGGGACTGCTGAGGGCCACTCTTACCAGCAAAGACTGAGGCAAAGAAGGCGTGTAGTACCTCAGCCTTTTCTGTGCCCTTTGGCACCAGAGCCCCTGTCCCTTTTGGCAGCACAACCACATTTCCCCTAGTCTTCCTTTGGTTACAGATGTCTTCAGAGAAGCCCTTCTTCTTCTCCTTCACATCCCTTGCCAGATTCAACCCCAGATGACCTTCCCAGCCCTAGCCCTGAATGCTCCAACAATGTCCCTATCTTCCTCCCAGGTGACTTGTGCCTCCTTCCACCCTCTGAACACATCCTTCCTGGGCTGCAGTTTGGCCAGGAGCTCCTTGTTCATCCAGGCAGGTCTCCTGCTCCCTTTGCTCAACTTCCTGCTCACTGGGATGGATACTCCTGGAGCTTGGCAATATCAACCAATTGTCTTGCATCCGCCTCCCCTTCTCGGGCCCTATGCCATGGCACATTTCCTCATGGAGCAACACAGCCTCGTGCACCAGCCAGGTGCGAGCTCTTGTTCTGCCACACACATCTCAGCCACTTGATTTAGGAGAGCAACTTGCAGCCAAAGCACTTTGGCATCCACTCAAGAGCCAAGCATCAGTGCAGGCTGAGAAAGACCATCCTGGCAGGTTTCACAAACATTTGGCCTGGCACTCAGATGCAGACTGCACATGTAGGAACTTACATTTCAGTACCTGTGTGCAAGCATTTTCATGAGCCTACCTAATCCTTCTGCATAGTCTTTTGAGTCTTTCTGCAGACTCCTGGGATGGACCTGAGTCAAGCTGGGATTCAGCTGCCTGGAAGTGGGTGTCTACAGGCATTAGGGTATCCCAGGGCACCGCAAGGAATTTTCGAAGGCATCACAAGTGGATGCTGGTGCTAGTGTTTAGGCAACTGAAATCCATTCTCAGACTGGGATTGTAGCTGAGATTCCCACTTCACATGTTGATGCCACCTTTAGACACCTGGAGTGGAGGGAGGTCACTAATGTGGGGCTGACCACTAGGCTGACTGCCTGCAGAGGAAGCGTGGAACTTGGGATTTGGGGCATCGTCTGAGCCCTGGTTCTCAAGCGTGCACAGGGCCTGCTGCTTGCCCCCTCCAGAGCTCGAGTCCTCCTGTGCTAGCGACAACAGGCGATGTTGCAGCTGTGTGGGGAGGCCTGTGCACTGGGGGCTTTTCACCAATACAGAGCCAGCTGCTGAAGCTGGGAGCTCCTCCAGCATGAAGCCTCTCTCCGCCCTTGTCCTAGGCACCATTTGCCTCCCTGCAGCCACCACCAGGACACACAAAGGCAGCTCATCTCTGAGCACGTCCCTTCGACCCTCTCCATGGCAGGAGCCAGCGCTGGGCATGTGGGGCTGAGACGCGGAGAGCAAAGGGGGCATCATGGGAGCCAGCAGCAGTGTCACTGTGTCATAAGAGGTGCTGGGCGGCCGAGAAGACTGCCCTTTGTGCCCGCAGCCCCCAGCCCGCACCCGCAGCTCTGCCCCATGACCCGGCCGGCGCATCACAATGTGCGGCAGTGACACCCGGGTGGCCACGGTCACCAGCATCCCCCCTTGCCCCAGTGCGGCGCCGTGCCGGCGCAGGGCAGCAGGGAGACGCAGGCTCCCAGCCCAGCGGCACTGCCAGCACAGGGACACTGCTCCCAGCCTTGCTCAGGCCCGGCCCGTGCCTGGCGCTGCTCGGCGTGGGGCACGGCCACACCATAGCCGTCTGCCCAGCTGCAGCACCATGGGCCAGGCCAACTGCTGCGGCGCCTGGGGCACTCGCAGCCCCGCTCCTGGCACGCAGGCACAGCCCGGGGCCCCTGGCTACGTGGCTCCTGGTGCCAGCCTTGGGCTCATGGGCAGGGGAGCTTCCCGGCCCCCGGCGCCGCTTGGCGCCTTTGTGTCACGCAGGAGCCCCCAGCTCCTGCTCAGTGACCGGGCGCAGGTGACCCGGCACCACAGGACGAGGGACAGACACATCCTGCTCTTCCCCAACGCCATCGCCATCGCCAGATTCAAGTAAGATTAGCAACCGCAGCTATCCTTCCTCCTGCTACCACCTCTACCACCAGCCCCAGGGCACTGCTCCTCCCCGGAGCTGCTTCCGCGGGAGCAGAAAGTGCCTCCTGGGGGCTGCCTGCACAGCACCTGGCCATCAGTGGACAGGGGCTGGCTCATTTTAACCTTGGCAGGACCGCACAAGCAAAGCAGCACGTGCTTTCCCAGCAGCCTAAATGCCAACGGAGGTGCCCACAGCTGGGCAGGAGAAGGGATTTTGGCCAAACTCTTTGCATTTGTTCCTTACTGAACAGCATCTCTCTGCAACAAACAGCAATACTGCCAAATATTGCTGATCTGGATCCTCTAGGAGCCAAATCCCCACGGAGGCTGCCCAGAAGGAGGCCTTCTGCCTATTCTCACTGCGTATGCGATGTGTGGATGCCCTTTGCTCCCGACAAGGACTTGTGTCCAAATGACCTGCAGTCCTCTGCATGGGTGTCCCTGCACTGCGGGTAGGAACACCCTTTCCCTGTAATTCAGGGAGGTGTAAGAGGAAAGGGGCAGGCTCCTGGTTTTGCTGTCCTGATTCGCAGCCCCTGATGAAGCGCCTGCTGGCACTGCTGACCAGCGGCGACTTTTTGGAAGTGCCTTCTGTGTGCGCTGGGCCTGAAACTCCTTTCTTCTGCCTGAGCCTTGGGGTGGCTGCCTCAAGGCTCTGCCCCTGGGAAATGGCTCTGCCCTGGAGGGCTGCTGGGGCTGCCCCCATGACACAATCTCCAAGTCAGACTCTGCTCTTGCCCCCGGCAGATGCGGCTCCACCTTCCTCCTGAAGCACCGAGTGCGTCTCGGCGAGCTCTGGGTGCTGTGTCGGAAGCATGAGGT
This sequence comes from Dromaius novaehollandiae, assembly GCF_036370855.1. NCBI lineage: Eukaryota > Metazoa > Chordata > Aves > Casuariiformes > Dromaiidae > Dromaius > Dromaius novaehollandiae. The sequence goes on from NW_026991319.1 coordinate 240,632, forward strand.
GGCGTGCGAGTGGGAAGATGAGGAGGAGGTTTTTGGCCTGAAATGTGCCAATAGCCTCGTCCTCGTGTGGCCCGGTGACTTCTGCGTGGTCACTTTCCGGTGAGTCTTGGGGACACGTCCAGGACTGTTCTGGGGGGTAAAGAGCACTGTGCTGGCCTTCAGGTCTCTGTGGGCTTGCTGGGGCTCAGCTCAGGCTGTGGGGAGAGAAAGCAGAGGCCCCGCTTGGGTTTCAGATGCACCCACCAGCAGCTCCAGGTGTGCACAAGGCACCTGCCCCTGCCACGTCCCTGCAGCTCTGCTCACCTGGGGGACACCGAGCAGGGGACACCGAGTGGGGGCTTTGGTGTCTGGCCGTGTGGAGCAGGGCCAAGCGGGCAAGATGTGCCTGGGGGCCTCTGCCTCTGCAGAGGAGGGAGGAGGAGCAGCGGGCTCTGAGGCTGTTTCTCCTCTTTGCCGCAGGTCGCAGGAGGCGAAGGAGCTGTGGCTCAGTGCCATGCTCAGGTGAGCCCTGCTGGGGAATTCAGCCTGCCAGCAGCTGGCGTCAAGGCTGCAGGCAGTGGAGAGCTCCCAGGGGAGCTGCCCCCAGCAATGCAGCGGTGGAGGTGGGGGAACGGGACACCCTCTGCGCAGGGCAGCTCCTGGGCAGAGCGGCAGGAGGTGCTTCACCTTGTGAGGGCACGTGAACAGCAAGGCCGTGGAGCTGTCACCTCAGCTCCTTGCTTGCATGGATTGGGACCCCAAGCTGCCACTTCCCATTTCCATACGGAGGAGGCCCGGAGGCAGCAGACCCGGGGGTGTTGCAGAGCGGTGCTGCCAGCGAGCGCTGTGGGAAGGTCTGCTGTGTGAGGGTGGTGTGGAGGCGCTGGGCTGGTGTCAGGGGAGCGAGCAGCGAGGGCTGGCTATGACTGAGCTCTGCCTTTGTGCCTGCCCTGTGCCCAGGCAAAGCCAAGGAGCCCAGGAGACCCGCGTCACCCGCCTGGCCTCCCTTCGGCTCCTTGTGAAGGTCATTGGCTCCTACAACCTCGTAAGTGTCCCTGGGGTTTCTGCTCTGCGTAGAGCACCACGGGGCTTTTGGCAGCAGCCCCTGCTACCAGCTGCTCACGTTGGCTCTTTGCTCTCTTGCCTAGCCGGTGCCGCTGAGTGCCCGGACCGTGGAGACGTTGATTCCGGCGGAGATCAGGGGCTCGCTCCGCCCCGGCCCTTGCCAGGTGCTGGCGGGAGGTGTCTGAGTTTCAGGAGGGAAGGTGGCGGGGACGGAAGCCCTCAAGACACCAGCTGCCTCACGGGGAGGTCTGGGAGGAGTTGCTTAGTGTGGGGGCAGCGCAGGAGGGCTGCGCCTTCTTGACATCCACCAGCACCCCAAAACTGCCTGGGGGCTGTGGTCTGCAGGGTCAAGTGGGGTGGCCGGCTGCAGCAGCAGCCTGTGCCCCCAGCACCTGTGTTGGGCAGAGAGGCAACGCCATTCCCACACCCAAGCGCCTCCTCCACAGGCGTCTGATGACCTCAGGATTGTCCCTGGAGCTGCTCACACGTTTCTGCGCTGCTGCAGCGACACGCTGGCGGCCCTTGCTGCTGCGGGGTGGCCCTGTAATCTGAACATGTTTCTTGCAGGCTGGCACCAAGCAATGCCCTGTCTTGGTCCCATCAGCTCCTGAGGAGGGACTTTGCCACTCGCCTGGTGAGTTGGAAAGAGAAGCTGAGCAGCTGCCTTCTCACATAGCGCTTGACAGCAGCTCCAAAGCAGGAGCCCCTCCTGCCCCTCTTGCCAGACCTTGGATGGGGCACGCTCAGACTGCGTAGCCAAAACTGCCGCCACTGCAAGCTGTCCAAGCGACGCATCTGCCTTACGATGGTCCCAGAAACCTCTGCCATGCCCAAAACCTCTGCACATGACAAACACCCCGCAGCTCTTTCTGTGCCCTGTGTGCTCCTGCTTTCTCAGAGGAAACAGTCACTAGAAGGTGAAAAAAGCAGGAAAGCTGGTGTGCTCAGAGGGGTGGTCACACTTTTACAGCTGTGGTGGTTCTTCCCTCAGGAAGCCCTTAGCTATCTCCCAGTTTCCCCCGCAGAGTCAGAGTCACTGTTTCAACACACGGCTCTGCTCTGCATTCAGCATCACACGGCACTGCACACAGACAATTTTCCTCTGGCTTTTTTCACCTGCCCTTTGCTTTCCTCTTGCTTGCAGCGGATGGGACTAAGAAAAGGAAGAGGTTGATCCTGTGGCCGTTTGCTCAAAGACGAACCTCGGCCAATGGGGACTGCCCAGGGCAGCCAGACTCTGGCCTCAAGAGCCCCCTCTTTGGGCAGCCTCTGGCAAGTCTTTGTGGGGAAGAGGAGACCCTGCCCCAGCCAGTCCAGGTAAGCCAGCCTGGCTATGCAGTTACCCTGCTCCCGGCTGTGTCACGGCAGCATCGCCAGCACTTGGGCTGTGGCTCTCTGGAGACAAGGGATTTGGGGGGCTGCCCTCCATGCTCACTTCTCACTGGCAAGGCCTGAAGGTCAGGTCTGATTGTGCAAGTCAAAGGGGTCAAGTCTGCGGGTTTGTGCGGCCCACGCAGCTGCTGCGGGAAGTAACTTTGGAGTGGAGACAACCCCAGAGCAGGAAGAGGAGAAGCAGGTCTGCTCCCTAAGGGGCATGTTGGTGGCCTTGCAGAAGTCATTGAAAGGAAGCTCTCAGCAGCATAAACAGATGGCGATTTCTGGGTTTCCCTGAAGAAGGTGCTCAAGAGGGTGGCTTGGGGTTACTTGGCCAAGTTTCTGCCAGTGTAACCTACCGGCAGTGAGAACTAGATGCAAACCCAAGCAAAGCAGAGTGCGCCTCCCAGGCAAAAACTTGCTTCTGTCTCCAGCAAATGCTCCCCTAAGGCTAAAGGGCCTTTCTTCACCCAAGGAACTCTTCTGCCACCCCTATCTGCTTTCTCCTGCAGGATCTCCTGGCCATACTGTACAGAGAAGGGCCTGCCACTGAGGGGATATTTTGCAAAGCTGCCAGTGAGACAGAGCGCAGGGACTGGAAGGAGGCCCTCGACAAAGGGGACACCGTTGGCTTGGACAGCAAACCTGTGCACCTCTTGGCGGTAGTCTTGAAGGTGAATTCTTCTGCCTTGCAGCTCTGAGAGGACACTGCGAACCTGCAGGGGCCCACTCAAGTGCCTGGATGGTCCCAGGGGGGACTCAAAGCTGATACCCTAGTGAAGCCAAACGGCATGTTTTTGGACTTGGGAAAGTTTGGCATTTGTGTTTTCCATCTGGTTTTCAGTCCCCCTTGTTCTGCCACTGATTTCCTGCCTGCCCACGGGAAACTCCCTTCCTCCTCCTCCTCCTCCTCCGCCTCCTCCTCCCCAGCACCCTCCTCAGGGAGGAAGACTGAGATTTCTGGGTGGACTCCAGGCTGATAGGCACCAGGGCCTCTTACTGCACTCAAATAGGCATGTTCAAGCAGGGCAGGGACCCGTGCAGCCCACTGCTCTGCCAGTGGCCGTGAGCACCTTTGAGAGCAGGTAGCTCAAAGCAAGCTGCCTCCTTGGGTGCCCAAGTGCTGGGGGTGCTCCCTGTGGGCTCAGGCGTGGTGTCCAAAGCCTCATCTCCATATCCTGGCCTTGCAGGACTTCCTCTGCAATATCCCCTCCCAACTCCTGTCAGCGGCCCTGTACGAGAAGTGGATGCTGGCTCTGGAGAAGCCAAGCAGGGAAGAAAAGATTGAAGAACTGAAAGAGTGAGTGTTGTAGCCAGTCATAGTGTTCTGGAGGGGCTGAGAGAGGCCGGGGCCTTCTCCAAAAATGGGGAGTCGCATGGAAAAACCTGCCATTTCTATCAGCTTGCTAGTACTGATACTTCACAACACAGGCACAGGCTTTCATGGGCCTTTGCAAGGCTTCCTGTGATGTTTCCTGACAACCTTACCTTCATTCACACTGTCCATCTACTGAAAAGCAGGCACTGTGCTCAAACGCTCGCCTTGCAGTCAAGATCTGGTCATTCCAGATCTTGCACTTAACCACATACCCAGCTACCGCTGGGGGTTTCTTGACAGGACTTGTGTAAAGTAGTGAAAGTAAGCACAGGCGTTGCTCTCTTTGGAGAAGGCACCGTTTGTGGGAGTTTACTTGAGACTTGCTCACGGCAAGAAGCAGTGGCCACTGCCCCCTCAAGTCATGGCTTGTTGTGCTTGTGTTCACACAGGGTGGCTGACCAGCTGCCCCGGCCAAATCGTCTCTTGCTCAAGCCCGTGCTGGCTGTGCTCCATCACATTAGCCAGAACGCAGAGACCAGCAGGATGAACTCCCACAACCTTGCCATCTGCTTTGGGCCCAGCATGCTGAGCCCAGGCACGGACAGCACACTCCCACTGCAAGTCCAGAAAGAGATGAATGACAAGGTATGTTGAACTCACCAGCTAGCTCCCCCCACTGGGGCACAGCTGAGCCACCCCCACAGATCCCATGGCTATTGCAACAGCTAAATGCAGCAGCAGCACCTGGGAGCATGGGGGATGCCCCTCAGCTGGGCTATCTGCAATATGTGACAGGCAGATCTCCTAATGGAGCTGCAGCCACAGAGCTACAGCTTTCACTGGAGAAATGTCAGTCAGGAGCAGCAAGACTCTTGAGCACATTTTCTGCCTCTTGCACTGACACCCATGGTTTTCCGTGTGCAGGTGCTGGTGCTGGTGGAGTTCCTCATTGACAACTGCACAGCAATATTTGGGCGGGACATGGCCTTGGCTTGCAGCCCCTCTGCTGAGGAGTGTCCCGAGCACACCGGCAGCTCCGCAGGTAGGAGGCTGCACTGGGGATTGGCACTGCCCAGGGCTGCTGGTTGCAGGTCTTGAGCTGGCTGTGGGAAGATGTCTGTGGCAATGCAGAGAAGTGTGGAGGGTTCAATACCTTCCGGCAGTGCCTTCCCCCTGCAACACTTTTCCGGAAGTTCAGAATGACCTTCCTCACACCACAAACTGCATCCCAGCTGTTAAACATCTGTAGAGCTCTGCTCTGCAAAGCCTTGCTCACTATGGGCCAGAACTCTCCCCCTGTGCAGGATATTGCCCCCAGGGGTATTTGTGTCTCCTGAACTGCCCCTCACATCCATAGGCGTTAAGGCCGCAGCTTGCCATCTGCCCGGGCTGCGTGGTGCCACTGCAAAAGTCCCCTTTTCTCTTCAGAGGGCCAGTACAAAGTAGCTAACTGGCTCTTTGTGCCTACAGGACACCCAGGTGCTGCTCAGGAGGATGCTTCTGCCCACAACAATCCAGAGCCTGAAGCTGGATGCAGCTCCCCAAGCTCTGAGACGCAGCAGCCCAGAGGCAGAAGCCCCAGCGGGAGCAGGACATATGCAACATGTGTCTCTGCCCCTCCACTGCCTCCTTTGAAAACTGACATTAATATAATGCAAAGGAGCATCTCAGAGCCATCCCTGTCCTTCCAGCACCCCTCGGAGGGCAGCAGAAGGCACCAGAAACAGAGCAGAAGTGCAGATAATGTTGCTGTTGAGCAGCAACAGGTGAGCTTGGAGAAGGAGGCACTGGGAGAACAGCCTGCCATCTTGCCTATGCAATTATCCGATGGCGCTCCACTCCAAACATCCTCCAGACGCTCCCTGCAGAGCTCCTGTCCTGCTTTGCATGTCTCCTCCATAAGCCCCCTGGGATCTGCTGCCATTCCCTCTTCCTGCTTCTGTGCTTGTAGTGCTTGTAGTCTGAACAACTGGACAGGCTGAGGTGAAAGACTCAGGAGCTTCTGACTTGTTTGTATGAGCCAAGATGACATAAAACCTGCAAGGAAACATTCTGGATTCTTGTTTTAAACAGCTAAACCTGCCCCTCATTTGGGCAAAACAGGGGGAAAAAAAAGGAAAGAAAAAGGGGAGGAAAAGAGGAAAGAAAAGAGGAACAATGAAGGAAGGAAAAAGAAACAAGGAAAGAAAAAGGAAAGAAGAGGGGAAGAAAAAGGGAAGGAAAAGCAAACAGGGAAGGAAAATGGAAGAAAAAACAGGGAAGGAAAAGGGGAAGGGAAAAACAGGGAAGGAGAAGGGGAAGGAAGAGAGGAAAAATCAAGGAAGGGGAAGGAAAAGGGGAAAGGAAAAAGTAAAAATAGGGAAAACGAGCAAAATATAGAAAGAAAAAGGAAAGGAAGAAAGGAAAGTAAAAAAGGAAAGAAGCAGGAGACTAAAAAGGAAAGAAAAAAGGAAAGGGAGGCAAGAAAGAAGGAAAGAAAAAAGGAAAAAAAGAAAAAATGGGAAAAGGGAAAAAAAGGAATGAAAAGAGAGAAGAAAGGAAAAAAGCAAACAGGGAAGGAAAATAAATGAAAGAAAAAGGCAAGGAAAAAAGTAAAAAAGGAAAGGAATTAAAAAGGTAGGAAAGAAGAACACAGACCTAAAGAAGGAAAAAAAGGAAAATGAAAACAAAAAAGAAAGAAAAAAATAAAAAATGGAGAAAAGGAAAGGAAAGAGAAAACTGAAAGAAATGGAAGAAGAAGATGAAGAAAAAGAAAGAAAGAAAGAAAAGCAAAAAAGGGAAGCAAAAAAAGAGGAAAACAAGGCAAGAGACCACAAAAAGTAAGGGAAAAAATGAAAGCATATAAGGAAAAAAAGGAAAGAAAAAGAGGAAGGAAGGAAGGAAGGGAGGAAGAAAAGGAAAAAATGGAAAAATTGAAAAAGAAATGAAAAGAGGAAAGAAGGGAGAAATAAGAGAGTAAAAAGCAGATAAAGGGAAGCAAAAAGGCAAACAAAAAGAAATAAAAGAATTAAAAGCTAGGAAAGACAAACACAAAATAAAGAAGGAAAAAAGGAAAGGAAAGAAAACTAAAGAAAAAAATGAAAGGAAACGAAATAAAAATGGAAAAAATAAAGAAAATTGAAAAGAAAAATGAAAGAAAAAAGGAAAGGAAAGGAAAAAAGGGAAGGAAAAAGAGGCAAGAAAGGAAAAGGGGAAGCAAAAAGGAAAGCAAAAAAGGAGGGAAACAAGAAACACCCTTAAAAATAAGAGAAAAAAATAAAAGCATATAAAGAAAGAAAAAATGACAATGAAGGAAAGAAAAAAGGAAAGCACAGAAACAAGGAAAGACAAAAGGAGGAAAGAACAGGGGAAGAATAAGAAAAGAATAAAAGGATGGGAAAAAAGCAAGGAAAGAAAAGTAAGGAGAGCAGAAAGAAAAGAGAAAAATGAGAGAAAGGAAGGCAAATGGGAAGAATACAGGGAAAGAATAGGGAAAGAATAAAGGGATGAAAAAAGCAAATAAAAAGGGGAAAAGGAAAGAAAAACAAAGAAGAGAGAGAGAAAAACAAGGAGAGATAGGAAAACAAGGAAAGGAAAAAGGGGAAGAAAATGGGGAAGAGAAAAAGAGAAAGAGAAAATAGGGAAAACCAGGAAGGAAAAAAACAAGGGAAGAAAAAGGAAAAGAGAAAAGGAAAGAACAAAGGAGAAAGAAAAAGAGAAGAATGAAAACAAAAAAGGAAATAAAAATGAATGAAAAAAGACAACATGAAAAAGAAGGAAAGAAGAAAAAAGGGGAAGGAAAAAGGGGGAAGGAGAAAGTGGGAAGGAAAGGAAAGAAAAGAAAGAAGGAAAAGGAAAGAACTAAAAACAGGAAGGCAAAAGGAAAAAACAATAGGGAAAGAAAGAGGGAAAGAAAAAGAAAAAAGATAAAAAAGAAAAAGAAAAAAGCAACAAAGGAAATACAAATAGAAAAAAGAAAAATGAAAGAAAAAATAAGAAAAAAGGAAAGAAAAAAGGAAAGGAAGAAGAAAAAAGGAAAGGAAAAGACAAATAAGGAAAAAGAGGAAAGTAAAATGGGGAAGAAAACAAGGGAAAGGAAAAAACAGGAAGGGAAAGAGGGAAGAAAAAGGAAAAAGAAACAAGGAAAGAAAACAGAAAAAGGAGAAAGAGAAAAAGGAAAATAAAATACTTTTCTGCAGGACTATTTGACTGCTCCTTGTCTCTCCTTGAAAAACACATGGGCACTACAGGTATTACAGCTCCTTTTATACAATTCTGCAGGCACGGCAGGTCTCTTTGGATGGCCTGGCATAGCTGCATAGCAGGAGGGGAAGTGCCTGAGGAGCGGGACCACTGCTCTTGCTGTTGCCAGAGACTGCAAGCAAGATTTGGGGAAGAAATGCCTCTCTGCCTGGGAATCCAGGGCCACCCCCAGAGAACAGCAGGTACCAGTCAGGTGGGAGAGAAGTTACCAAGAGGTAAGGCTGCTGCAGAAGCAGCTTTCGAGACAGGGAGCACCCAGGCATGGCAGGTGGGATATTTTCCGACTGCAGTTGTTCCCAGGACACCTAGGATTCAAGTGGTTCAGGTTCAAGAAACACCACGACTAAACAAGACCTGAATGTCAACAGGCCTCATAAGAGATTTACCCCTCATCCACAGAGAACTTCTGTCTTCTGCCATCTCTTTCCTTGAAGACTTGCCCTGTCAGTCTGCTTTCTTTTCATGGCGTGAAAAGCCTCTCTGGGCAACCTGTGCCAGTGCTCAGTCACCCCCACAATAAAGAAGTTTTTCCTTGATGGATGGAATTGCCTGTGTTTCAGTTTGTACCCATTGCCCCTCATCCTATCATCGGACACCACTGAAAAGACTCTGGCCCCATCCGCTTTACACTCTCCCTTCAGATATTTATACGCACTGATAAGATCCTTCCAAGCCTTCTCTTCCCCAGGCTGAACAGTCCCAGCTCTCTCAGCCTTTCCTCATACGAGAGATGCTCCCATCCCTTCATCATCTTAGTAGCCCTTCACTGGGCTCATTACAGGAGCTCCACATCTCTCTTGTACTGGGGAGTCCAGGACTGGACCCAGCACTCCAGCTGTGGCCTCCCCCGGGCTGAGGGCAAGGATCACCTCCACGATGTCAGTGCTCCTCCTAATGCAGCCCACAATACCATTGGCCTTTTTTGCCACAAGGGCACCTTGCAGGCTACCAGGACTCCCAGGTCCTTCTCTGCAGAGCTGCTTTCCAGCAGGTTGGCCCCCAGCCTGTGGTGCTACATGGGGCTATTCCTGCCCAGGGGCAGGACTCTGCACTTCCCTTTATTGAACTTCATGAAGTTCCTCTCTGCCCATTTCTCCAGCCTGTCAAGGTCCCTCTGAACGGCAGCACAGCCCTCTGGTGCGTCAGACACTCCTCTCAGTTTTGTATCATCAGCAAACTTGCTGAGGTGCACTCTGTCCCTTCATCCAGGTCATTGATGAACAAGTGGAACAGGATTGGAGCCAGCTTTCAGCCCTGGGGTTCACCACTAGCTACAGGCCTCCACCTAGACTTTGTGCCACTGATCATAAGCCTCAGAGCTCTGCCATTCAGCCACTTGTCAATCCAGCTCACCATCTGCTCATGCAGCCCCTACTTGCTCAGATTGCCTGTGAGGATGTCATGAGAGACAGCGTGGAAAGCCTTCCTGAAGTCAAGGGAGACAACAGCCACTGCTCCCCTCCTCCACCCAGCCAGTCATGCTATCGGGGAAAACTATCAGGTTGGTTAAGCATGATTTCCGCTTTGTGAAGCCATGCTGACTGCCCCTGATCACCTTCTTCCCCCTAATGTGCTTAGAAATGGTATCAAGCAGCAGCTGCTCCATCACCATGCCAGGCATTGAGAGGAGGCTGACCAGGCCTGGAGTTTGCTTCAGTAATCCCTAAGCCGATCCTCCTGCATCAAGGGAAAGCCATTCTGCAGACTTTCCTCCTGGTCTCTGGGGCCTGGGACTGCTGAGGGCCACTCTTACCAGCAAAGACTGAGGCAAAGAAGGCGTGTAGTACCTCAGCCTTTTCTGTGCCCTTTGGCACCAGAGCCCCTGTCCCTTTTGGCAGCACAACCACATTTCCCCTAGTCTTCCTTTGGTTACAGATGTCTTCAGAGAAGCCCTTCTTCTTCTCCTTCACATCCCTTGCCAGATTCAACCCCAGATGACCTTCCCAGCCCTAGCCCTGAATGCTCCAACAATGTCCCTATCTTCCTCCCAGGTGACTTGTGCCTCCTTCCACCCTCTGAACACATCCTTCCTGGGCTGCAGTTTGGCCAGGAGCTCCTTGTTCATCCAGGCAGGTCTCCTGCTCCCTTTGCTCAACTTCCTGCTCACTGGGATGGATACTCCTGGAGCTTGGCAATATCAACCAATTGTCTTGCATCCGCCTCCCCTTCTCGGGCCCTATGCCATGGCACATTTCCTCATGGAGCAACACAGCCTCGTGCACCAGCCAGGTGCGAGCTCTTGTTCTGCCACACACATCTCAGCCACTTGATTTAGGAGAGCAACTTGCAGCCAAAGCACTTTGGCATCCACTCAAGAGCCAAGCATCAGTGCAGGCTGAGAAAGACCATCCTGGCAGGTTTCACAAACATTTGGCCTGGCACTCAGATGCAGACTGCACATGTAGGAACTTACATTTCAGTACCTGTGTGCAAGCATTTTCATGAGCCTACCTAATCCTTCTGCATAGTCTTTTGAGTCTTTCTGCAGACTCCTGGGATGGACCTGAGTCAAGCTGGGATTCAGCTGCCTGGAAGTGGGTGTCTACAGGCATTAGGGTATCCCAGGGCACCGCAAGGAATTTTCGAAGGCATCACAAGTGGATGCTGGTGCTAGTGTTTAGGCAACTGAAATCCATTCTCAGACTGGGATTGTAGCTGAGATTCCCACTTCACATGTTGATGCCACCTTTAGACACCTGGAGTGGAGGGAGGTCACTAATGTGGGGCTGACCACTAGGCTGACTGCCTGCAGAGGAAGCGTGAAACTTGGGATTTGGGGCATCGTCTGAGCCCTGGTTCTCAAGCATGCACAGGGCCTGCTGCTTGCCCCCTCCAGAGCTCGAGTCCTCCTGTGCTAGCGACAACAGGCGATGTTGCAGCTGTGTGGGGAGGCCTGTGCACTGGGGGCTTTTCACCAATACAGAGCCAGCTGCTGAAGCTGGGAGCTCCTCCAGCATGAAGCCTATCTCGGCCCTTGTCCTAGGCACCATTTGCCTCCCTGCAGCCACCACCAGGACACACAAAGGCAGCTCATCTCTGAGCACGTCCCTTCGACCCTCTCCATGGCAGGAGCCAGCGCTGGGCATGTGGGGCTGAGACGCGGAGAGCAAAGGGGGCATCGTGGGAGCCAGCAGCAGTGTCACTGTGTCATAAGAGGTGCTGGGCGGCCGAGAAGACTGCCCTTTGTGCCCGCAGCCCCCAGCCCGCACCCGCAGCTCTGCCCCATGACCCGGCCGGCGCATCACAATGTGCGGCAGTGACACCCGGGTGGCCACGGTCACCAGCACCCCCCCTTGCCCCAGTGCGGCGCCGTGCCGGCGCAGGGCAGCAGGGAGACGCAGGCTCCCAGCCCAGCGGCACTGCCAGCACAGGGACACTGCTCCCAGCCTTGCTCAGGCCCGGCCCGTGCCTGGCGCTGCTCGGCGTGGGGCACGGCCACACCATAGCCGTCTGCCCAGCTGCAGCACCATGGGCCAGGCCAACTGCTGCGGCGCCTGGGGCACTCGCAGCCCCGCTCCTGGCACGCAGGCACAGCCCGGGGCCCCTGGCTACGTGGCTCCTGGTGCCAGCCTTGGGCTCATGGGCAGGGGAGCTTCCCGGCCCCCGGCGCCGCTTGGCGCCTTTGTGTCACGCAGGAGCCCCCAGCTCCTGCTCAGTGACCGGGCGCAGGTGACCCGGCACCACAGGACGAGGGACAGACACATCCTGCTCTTCCCCAACGCCATCGCCATCACCAGATTCAAGTAAGATTAGCAACCGCAGCTATCCTTCCTCCTGCTACCACCTCTACCACCAGCCCCAGGGCACTGCTCCTCCCCGGAGCTGCTTCCGCGGGAGCAGAAAGTGCCTCCTGGGGGCTGCCTGCACAGCACCTGGCCATCAGTGGACAGGGGCTGGCTCATTTTAACCTTGGCAGGACCGCACAAGCAAAGCAGCACGTGCTTTCCCAGCAGCCTAAATGCCAACGGAGGTGCCCACAGCTGGGCAGGAGAAGGGATTTTGGCCAAACTCTTTGCATTTGTTCCTTACTGAACAGCATCTCTCTGCAACAAACAGCAATACTGCCAAATATTGCTGATCTGGATCCTCTAGAAGCCAAATCCCCACGGAGGCTGCCCAGAAGGAGGCCTTCTGCCTATTCTCACTGCGTATGCGATGTGTGGATGCCCTTTGCTCCCGACAAGGACTTGTGTCCAAATGACCTGCAGTCCTCTGCATGGGTGTCCCTGCACTGCGGGTAGGAACACCCTTTCCCTGTAATTCAGGGAGGTGTAAGAGGAAAGGGGCAGGCTCCTGGTTTTGCTGTCCTGATTCGCAGCCCCTGATGAAGCGCCTGCTGGCACTGCTGACCAGCGGCGACTTTTTGGAAGTGCCTTCTGTGTGCGCTGGGCCTGAAACTCCTTTCTTCTGCCTGAGCCTTGGGGTGGCTGCCTCAAGGCTCTGCCCCTGGGAAATGGCTCTGCCCTGGAGGGCTGCTGGGGCTGCCCCCATGACACAATCTCCAAGTCAGACTCTGCTCTTGCCCCCGGCAGATGCGGCTCCACCTTCCTCCTGAAGCACCGAGTGCGTCTCGGCGAGCTCTGGGTGCTGTGTCGGAAGCATGAGGTGGCGTGCGAGTGGGAAGATGAGGAGGAGGTTTTTGGCCTGAAATGTGCCAATAGCCTCGTCCTCGTGTGGCCCGGTGACTTCTGCGTGGTCACTTTCCGGTGAGTCTTGGGGACACGTCCAGGACTGTTCTGGGGGGTAAAGAGCACTGTGCTGGCCTTCAGGTCTCTGTGGGCTTGCTGGGGCTCAGCTCAGGCTGTGGGGAGAGAAAGCAGAGGCCCCGCTTGGGTTTCAGATGCACCCACCAGCAGCTCCAGGTGTGCACAAGGCACCTGCCCCTGCCACGTCCCTGCAGCTCTGCTCACCTGGGGGACACCGAGCAGGGGACACCGAGTGGGGGCTTTGGTGTCTGGCCGTGTGGAGCAGGGCCAAGCGGGCAAGATGTGCCTGGGGGCCTCTGCCTCTGCAGAGGAGGGAGGAGGAGCAGCGGGCTCTGAGGCTGTTTCTCCTCTTTGCCGCAGGTCGCAGGAGGCGAAGGAGCTGTGGCTCAGTGCCATGCTCAGGTGAGCCCTGCTGGGGAATTCAGCCTGCCAGCAGCTGGCGTCAAGGCTGCAGGCAGTGGAGAGCTCCCAGGGGAGCTGCCCCCAGCAATGCAGCGGTGGAGGTGGGGGAACGGGACACCCTCTGCGCAGGGCAGCTCCTGGGCAGAGCGGCAGGAGGTGCTTCACCTTGTGAGGGCACGTGAACAGCAAGGCCGTGGAGCTGTCACCTCAGCTCCTTGCTTGCATGGATTGGGACCCCAAGCTGCCACTTCCCATTTCCATACGGAGGAGGCCCGGAGGCAGCAGACCCGGGGGTGTTGCAGAGCGGTGCTGCCAGCGAGCGCTGTGGGAAGGTCTGCTGTGTGAGGGTGGTGTGGAGGCGCTGGGCTGGTGTCAGGGGAGCGAGCAGCGAGGGCTGGCTATGACTGAGCTCTGCCTTTGTGCCTGCCCTGTGCCCAGGCAAAGCCAAGGAGCCCAGGAGACCCGTGTCACCCGCCTGGCCTCCCTTCGGCTCCTTGTGAAGGTCATTGGCTCCTACAACCTCGTAAGTGTCCCTGGGGTTTCTGCTCTGCGTAGAGCACCACGGGGCTTTTGGCAGCAGCCCCTGCTACCAGCTGCTCACGTTGGCTCTTTGCTCTCTTGCCTAGCCGGTGCCGCTGAGTGCCCGGACCGTGGAGACGTTGATTCCGGCGGAGATCAGGGGCTCGCTCCGCCCCGGCCCTTGCCAGGTGCTGGCGGGAGGTGTCTGAGTTTCAGGAGGGAAGGTGGCGGGGACGGAAGCCCTCAAGACACCAGCTGCCTCACGGGGAGGTCTGGGAGGAGTTGCTTAGTGTGGGGGCAGCGCAGGAGGGCTGCGCCTTCTTGACATCCACCAGCACCCCAAAACTGCCTGGGGGCTGTGGTCTGCAGGGTCAAGTGGGGTGGCCGGCTGCAGCAGCAGCCTGTGCCCCCAGCACCTGTGTTGGGCAGAGAGGCAACGCCATTCCCACACCCAAGCGCCTCCTCCACAGGCGTCTGATGACCTCAGGATTGTCCCTGGAGCTGCTCACACGTTTCTGCGCTGCTGCAGCGACACGCTGGCGGCCCTTGCTGCTGCGGGGTGGCCCTGTAATCTGAACATGTTTCTTGCAGGCTGGCACCAAGCAATGCCCTGTCTTGGTCCCATCAGCTCCTGAGGAGGGACTTTGCCACTCGCCTGGTGAGTTGGAAAGAGAAGCTGAGCAGCTGCCTTCTCACATAGCGCTTGACAGCAGCTCCAAAGCAGGAGCCCCTCCTGCCCCTCTTGCCAGACCTTGGATGGGGCACGCTCAGACTGCGTAGCCAAAACTGCCGCCACTGCAAGCTGTCCAAGCGACGCATCTGCCTTACGATGGTCCCAGAAACCTCTGCCATGCCCAAAACCTCTGCACATGACAAACACCCCGCAGCTCTTTCTGTGCCCTGTGTGCTCCTGCTTTCTCAGAGGAAACAGTCACTAGAAGGTGAAAAAAGCAGGAAAGCTGGTGTGCTCAGAGGGGTGGTCACACTTTTACAGCTGTGGTGGTTCTTCCCTCAGGAAGCCCTTAGCTATCTCCCAGTTTCCCCCGCAGAGTCAGAGTCACTGTTTCAACACACGGCTCTGCTCTGCATTCAGCATCACACGGCACTGCACACAGACAATTTTCCTCTGGCTTTTTTCACCTGCCCTTTGCTTTCCTCTTGCTTGCAGCGGATGGGACTAAGAAAAGGAAGAGGTTGATCCTGTGGCCGTTTGCTCAAAGACGAACCTCGGCCAATGGGGACTGCCCAGGGCAGCCAGACTCTGGCCTCAAGAGCCCCCTCTTTGGGCAGCCTCTGGCAAGTCTTTGTGGGGAAGAGGAGACCCTGCCCCAGCCAGTCCAGGTAAGCCAGCCTGGCTATGCAGTTACCCTGCTCCCGGCTGTGTCACGGCAGCATCGCCAGCACTTGGGCTGTGGCTCTCTGGAGACAAGGGATTTGGGGGGCTGCCCTCCATGCTCACTTCTCACTGGCAAGGCCTGAAGGTCAGGTCTGATTGTGCAAGTCAAAGGGGTCAAGTCTGCGGGTTTGTGCGGCCCACGCAGCTGCTGCGGGAAGTAACTTTGGAGTGGAGACAACCCCAGAGCAGGAAGAGGAGAAGCAGGTCTGCTCCCTAAGGGGCATGTTGGTGGCCTTGCAGAAGTCATTGAAAGGAAGCTCTCAGCAGCATAAACAGATGGCGATTTCTGGGTTTCCCTGAAGAAGGTGCTCAAGAGGGTGGCTTGGGGTTACTTGGCCAAGTTTCTGCCAGTGTAACCTACCGGCAGTGAGAACTAGATGCAAACCCAAGCAAAGCAGAGTGCGCCTCCCAGGCAAAAACTTGCTTCTGTCTCCAGCAAATGCTCCCCTAAGGCTAAAGGGCCTTTCTTCACCCAAGGAACTCTTCTGCCACCCCTATCTGCTTTCTCCTGCAGGATCTCCTGGCCATACTGTACAGAGAAGGGCCTGCCACTGAGGGGATATTTTGCAAAGCTGCCAGTGAGACAGAGCGCAGGGACTTGAAGGAGGCCCTCGACAAAGGGGACACCGTTGGCTTGGACAGCAAACCTGTGCACCTCTTGGCGGTAGTCTTGAAGGTGAATTCTTCTGCCTTGCAGCTCTGAGAGGACACTGCGAACCTGCAGGGGCCCACTCAAGTGCCTGGATGGTCCCAGGGGGGACTCAAAGCTGATACCCTAGTGAAGCCAAACGGCATGTTTTTGGACTTGGGAAAGTTTGGCATTTGTGTTTTCCATCTGGTTTTCAGTCCCCCTTGTTCTGCCACTGATTTCCTGCCTGCCCACGGGAAACTCCCTTCCTCCTCCTCCTCCTCCTCCGCCTCCTCCTCCCCAGCACCCTCCTCAGGGAGGAAGACTGAGATTTCTGGGTGGACTCCAGGCTGATAGGCACCAGGGCCTCTTACTGCACTCAAATAGGCATGTTCAAGCAGGGCAGGGACCCGTGCAGCCCACTGCTCTGCCAGTGGCCGTGAGCACCTTTGAGAGCAGGTAGCTCAAAGCAAGCTGCCTCCTTGGGTGCCCAAGTGCTGGGGGTGCTCCCTGTGGGCTCAGGCGTGGTGTCCAAAGCCTCATCTCCATATCCTGGCCTTGCAGGACTTCCTCTGCAATATCCCCTCCCAACTCCTGTCAGCGGCCCTGTACGAGAAGTGGATGCTGGCTCTGGAGAAGCCAAGCAGGGAAGAAAAGATTGAAGAACTGAAAGAGTGAGTGTTGTAGCCAGTCATAGTGTTCTGGAGGGGCTGAGAGAGGCCGGGGCCTTCTCCAAAAATGGGGAGTCGCATGGAAAAACCTGCCATTTCTATCAGCTTGCTAGTACTGATACTTCACAACACAGGCACAGGCTTTCATGGGCCTTTGCAAGGCTTCCTGTGATGTTTCCTGACAACCTTACCTTCATTCACACTGTCCATCTACTGAAAAGCAGGCACTGTGCTCAAACGCTCGCCTTGCAGTCAAGATCTGGTCATTCCAGATCTTGCACTTAACCACATACCCAGCTACCGCTGGGGGTTTCTTGACAGGACTTGTGTAAAGTAGTGAAAGTAAGCACAGGCGTTGCTCTCTTTGGAGAAGGCACCGTTTGTGGGAGTTTACTTGAGACTTGCTCACGGCAAGAAGCAGTGGCCACTGCCCCCTCAAGTCATGGCTTGTTGTGCTTGTGTTCACACAGGGTGGCTGACCAGCTGCCCCGGCCAAATCGTCTCTTGCTCAAGCCCGTGCTGGCTGTGCTCCATCACATTAGCCAGAACGCAGAGACCAGCAGGATGAACTCCCACAACCTTGCCATCTGCTTTGGGCCCAGCATGCTGAGCCCAGGCACGGACAGCACACTCCCACTGCAAGTCCAGAAAGAGATGAATGACAAGGTATGTTGAACTCACCAGCTAGCTCCCCCCACTGGGGCACAGCTGAGCCACCCCCACAGATCCCATGGCTATTGCAACAGCTAAATGCAGCAGCAGCACCTGGGAGCATGGGGGATGCCCCTCAGCTGGGCTATCTGCAATATGTGACAGGCAGATCTCCTAATGGAGCTGCAGCCACAGAGCTACAGCTTTCACTGGAGAAATGTCAGTCAGGAGCAGCAAGACTCTTGAGCACATTTTCTGCCTCTTGCACTGACACCCATGGTTTTCCGTGTGCAGGTGCTGGTGCTGGTGGAGTTCCTCATTGACAACTGCACAGCAATATTTGGGCGGGACATGGCCTTGGCTTGCAGCCCCTCTGCTGAGGAGTGTCCCGAGCACACCGGCAGCTCCGCAGGTAGGAGGCTGCACTGGGGATTGGCACTGCCCAGGGCTGCTGGTTGCAGGTCTTGAGCTGGCTGTGGGAAGATGTCTGTGGCAATGCAGAGAGGTGTGGAGGGTTCAATACCTTCCGGCAGTGCCTTCCCCCTGCAACACTTTTCCGGAAGTTCAGAATGACCTTCCTCACACCACAAACTGCATCCCAGCTGTTAAACATCTGTAGAGCTCTGCTCTGCAAAGCCTTGCTCACTATGGGCCAGAACTCTCCCCCTGTGCAGGATATTGCCCCCAGGGGTATTTGTGTCTCCTGAACTGCCCCTCACATCCATAGGCGTTAAGGCCGCAGCTTGCCATCTGCCCGGGCTGCGTGGTGCCACTGCAAAAGTCCCCTTTTCTCTTCAGAGGGCCAGTACAAAGTAGCTAACTGGCTCTTTGTGCCTACAGGACACCCAGGTGCTGCTCAGGAGGATGCTTCTGCCCACAACAATCCAGAGCCTGAAGCTGGATGCAGCTCCCCAAGCTCTGAGACGCAGCAGCCCAGAGGCAGAAGCCCCAGCGGGAGCAGGACATATGCAACATGTGTCTCTGCCCCTCCACTGCCTCCTTTGAAAACTGACATTAATATAATGCAAAGGAGCATCTCAGAGCCATCCCTGTCCTTCCAGCACCCCTCGGAGGGCAGCAGAAGGCACCAGAAACAGAGCAGAAGTGCAGATAATGTTGCTGTTGAGCAGCAACAGGTGAGCTTGGAGAAGGAGGCACTGGGAGAACAGCCTGCCATCTTGCCTATGCAATTATCCGATGGCGCTCCACTCCAAACATCCTCCAGACGCTCCCTGCAGAGCTCCTGTCCTGCTTTGCATGTCTCCTCCATAAGCCCCCTGGGATCTGCTGCCATTCCCTCTTCCTGCTTCTGTGCTTGTAGTGCTTGTAGTCTGAACAACTGGACAGGCTGAGGTGAAAGACTCAGGAGCTTCTGACTTGTTTGTATGAGCCAAGATGACATAAAACCTGCAAGGAAACATTCTGGATTCTTGTTTTAAACAGCTAAACCTGCCCCTCATTTGGGCAAAACAGGGGGAAAAAAAAGGAAAGAAAAAGGGGAGGAAAAGAGGAAAGAAAAGAGGAACAATGAAGGAAGGAAAAAGAAACAAGGAAAGAAAAAGGAAAGAAGAGGGGAAGAAAAAGGGAAGGAAAAGCAAACAGGGAAGGAAAATGGAAGAAAAAACAGGGAAGGAAAAGGGGAAGGGAAAAACAGGGAAGGAGAAGGGGAAGGAAGAGAGGAAAAATCAAGGAAGGGGAAGGAAAAGGGGAAAGGAAAAAGTAAAAATAGGGAAAACGAGCAAAATATAGAAAGAAAAAGGAAAGGAAGAAAGGAAAGTAAAAAAGGAAAGAAGCAGGAGACTAAAAAGGAAAGAAAAAAGGAAAGGGAGGCAAGAAAGAAGGAAAGAAAAAAGGAAAAAAAGAAAAAATGGGAAAAGGGAAAAAAAGGAATGAAAAGAGAGAAGAAAGGAAAAAAGCAAACAGGGAAGGAAAATAAATGAAAGAAAAAGGCAAGGAAAAAAGTAAAAAAGGAAAGGAATTAAAAAGGTAGGAAAGAAGAACACAGACCTAAAGAAGGAAAAAAAGGAAAATGAAAACAAAAAAGAAAGAAAAAAATAAAAAATGGAGAAAAGGAAAGGAAAGAGAAAACTGAAAGAAATGGAAGAAGAAGATGAAGAAAAAGAAAGAAAGAAAGAAAAGCAAAAAAGGGAAGCAAAAAAAGAGGAAAACAAGGCAAGAGACCACAAAAAGTAAGGGAAAAAATGAAAGCATATAAGGAAAAAAAGGAAAGAAAAAGAGGAAGGAAGGAAGGAAGGGAGGAAGAAAAGGAAAAAATGGAAAAATTGAAAAAGAAATGAAAAGAGGAAAGAAGGGAGAAATAAGAGAGTAAAAAGCAGATAAAGGGAAGCAAAAAGGCAAACAAAAAGAAATAAAAGAATTAAAAGCTAGGAAAGACGAACACAAAATAAAGAAGGAAAAAAGGAAAGGAAAGAAAACTAAAGAAAAAAATGAAAGGAAACGAAATAAAAATGGAAAAAATAAAGAAAATTGAAAAGAAAAATGAAAGAAAAAAGGAAAGGAAAGGAAAAAAGGGAAGGAAAAAGAGGCAAGAAAGGAAAAGGGGAAGCAAAAAGGAAAGCAAAAAAGGAGGGAAACAAGAAACACCCTTAAAAATAAGAGAAAAAAATAAAAGCATATAAAGAAAGAAAAAATGACAATGAAGGAAAGAAAAAAGGAAAGCACAGAAACAAGGAAAGACAAAAGGAGGAAAGAACAGGGGAAGAATAAGAAAAGAATAAAAGGATGGGAAAAAAGCAAGGAAAGAAAAGTAAGGAGAGCAGAAAGAAAAGAGAAAAATGAGAGAAAGGAAGGCAAATGGGAAGAATACAGGGAAAGAATAGGGAAAGAATAAAGGGATGAAAAAAGCAAATAAAAAGGGGAAAAGGAAAGAAAAACAAAGAAGAGAGAGAGAAAAACAAGGAGAGATAGGAAAACAAGGAAAGGAAAAAGGGGAAGAAAATGGGGAAGAGAAAAAGAGAAAGAGAAAATAGGGAAAACCAGGAAGGAAAAAAACAAGGGAAGAAAAAGGAAAAGAGAAAAGGAAAGAACAAAGGAGAAAGAAAAAGAGAAGAATGAAAACAAAAAAGGAAATAAAAATGAATGAAAAAAGACAACATGAAAAAGAAGGAAAGAAGAAAAAAGGGGAAGGAAAAAGGGGGAAGGAGAAAGTGGGAAGGAAAGGAAAGAAAAGAAAGAAGGAAAAGGAAAGAACTAAAAACAGGAAGGCAAAAGGAAAAAACAATAGGGAAAGAAAGAGGGAAAGAAAAAGAAAAAAGATAAAAAAGAAAAAGAAAAAAGCAACAAAGGAAATACAAATAGAAAAAAGAAAAATGAAAGAAAAAATAAGAAAAAAGGAAAGAAAAAAGGAAAGGAAGAAGAAAAAAGGAAAGGAAAAGACAAATAAGGAAAAAGAGGAAAGTAAAATGGGGAAGAAAACAAGGGAAAGGAAAAAACAGGAAGGGAAAGAGGGAAGAAAAAGGAAAAAGAAACAAGGAAAGAAAACAGAAAAAGGAGAAAGAGAAAAAGGAAAATAAAATACTTTTCTGCAGGACTATTTGACTGCTCCTTGTCTCTCCTTGAAAAACACATGGGCACTACAGGTATTACAGCTCCTTTTATACAATTCTGCAGGCACGGCAGGTCTCTTTGGATGGCCTGGCATAGCTGCATAGCAGGAGGGGAAGTGCCTGAGGAGCGGGACCACTGCTCTTGCTGTTGCCAGAGACTGCAAGCAAGATTTGGGGAAGAAATGCCTCTCTGCCTGGGAATCCAGGGCCACCCCCAGAGAACAGCAGGTACCAGTCAGGTGGGAGAGAAGTTACCAAGAGGTAAGGCTGCTGCAGAAGCAGCTTTCGAGACAGGGAGCACCCAGGCATGGCAGGTGGGATATTTTCCGACTGCAGTTGTTCCCAGGACACCTAGGATTCAAGTGGTTCAGGTTCAAGAAACACCACGACTAAACAAGACCTGAATGTCAACAGGCCTCATAAGAGATTTACCCCTCATCCACAGAGAACTTCTGTCTTCTGCCATCTCTTTCCTTGAAGACTTGCCCTGTCAGTCTGCTTTCTTTTCATGGCGTGAAAAGCCTCTCTGGGCAACCTGTGCCAGTGCTCAGTCACCCCCACAATAAAGAAGTTTTTCCTTGATGGATGGAATTGCCTGTGTTTCAGTTTGTACCCATTGCCCCTCATCCTATCATCGGACACCACTGAAAAGACTCTGGCCCCATCCGCTTTACACTCTCCCTTCAGATATTTATACGCACTGATAAGATCCTTCCAAGCCTTCTCTTCCCCAGGCTGAACAGTCCCAGCTCTCTCAGCCTTTCCTCATACGAGAGATGCTCCCATCCCTTCATCATCTTAGTAGCCCTTCACTGGGCTCATTACAGGAGCTCCACATCTCTCTTGTACTGGGGAGTCCAGGACTGGACCCAGCACTCCAGCTGTGGCCTCCCCCGGGCTGAGGGCAAGGATCACCTCCACGATGTCAGTGCTCCTCCTAATGCAGCCCACAATACCATTGGCCTTTTTTGCCACAAGGGCACCTTGCAGGCTACCAGGACTCCCAGGTCCTTCTCTGCAGAGCTGCTTTCCAGCAGGTTGGCCCCCAGCCTGTGGTGCTACATGGGGCTATTCCTGCCCAGGGGCAGGACTCTGCACTTCCCTTTATTGAACTTCATGAAGTTCCTCTCTGCCCATTTCTCCAGCCTGTCAAGGTCCCTCTGAACGGCAGCACAGCCCTCTGGTGCGTCAGACACTCCTCTCAGTTTTGTATCATCAGCAAACTTGCTGAGGTGCACTCTGTCCCTTCATCCAGGTCATTGATGAACAAGTGGAACAGGATTGGAGCCAGCTTTCAGCCCTGGGGTTCACCACTAGCTACAGGCCTCCACCTAGACTTTGTGCCACTGATCATAAGCCTCAGAGCTCTGCCATTCAGCCACTTGTCAATCCAGCTCACCATCTGCTCATGCAGCCCCTACTTGCTCAGATTGCCTGTGAGGATGTCATGAGAGACAGCGTGGAAAGCCTTCCTGAAGTCAAGGGAGACAACAGCCACTGCTCCCCTCCTCCACCCAGCCAGTCATGCTATCGGGGAAAACTATCAGGTTGGTTAAGCATGATTTCCGCTTTGTGAAGCCATGCTGACTGCCCCTGATCACCTTCTTCCCCCTAATGTGCTTAGAAATGGTATCAAGCAGCAGCTGCTCCATCACCGTGCCAGGCATTGAGAGGAGGCTGACCAGGCCTGGAGTTTGCTTCAGTAATCCCTAAGCCGATCCTCCTGCATCAAGGGAAAGCCTTTCTGCAGACTTTCCTCCTGGTCTCTGGGGCCTGGGACTGCTGAGGGCCACTCTTACCAGCAAAGACTGAGGCAAAGAAGGCGTGTAGTACCTCAGCCTTTTCTGTGCCCTTTGGCACCAGAGCCCCTGTCCCTTTTGGCAGCACAACCACATTTCCCCTAGTCTTCCTTTGGTTACAGATGTCTTCAGAGAAGCCCTTCTTGTTGTCCTTCACATCCCTTGCCAGATTCAACCCCAGATGACCTTCCCAGCCCTAGCCCTGAATGCTCCAACAATGTCCCTATCTTCCTCCCAGGTGACTTGTGCCTCCTTCCACCCTCTGAACACATCCTTCCTGGGCTGCAGTTTGGCCAGGAGCTCCTTGTTCATCCAGGCAGGTCTCCTGCTCCCTTTGCTCAACTTCCTGCTCACTGGGATGGATACTCCTGGAGCTTGGCAATATCAACCAATTGTCTTGCATCCGCCTCCCCTTCTCGGGCCCTATGCCATGGCACATTTCCTCATGGAGCAACACAGCCTCGTGCACCAGCCAGGTGCGAGCTCTTGTTCTGCCACACACATCTCAGCCACTTGATTTAGGAGAGCAACTTGCAGCCAAAGCACTTTGGCATCCACTCAAGAGCCAAGCATCAGTGCAGGCTGAGAAAGACCATCCTGGCAGGTTTCACAAACATTTGGCCTGGCACTCAGATGCAGACTGCACATGTAGGAACTTACATTTCAGTACCTGTGTGCAAGCATTTTCATGAGCCTACCTAATCCTTCTGCATAGTCTTTTGAGTCTTTCTGCAGACTCCTGGGATGGACCTGAGTCAAGCTGGGATTCAGCTGCCTGGAAGTGGGTGTCTACAGGCATTAGGGTATCCCAGGGCACCGCAAGGAATTTTCGAAGGCATCACAAGTGGATGCTGGTGCTAGTGTTTAGGCAACTGAAATCCATTCTCAGACTGGGATTGTAGCTGAGATTCCCACTTCACATGTTGATGCCACCTTTAGACACCTGGAGTGGAGGGAGGTCACTAATGTGGGGCTGACCACTAGGCTGACTGCCTGCAGAGGAAGCGTGGAACTTGGGATTTGGGGCATCGTCTGAGCCCTGGTTCTCAAGCGTGCACAGGGCCTGCTGCTTGCCCCCTCCAGAGCTCGAGTCCTCCTGTGCTAGCGACAACAGGCGATGTTGCAGCTGTGTGGGGAGGCCTGTGCACTGGGGGCTTTTCACCAATACAGAGCCAGCTGCTGAAGCTGGGAGCTCCTCCAGCATGAAGCCTATCTCGGCCCTTGTCCTAGGCACCATTTGCCTCCCTGCAGCCACCACCAGGACACACAAAGGCAGCTCATCTCTGAGCACGTCCCTTCGACCCTCTCCATGGCAGGAGCCAGCGCTGGGCATGTGGGGCTGAGACGCGGAGAGCAAAGGGGGCATCATGGGAGCCAGCAGCAGTGTCACTGTGTCATAAGAGGTGCTGGGCGGCCGAGAAGACTGCCCTTTGTGCCCGCAGCCCCCAGCCCGCACCCGCAGCTCTGCCCCATGACCCGGCCGGCGCATCACAATGTGCGGCAGTGACACCCGGGTGGCCATGGTCACCAGCACCCCCCCTTGCCCCAGTGCGGCGCCGTGCCGGCGCAGGGCAGCAGGGAGACGCAGGCTCCCAGCCCAGCGGCACTGCCAGCACAGGGACACTGCTCCCAGCCTTGCTCAGGCCCGGCCCGTGCCTGGCGCTGCTCGGCGTGGGGCACGGCCACACCATAGCCGTCTGCCCAGCTGCAGCACCATGGGCCAGGCCAACTGCTGCGGCGCCTGGGGCACTCGCAGCCCCGCTCCTGGCACGCAGGCACAGCCCGGGGCCCCTGGCTACGTGGCTCCTGGTGCCAGCCTTGGGCTCATGGGCAGGGGAGCTTCCCGGCCCCCGGCGCCGCTTGGCGCCTTTGTGTCACGCAGGAGCCCCCAGCTCCTGCTCAGTGACCGGGCGCAGGTGACCCGGCACCACAGGACGAGGGACAGACACATCCTGCTCTTCCCCAACGCCATCGCCATCACCAGATTCAAGTAAGATTAGCAACCGCAGCTATCCTTCCTCCTGCTACCACCTCTACCACCAGCCCCAGGGCACTGCTCCTCCCCGGAGCTGCTTCCGCGGGAGCAGAAAGTGCCTCCTGGGGGCTGCCTGCACAGCACCTGGCCATCAGTGGACACGGGCTGGCTCATTTTAACCTTGGCAGGGCCGCACAAGCAAAGCAGCACGTGCTTTCCCAGCAGCCTAAATGCCAACGGAGGTGCCCACAGCTGGGCAGGAGAAGGGATTTTGGCCAAACTCTTTGCATTTGTTCCTTACTGAACAGCATCTCTCTGCAACAAACAGCAATACTGCCAAATATTGCTGATCTGGATCCTCTAGGAGCCAAATCCCCACGGAGGCTGCCCAGAAGGAGGCCTTCTGCCTATTCTCACTGCGTATGCGATGTGTGGATGCCCTTTGCTCCCGACAAGGACTTGTGTCCAAATGACCTGCAGTCCTCTGCATGGGTGTCCCTGCACTGCGGGTAGGAACACCCTTTCCCTGTAATTCAGGGAGGTGTAAGAGGAAAGGGGCAGGCTCCTGGTTTTGCTGTCCTGATTCGCAGCCCCTGATGAAGCGCCTGCTGGCACTGCTGACCAGCGGCGACTTTTTGGAAGTGCCTTCTGTGTGCGCTGGGCCTGAAACTCCTTTCTTCTGCCTGAGCCTTGGGGTGGCTGCCTCAAGGCTCTGCCCCTGGGAAATGGCTCTGCCCTGGAGGGCTGCTGGGGCTGCCCCCATGACACAATCTCCAAGTCAGACTCTGCTCTTGCCCCCGGCAGATGCGGCTCCACCTTCCTCCTGAAGCACCGAGTGCGTCTCGGCGAGCTCTGGGTGCTGTGTCGGAAGCATGAGGTGGCGTGCGAGTGGGAAGATGAGGAGGAGGTTTTTGGCCTGAAATGTGCCAATAGCCTCGTCCTCGTGTGGCCCGGTGACTTCTGCGTGGTCACTTTCCGGTGAGTCTTGGGGACACGTCCAGGACTGTTCTGGGGGGTAAAGAGCACTGTGCTGGCCTTCAGGTCTCTGTGGGCTTGCTGGGGCTCAGCTCAGGCTGTGGGGAGAGAAAGCAGAGGCCCCGCTTGGGTTTCAGATGCACCCACCAGCAGCTCCAGGTGTGCACAAGGCACCTGCCCCTGCCACGTCCCTGCAGCTCTGCTCACCTGGGGGACACTGAGCAGGGGACACCGAGTGGGGGCTTTGGTGTCTGGCTGTGTGGAGCAGGGCCAAGCGGGCAAGATGTGCCTGGGGGCCTCTGCCTCTGCAGAGGAGGGAGGAGGAGCAGCGGGCTCTGAGGCTGTTTCTCCTCTTTGCCGCAGGTCGCAGGAGGCGAAGGAGCTGTGGCTCAGTGCCATGCTCAGGTGAGCCCTGCTGGGGAATTCAGCCTGCCAGCAGCTGGCGTCAAGGCTGCAGGCAGTGGAGAGCTCCCAGGGGAGCTGCCCCCAGCAATGCAGCGGTGGAGGTGGGGGAACGGGACACCCTCTGCGCAGGGCAGCTCCTGGGCAGAGCGGCAGGAGGTGCTTCACCTTGTGAGGGCACGTGAACAGCAAGGCCGTGGAGCTGTCACCTCAGCTCCTTGCTTGCATGGATTGGGACCCCAAGCTGCCACTTCCCATTTCCATACGGAGGAGGCCCGGAGGCAGCAGACCCGGGGGTGTTGCAGAGCGGTGCTGCCAGCGAGCGCTGTGGGAAGGTCTGCTGTGTGAGGGTGGTGTGGAGGCGCTGGGCTGGTGTCAGGGGAGCGAGCAGCGAGGGCTGGCTATGACTGAGCTCTGCCTTTGTGCCTGCCCTGTGCCCAGGCAAAGCCAAGGAGCCCAGGAGACCCGCGTCACCCGCCTGGCCTCCCTTCGGCTCCTTGTGAAGGTCATTGGCTCCTACAACCTCGTAAGTGTCCCTGGGGTTTCTGCTCTGCGTAGAGCACCACGGGGCTTTTGGCAGCAGCCCCTGCTACCAGCTGCTCACGTTGGCTCTTTGCTCTCTTGCCTAGCCGGTGCCGCTGAGTGCCCGGACCGTGGAGACGTTGATTCCGGCGGAGATCAGGGGCTCGCTCCGCCCCGGCCCTTGCCAGGTGCTGGCGGGAGGTGTCTGAGTTTCAGGAGGGAAGGTGGCGGGGACGGAAGCCCTCAAGACACCAGCTGCCTCACGGGGAGGTCTGGGAGGAGTTGCTTAGTGTGGGGGCAGCGCAGGAGGGCTGCGCCTTCTTGACATCCACCAGCACCCCAAAACTGCCTGGGGGCTGTGGTCTGCAGGGTCAAGTGGGGTGGCCGGCTGCAGCAGCAGCCTGTGCCCCCAGCACCTGTGTTGGGCAGAGAGGCAACGCCATTCCCACACCCAAGCGCCTCCTCCACAGGCGTCTGATGACCTCAGGATTGTCCCTGGAGCTGCTCACACGTTTCTGCGCTGCTGCAGCGACACGCTGGCGGCCCTTGCTGCTGCGGGGTGGCCCTGTAATCTGAACATGTTTCTTGCAGGCTGGCACCAAGCAATGCCCTGTCTTGGTCCCATCAGCTCCTGAGGAGGGACTTTGCCACTCGCCTGGTGAGTTGGAAAGAGAAGCTGAGCAGCTGCCTTCTCACATAGCGCTTGACAGCAGCTCCAAAGCAGGAGCCCCTCCTGCCCCTCTTGCCAGACCTTGGATGGGGCACGCTCAGACTGCGTAGCCAAAACTGCCGCCACTGCAAGCTGTCCAAGCGACGCATCTGCCTTACGATGGTCCCAGAAACCTCTGCCATGCCCAAAACCTCTGCACATGACAAACACCCCGCAGCTCTTTCTGTGCCCTGTGTGCTCCTGCTTTCTCAGAGGAAACAGTCACTAGAAGGTGAAAAAAGCAGGAAAGCTGGTGTGCTCAGAGGGGTGGTCACACTTTTACAGCTGTGGTGGTTCTTCCCTCAGGAAGCCCTTAGCTATCTCCCAGTTTCCCCCGCAGAGTCAGAGTCACTGTTTCAACACACGGCTCTGCTCTGCATTCGGCATCACACGGCACTGCACACAGACAATTTTCCTCTGGCTTTTTTCACCTGCCCTTTGCTTTCCTCTTGCTTGCAGCGGATGGGACTAAGAAAAGGAAGAGGTTGATCCTGTGGCCGTTTGCTCAAAGACGAACCTCGGCCAATGGGGACTGCCCAGGGCAGCCAGACTCTGGCCTCAAGAGCCCCCTCTTTGGGCAGCCTCTGGCAAGTCTTTGTGGGGAAGAGGAGACCCTGCCCCAGCCAGTCCAGGTAAGCCAGCCTGGCTATGCAGTTACCCTGCTCCCGGCTGTGTCACGGCAGCATCGCCAGCACTTGGGCTGTGGCTCTCTGGAGACAAGGGATTTGGGGGGCTGCCCTCCATGCTCACTTCTCACTGGCAAGGCCTGAAGGTCAGGTCTGATTGTGCAAGTCAAAGGGGTCAAGTCTGCGGGTTTGTGCGGCCCACGCAGCTGCTGCGGGAAGTAACTTTGGAGTGGAGACAACCCCAGAGCAGGAAGAGGAGAAGCAGGTCTGCTCCCTAAGGGGCATGTTGGTGGCCTTGCAGAAGTCATTGAAAGGAAGCTCTCAGCAGCATAAACAGATGGCGATTTCTGGGTTTCCCTGAAGAAGGTGCTCAAGAGGGTGGCTTGGGGTTACTTGGCCAAGTTTCTGCCAGTGTAACCTACCGGCAGTGAGAACTAGATGCAAACCCAAGCAAAGCAGAGTGCGCCTCCCAGGCAAAAACTTGCTTCTGTCTCCAGCAAATGCTCCCCTAAGGCTAAAGGGCCTTTCTTCACCCAAGGAACTCTTCTGCCACCCCTATCTGCTTTCTCCTGCAGGATCTCCTGGCCATACTGTACAGAGAAGGGCCTGCCACTGAGGGGATATTTTGCAAAGCTGCCAGTGAGACAGAGCGCAGGGACTTGAAGGAGGCCCTCGACAAAGGGGACACCGTTGGCTTGGACAGCAAACCTGTGCACCTCTTGGCGGTAGTCTTGAAGGTGAATTCTTCTGCCTTGCAGCTCTGAGAGGACACTGCGAACCTGCAGGGGCCCACTCAAGTGCCTGGATGGTCCCAGGGGGGACTCAAAGCTGATACCCTAGTGAAGCCAAACGGCATGTTTTTGGACTTGGGAAAGTTTGGCATTTGTGTTTTCCATCTGGTTTTCAGTCCCCCTTGTTCTGCCACTGATTTCCTGCCTGCCCACGGGAAACTCCCTTCCTCCTCCTCCTCCTCCTCCGCCTCCTCCTCCCCAGCACCCTCCTCAGGGAGGAAGACTGAGATTTCTGGGTGGACTCCAGGCTGATAGGCACCAGGGCCTCTTACTGCACTCAAATAGGCATGTTCAAGCAGGGCAGGGACCCGTGCAGCCCACTGCTCTGCCAGTGGCCGTGAGCACCTTTGAGAGCAGGTAGCTCAAAGCAAGCTGCCTCCTTGGGTGCCCAAGTGCTGGGGGTGCTCCCTGTGGGCTCAGGCGTGGTGTCCAAAGCCTCATCTCCATATCCTGGCCTTGCAGGACTTCCTCTGCAATATCCCCTCCCAACTCCTGTCAGCGGCCCTGTACGAGAAGTGGATGCTGGCTCTGGAGAAGCCAAGCAGGGAAGAAAAGATTGAAGAACTGAAAGAGTGAGTGTTGTAGCCAGTCATAGTGTTCTGGAGGGGCTGAGAGAGGCCGGGGCCTTCTCCAAAAATGGGGAGTCGCATGGAAAAACCTGCCATTTCTATCAGCTTGCTAGTACTGATACTTCACAACACAGGCACAGGCTTTCATGGGCCTTTGCAAGGCTTCCTGTGATGTTTCCTGACAACCTTACCTTCATTCACACTGTCCATCTACTGAAAAGCAGGCACTGTGCTCAAACGCTCGCCTTGCAGTCAAGATCTGGTCATTCCAGATCTTGCACTTAACCACATACCCAGCTACCGCTGGGGGTTTCTTGACAGGACTTGTGTAAAGTAGTGAAAGTAAGCACAGGCGTTGCTCTCTTTGGAGAAGGCACCGTTTGTGGGAGTTTACTTGAGACTTGCTCACGGCAAGAAGCAGTGGCCACTGCCCCCTCAAGTCATGGCTTGTTGTGCTTGTGTTCACACAGGGTGGCTGACCAGCTGCCCCGGCCAAATCGTCTCTTGCTCAAGCCCGTGCTGGCTGTGCTCCATCACATTAGCCAGAACGCAGAGACCAGCAGGATGAACTCCCACAACCTTGCCATCTGCTTTGGGCCCAGCATGCTGAGCCCAGGCACGGACAGCACACTCCCACTGCAAGTCCAGAAAGAGATGAATGACAAGGTATGTTGAACTCACCAGCTAGCTCCCCCCACTGGGGCACAGCTGAGCCACCCCCACAGATCCCATGGCTATTGCAACAGCTAAATGCAGCAGCAGCACCTGGGAGCATGGGGGATGCCCCTCAGCTGGGCTATCTGCAATATGTGACAGGCAGATCTCCTAATGGAGCTGCAGCCACAGAGCTACAGCTTTCACTGGAGAAATGTCAGTCAGGAGCAGCAAGACTCTTGAGCACATTTTCTGCCTCTTGCACTGACACCCATGGTTTTCCGTGTGCAGGTGCTGGTGCTGGTGGAGTTCCTCATTGACAACTGCACAGCAATATTTGGGCGGGACATGGCCTTGGCTTGCAGCCCCTCTGCTGAGGAGTGTCCCGAGCACACCGGCAGCTCCGCAGGTAGGAGGCTGCACTGGGGATTGGCACTGCCCAGGGCTGCTGGTTGCAGGTCTTGAGCTGGCTGTGGGAAGATGTCTGTGGCAATGCAGAGAAGTGTGGAGGGTTCAATACCTTCCGGCAGTGCCTTCCCCCTGCAACACTTTTCCGGAAGTTCAGAATGACCTTCCTCACACCACAAACTGCATCCCAGCTGTTAAACATCTGTAGAGCTCTGCTCTGCAAAGCCTTGCTCACTATGGGCTAGAACTCTCCCCCTGTGCAGGATATTGCCCCCAGGGGTATTTGTGTCTCCTGAACTGCCCCTCACATCCATAGGTGTTAAGGCCGCAGCTTGCCATCTGTCCGGGCTGCGTGGTGCCACTGCAAAAGTCCCCTTTTCTCTTCAGAGGGCCAGTACAAACTAGCTAACTGGCTCTTTGTGCCTACAGGTCACCCAGGTGCTGCTCAGGAGGATGCTTCTGCCCACAACAATCCAGAGCCTGAAGCTGGATGCAGCTCCCCAAGCTCTGAGACGCAGCAGCCCAGAGGCAGAAGCCCCAGCGGGAGCAGGACATATGCAACATGTGTCTCTGCCCCTCCACTGCCTCATTTGAAAACTGACATTAATATAATGCAAAGGAGCATCTCAGAGCCATCCCTGTCCTTCCAGCACCCCTCGGAGGGCAGCAGAAGGCACCAGAAACGGAGCAGAAGTGCAGATAATGTTGCTGTTGAGCAGCAACAGGTGAGCTTGGAGAAGGAGGCACTGGGAGAACAGCCTGCCATCTTGCCTATGCAATTATCCGATGGCGCTCCACTCCAAACATCCTCCAGACGCTCCCTGCAGAGCTCCTGTCCTGCTTTGCATGTCTCCTCCATAAGCCCCCTGGGATCTGCTGCCATTCCCTCTTCCTGCTTCTGTGCTTGTAGTGCTTGTAGTCTGAACAACTGGACAGGCTGAGGTGAAAGACTCAGGAGCTTCTGACTTGTTTGTATGAGCCAAGATGACATAAAACCTGCAAGGAAACATTCTGGATTCTTGTTTTAAACAGCTAAACCTGTCCCCCATTTGGGCAAAACAGGGGGAAAAAAAAGGAAAGAAAAAGGGGAGGAAAAGAGGAAAGAAAAGAGGAACAATGAAGGAAGGAAAAAGAAACAAGGAAAGAAAAAGGAAAGAAGAGGGGAAGAAAAAGGGAAGAAAAAGCAAACAGGGAAGGAAAATGGAAGAAAAAACAGGGAAGGAAAAGGGGAAGGAAAAAACAGGGAAGGAGAAGGGGAAGGAAGAGAGGAAAAATCAAGGAAGGGGAAGGAAAAGGGGAAAGGAAAAAGTAAAAATAGGGAAAACGAGCAAAATATAGACAGAAAAAGGAAAGGAAAAAAGGAAAGTAAAAAAGGAAAGAAGCAGGAGACTAAAAAGGAAAGGAAAAAGGAAAGGAAGGCAAGAAAGAAGGAAAGAAAAAAGGAAAAAAAGAAAAAATGGGAAAAGGGAAAAAAGGAATGAAAAGAAAGAAAAAAGGAAAAAAGCAAACAGGGAAGGAAAATAAATGAAAGAAAAAGGCAAGGACAAAAGTAAAAAAGGAAAGGAATTAAAAAGGTAGGAAAGAAGAACACAGACATAAAGAAGGAAAAAAAGGAAAATGAAAACAAAAAAGAAAGGAAAAAATAAAAAATGGAGAAAAGGAAAGGAAAGAGAAAACTGAAAGAAATGAAAGAAAAAGATGAAGAAAAAGAAAGAAAGAAAGAAAGAAGCAAAAAAGGGAAGCAAAAAAAGAGGAAAACAAGGCAAGAAACCACAAAAGATAAGGGAAAAAATGAAAGCATATAAGGAAAAAAAAGGAAAGAAAAAGAGGAAGGAATGAAGGAAGGAAGAACAGGAAAAAATGGAAAAATTGAAAAAGAAATGAAAAGAGGAAAGAAGGGAAAAATAAGAGAGTAAAAAGCAGATAAAGGGAAGCAAAGAGGCAAACAAAAAGAAATAAAAGAATTAAAAGCTAGGAAAGACGAACACAAAATAAAGAAGGAAAAAAGGAAAGGAAAGAAAACTAAAGAAAAAAATGAAAGGAAACGAAATAAAAATGGAAAAACAAAGAAAATTGAAAAGAAAAATGAAAGAAAAAAGGAAAGGAAAGGAAAAAAGGGAAGGAAAAAGAGGCAAGAAAGGAAAAGGGGAAGCAAAAAGGAAAGCAAAAAAGGAGGGAAACAAGAAACACCCTTAAAAATAAGAGAAAAAAATAAAAGCATATAAAGAAAGAAAAAAATGACAATGAAGGAAAGAAAAAAGGAAAGCACAGAAACAAGGAAAGACAAAAGGAGGAAAGAATAGGGGAAGAATAAGAAAAGAATAAAAGGATGGGAAAAAAGCAAGGAAAGAAAAGTAAGGAGAGAAGAAAGAAAAGAGAAAAATGAGAGAAAGGAAGGCAAATGGGAAGAATACAGGGAAAGAATAGGGAAAGAATAAAGGGATGAAAAAAAGCAAATAAAAAGGGGAAAAGGAAAGAAAAACAAAGAAGAAAGAGAGAAAAACAAGGAGAGATAGGAAAACAAGGAAAGGAAAAAGGGGAAGAAAATGGGGAAGAGAAAAAGAGAAAGAGAATATAGGGAAAACCAGGAAGGAAAAAAACAAGGGAAGAAAAAGGAAAAGAAAAAAGGAAAGAACAAAGGAGAAAGAAAAAGAGAAGAATGAAAACAAAAAAGGAAATAAAAATGAATGAAAAAAGACAACATGAAAAAGAAGGAAAGAAGAAAAAAGGGGAAGGAAAAAGGGGGAAGGAGAAAGTGGGAAGGAAAGGAAAGAAAAGAAAGAAGAAAAAGGAAAGAAGAACTAAAAACAGGAAGGAAAAAGGAAAAAACAATAGGGAAAGAAAGAGGGAAAGAAAAAGAAAAAAGATAAAAAAGAAAAAGAAAAAAGCAACAAAGGAAATACAAATAGAAAAAAAGAAAAATGAAAGAAAAAATAAGAAAAAAAGGAAAGAAAAAAGGAAAGGAAGAAGAAAAAAGAAAAGGAAAAGACAAATAAGGAAAAAGAGGAAAGTAAAATGGGGAAGAAAACAAGGGAAAGGAAAAAACAGGAAGGGAAAGAGGGAAGAAAAAGGAAAAAGAAACAAGGAAAGAAAACAGAAAAAGGAGAAAGAGAAAAAGGAAAATAAAATACTTTTCTGCAGGACTATTTGACTGCTCCTTGTCTCTCCTTGAAAAACACATGGGCACTACAGGTATTACAGCTCCTTTTATACAATTCTGCAGGCACGGCAGGTCTGTTTGGATGGCCTGACATAGCTGCATAGCAGGAGGGGAAGTGCCTGAGGAGCGGGACCACTGCTCTTGCTGTTGCCAGAGACTGCAAGCAAGATTTGGGGAAGAAATGCCTCTCTGCCTGGGAATCCAGGGCCACCCCCAGAGAACAGCAGGTACCAGTCAGGTGGGAGAGAAGTTACCAAGAGGTAAGGCTGCTGCAGAAGCAGCTTTCGAGACAGGGAGCACCCAGGCATGGCAGGTGGGATATTTTCCGACTGCAGTTGTTCCCAGGACACCTAGGATTCAAGTGGTTCAGGTTCAAGAAACACCACGACTAAACAAGACCTGAATGTCAACAGGCCTCATAAGAGATTTACCCCTCATCCACAGAGAACTTCTGTCTTCTGCCATCTCTTTCCTTGAAGACTTGCCCTGTCAGTCTGCTTTCTTTTCATGGCGTGAAAAGCCTCTCTGGGCAACCTGTGCCAGTGCTCAGTCACCCCCACAATAAAGAAGTTTTTCCTTGATGGATGGAATTGCCTGTGTTTCAGTTTGTACCCATTGCCCCTCATCCTATCATCGGACACCACTGAAAAGACTCTGGCCCCATCCGCTTTACACTCTCCCTTCAGATATTTATACGCACTGATAAGATCCTTCCAAGCCTGCTCTTCCCCAGGCTGAACAGTCCCAGCTCTCTCAGCCTTTCCTCATACGAGAGATGCTCCCATCCCTTCATCATCTTAGTAGCCCTTCACTGGGCTCATTACAGGAGCTCCACATCTCTCTTGTATTGGGGAGTCCAGGACTGGACCCAGCACTCCAGCTGTGGCCTCCCCTGGGCTGAGGGCAAGGATCACCTCCACAATGTCAGTGCTCCTCCTAATGCAGCCCACAATACCATTGGCCTTTTTTGCCACAAGGGCACCTTGCAGGCTACCAGGACTCCCAGGTCCTTCTCTGCAGAGCTGCTTTCCAGCAGGTTGGCCCCCAGCCTGTGGTGCTACATGGGGCTATTCCTGCCCAGGGGCAGGACTCTGCACTTCCCTTTATTGAACTTCATGAAGTTCCTCTCTGCCCATTTCTCCAGCCTGTCAAGGTCCCTCTGAATGGCAGCACAGCCCTCTGGTGCGTCAGACACTCCTCTCAGTTTTGTATCATCAGCAAACTTGCTGAGGTGCACTCTGTCCCTTCATCCAGGTCATTGATGAACAAGTGGAACAGGATTGGAGCCAGCTTTCAGCCCTGGGGTTCACCACTAGCTACAGGCCTCCACCTAGACTTTGTGCCACTGATCATAAGCCTCAGAGCTCTGCCATTCAGCCACTTGTCAATCCAGCTCACCATCTGCTCATGCAGCCCCTACTTGCTCAGCTTGCCTGTGAGGATGTCATGAGAGACAGCGTGGAAAGCCTTCCTGAAGTCAAGGGAGACAACAGCCACTGCTCCCCTCCTCCACCCAGCCAGTCATGCTATCGGGGAAAACTGTCAGGTTGGTTAAGCATGATTTCCGCTTTGTGAAACCATGCTGACTGCCCCTGATCACCTTCTTCCCCCTAATGTGCTTAGAAATGGTATCAAGCAGCAGCTGCTCCATCACTGTGCCAGGCATTGAGAGGAGGCTGACCAGGCCTGGAGTTTGCTTCAGTAATCCCTAAGCCGATCCTCCTGCACCAAGGGAAAGCCTTTCTGCAGACTTTCCTCCTGATCTCTGGGGCCTGGGACTGCTGAGGGCCACTCTTACCAGCAAAGACTGAGGCAAAGAAGGCGTGTAGTACCTCAGCCTTTTCTGTGCCCTTTGGCACCAGAGCCCCTGTCCCTTTTGGCAGCACAACCACATTTCCCCTAGTCTTCCTTTGGTTACAGATGTCTTCAGAGAAGCCCTTCTTCTTCTCCTTCACATCCCTTGCCAGATTCAACCCCAGATGACCTTCCCAGCCCTAGCCCTGAATGCTCCAACAATGTCCCTATCTTCCTCCCAGGTGACTTGTGCCTCCTTCCACCCTCTGAACACATCCTTCCTGGGCTGCAGTTTGGCCAGGAGCTCCTTGTTCATCCAGGCAGGTCTCCTGCTCCCTTTGCTCAACTTCCTGCTCACTGGGATGGATACTCACTTCTGGAGCTTGGCAATATCAACCAATTGTCTTGCATCCGCCTCCCCTTCTCGGGCCCTATGCCATGGCACATTTCCTCATGGAGCAACACAGCCTCGTGCACCAGCCAGGTGCGAGCTCTTGTTCTGCCACACACATCTCAGCCACTTGATTTAGGAGAGCAACTTGCAGCCAAAGCACTTTGGCATCCACTCAAGAGCCAAGCATCAGTGCAGGCTGAGAAAGACCATCCCGGCAGGTTTCACAAACTTTTGGACTGGCACTCAGATGCAGACTGCACATGTAGGAACTTACATTTCAGTACCTGTGTGCAAGCATTTTCATGAGCCTACCTAATCCTTCTGCATAGTCTTTTGAGTCTTTCTGCAGACTCCTGGGATGGACCTGAGTCAAGCTGGGATTCAGCTGCCTGGAAGTGGGTGTCTACAGGCATAAGGGTATCCCAGGGCACCGCAAGGAATTTTCGAAGGCATCACAAGTGGATGCTGGTGCTAGTGTTTAGGCAACTGAAATCCATTCTCAGACTGGGATTGTAGCTGAGATTCCCACTTCACATGTTGATGCCACCTTTAGACACGTGGAGTGGAGGGGGGTCACTTAGGTGGGGCTGACCACTAGGCTGACTGCCTGCAGAGGAAGCGTGAAACTTGGGATTTGGGGCATCGTCTGAGCCCTGGTTCTCAAGCGTGCACAGGGCCTGCTGCTTGCCCCCTCCAGAGCTCGAGTCCTCCTGTGCTAGCAACAACAGGCGATGTTGCAGCTGTGTGGGGAGGCCTGTGCACTGGGGGCTTTTCACCAATACAGAGCCAGCTGCTGAAGCTGGGAGCTCTTCCAGCATGAAGCCTCTCTCCGCCCTTGTCCTAGGCACCATTTGCCTCCCTGCAGCCCTCTGGTGTATCAGCCACTTCTCCCAGTTTTGTATCATCTGCAAACTTGCTGAGGGTGCACTCTGTCCCATCGTCCAGGACATTAATGAAGATGTTAAACACTATTGGCCCCATCATTGACTCTGGGGGTACACCACTAGTTGCTTGCCTCCAGCTGGACTTCGTGCTGCTGATCGCAGCTCTCTGAGCCCGGCAGTTCCACAAGTTTTCAGTGCAGCTCACTTATCTAGTCCATACTTCACATGATGTGATGGGAGACAGTGTCAAAAGCCATGCTGAAGTCAAGATAAACAATAACCACTGCTCTTCCCTTGCCCACTGAGCTAATCATTTCATCGTAGAAGGCTATTGAATTGGTCAAGCATGATTGCTCATTCGTATTTTCATGTTGTTTTCTCCCAATCACCTTCTTGTCCTTCATATGTTTGGTAGTGGTTTCAATGATTATTTGCTCTATCACCTTCCAAGGATTGAGGTGAGGCTGAGTGGCCTGTAATTCCCTGGGGCAGTCTGCCTTCTTCCCCTTCTTGAAGATAGGGATGGCATTAGTTTTCTTCCAGCCATCAGGAGCCTCTACTGATAGCTAAGACCTTTCAAAGAGAACTGAAAGTGCCCTTGCAGTGACATTGACCAGCTCCCTCAGCACTCATGGGTGCATTCTGTCAGGTCCCATGGACTTGTGTACATCCTGTTTGTTTAAATGCTCCCTAACCTGATCCTTCTCTACCAAGGGTCTTCCTTGCTCCAGGCTCTCCCACAGATGCCATGGTCTGGGACTCCTGAAGGCAAGTCCACCAATGAAGAATAAGGCGAATAAGGCATTGTACCTCAGCCTTCTATTTGTCCTTTTTACCAGGTCCCTTGCTCCGTTCAGCAGTGGGCCACGTTTTTCCCTAGTGCTGTTGGTACACCTATAGCAGCCCTTGTTGCCCTTCACATCCCTTGCTGGATTCAATGCCAAATGGGCTTTGGCTTTCTTAATCCTATCTGTGTGCACTCAGACAATGTCTCTATATTCCTTCTGGGTCACCTGTGCCTCCTTCCACTTCTTGTACGCTTCCTTTTTATGTTTGAGATTTTTCAGGATCTCTTTCTTTATCCGCACAGGCCTCCTGTCACCTTTGCCTGATTTCCTGCTTGTTGGGATGGACCATTTGTGAACATGGAGGACAAGATCCTGATTATCATCTAGCTATCTAGGTCCTTTCTACAAAGCAAATCCCTGAACAGGCTGAAGTCTGTTCTGAAGTCCAGAGTTGTGATCCTGTGACTTCCCTTGTTTCCTCCTGCTGAACTCCACCACACTCCATGGTCACTGTAGCCAAGTCTGCCCCCAGCCTTCACATCCCTGATTGGGGTGGAATCTCTGTGTTGGAAAGTATCAGGTCCAGCAAAAGTTGACTACCTTGAATGTTTGCTGAAACTGAAGTTTACTTACATTCCCATGCCTCACTGGGTCATGCTCTGGCCTGCTATCAACTCATGTTCCATTGAAATAGAGAAATTCGGCAAGGAATATATCTTCCCAGTGAACTGTCTCCCACCCCTGCTTTCTGGAAAAGTACTCCTCAACTGGAGATCTACTCTTCCATCTCCCTCCTCCCATTTTACTTTCTGTGTCCAGTCCTTCCAGTCACCACTTGTACCATAAAAAGTACTGCCTGCAAGAAAGGTAGTAGCCATTTATGCTAAAAATTCTTTCTCTCCCCTGTGGTGCCTTTTGACTACATAATGGAAAACACAAAGTGAGCAAGGAGAAAACACAGCAGATCAAGGACAGTGACAAAACATGTTAACACCTGGGGCACTGCTGGAAATATATTCCAGAGCCTGTGTTATCAATTAAAGGCTAGTGCTGATCTGTGTGCTTGGCCCCATGCACAGCAGCATGCAGAACAGCACCTTCAACATTCACCCTTTTGCAGTCTTGTAGCATCCTTTTCTTGTTACTGCTGTTTTTTGCTGGAGTGGAATTAAATTTTACCTTGCTTAACAGCACTGTCTGTCTATGGTTTCAGAACAGACCCTCCTAATGTATTGCCAGATGATGCATTTATATGAGTATGGGTAACACAGTCACACAGGGGTAGGAAAAGAAACTGATTGACCGATGTCCTAATAGAAGCAAATTAACTGTATGATCCTAATAAACAGCTGCTGTACCTTCCTTTCCCCCTATCCATTAAGTCACTGCTGCAACTACATGGAAACATGGCTTTAATATGTCATTAGCTGTTGCTAGGGGAAAGATGTAGGCAGAGATCTTTTGCTAAATGGTCTGGTCTAGGCTTTCACCACTAGCAATAGATAGGCAATCTTCCTGAAGTCATGAACCACAGGAATTACCATCTCCCACCCAGTGCCATCCTGTATCGAGTTGAAGTCAGAGCTCTAATGTTACCAAATCACTTCTCTTTCAGCATTCGCATGTTGAGACTTCAGGGTATTAGGATGCTCTCATTTGGAATGCTGGTGAATCATCTCTCTCTCTCTTTTTTTTTCCCCAAAGCCTTTAAATGTCTCTCAACAGGGACCTCTGTTTTCCTCTGCTTTAGTGCCCAATGTAGTAAGGAGGTGAGAGTCTCTCAGGACCCTATTTCAGGAAAGCTGCAGGTCCCAGAGACTGTATGTTGAATAGTGCAGTAGCCTTGTTTTCATTCTCCCAGACAAAATTCTCCTGCAGCTCATTGTAATAGGGATGGACTTCCCTGGCTGTACCAGAAACTTGATTTCTATCCCTGTTTTTCAAATTTGTTGCCTTCATTTATTCTTTTAACTCAATGCAGCATTGATCCTGTAGGAGGGAACTCTACAGAGATCAGCTTCCTTGTGATCTTTGCATA
The DNA here is from genome assembly GCF_036370855.1 of Dromaius novaehollandiae. NCBI lineage: Eukaryota > Metazoa > Chordata > Aves > Casuariiformes > Dromaiidae > Dromaius > Dromaius novaehollandiae. Next base: position 279,637 of record NW_026991319.1, read on the forward strand.
CTAACATTGTATTGTTCAGCCTCCCAGTGAAATTCTTGGTCCTTGCTTGGGTTCACCAGAGGAGTAGTCTCTGATAGGGTCCAGGTGGTAACTGTCAGATAGCTGCTGTTGGTTTGGTTCTCCTGAACTGAGGATGTGATGGTGGTATGATATCACTTACATTGATACGGCAAATACTTCATGAAAGTAGTCCTCTTTGGAAGTAGAAAGGCCAAGAGTAAATTTGTATCTGTCAGCTAGTGGCTTGCAGTGATGAACCTGCCAAGATGCTGCTTTGGTTTATATTTTTTTGGAGGGCCCAGGAACCAGTGACTGATCTCTACCTTCTTGATCATTTGGGATTTCCTTGAAGGAAGAGAAGAGAACTATAGAATTTTCAAGAATTATTGCTTGCATGTAGCAGGAAGACTTCAGAGTTGCTGAATTCTTCCTCTGAAGGCTGAACTTTGTGACCCTACTTTGTGCCCCACTGGGCACTCTGGATCACAATCCAGTATAAAGCTTTCTGCTTATTTCAGGAGAGAAACCACTGTGCACACAAAGTGTGTTCCATGTAACTGTGAGTGTGGATACACAGCACATTCATACCTAAGAGAAATTATGCTGCTCACTAAACTGCTAATGTAGATGCACCTTGACTGTTCAAGTTAAACATGTTATCCTCAGTTGCTTAAAATAATGTAAGGTCTCAGAAGTTTGTCATTACTGGAGATCATATGCTAGAAAATAAAATCCAAAAGACAGGCTGAGGAAGAAGGCCTAATGCAGAATTTTTGGTAATTGAGAAATGAGAATTTTTTTCTCAGGGAAACATTCAGAGCCATATTTATTTTCAGTTTGTTTTTGTTTAAGTTGATGTAATTAAATGCTTGCCCTGTGTGAATCTGATTACCAGTAACTTCCTTTATTTAACATATGCTGAAAAAATCAAAATAGTGGATCCTAACATCTTTGAAATACTAATCATTGCTATTTCTTGCAGATATAAGAGACTTTTTGAGGACTTCACTCTATTTTTGCTTTTAGTGCTGATATCAGGCTAACGCTGTAGGAAAACATTCCTTCATGGACTACTACTGAACAGAACATTAGGATGTGCCCATCGATGTCCAGTAGCAGATTCCCAGTGAAAAATATAAGAACAGGACAATTGTATAGTGATAGTTTCCCAGTACATTCTCTCAGTATCTTGCATCTCTTCACTTTTTCATATTGAGAGCTGCAAGCAATTTGCTGTGACTAAGGCTCAAACTGAACTTGCTACAGGCTCAACACAAATGTTAGCCAGTTCCTGCTGAATGCCAGAAGGAGAGGTTTAAAGAGTGCTGTCAACAAAATACATATGCAATAAAAACAGTGTCATTCAGGTAATTGCAAGGATAAGCATAGTTTATTTCACAGTGAAATCTAAGGAAAAGAAACTAGCATTCAACAGTCTGCTGTTAAATAGGAACAGTAGATGGCACTGTTATTTTGTTTTTCCTCAGTATGTTACTTTTTCAGGAACATTGTCTCATTTGGAGCAATGTTCACAAAACAGGTTTTGAGATACTCAGATGAGGGAAGCTTTGTGCTATAGATCCTCATCCTAATAAAAAGCCCAGCATACCTTTTAAGTTTATGGAACAGTACCTGTGCTTCCCGTAGGTGTTACTAATTGCCCTTTTAGTCCCTACTGCTAAACATATTTTATGGCCCTGCAGACTTCAGTAGACCCTGCTTTTACATTAAAAAGCACTAAAATTTCACCACTAAGGCTTGTGGCTTAGAGAACTGCATTGGGCCTTCTGTGGAAATGCTGAAAAATGTTACTGTCTTTCTATCTGAGTACTGTCATAAGCCTACACCACTTCAATTATGTCTGCCCTATGCACACTGCACTGTCCCCTTTTCCAAGCATGCCATGCATGAGGAACAATGTACATCTTGGTCGGGAGTTACACTGTGTCCTATAGCTATGCTGGTGAACAAGTGGGCAACAGCTAAAGCTATTCTGAGGTTCCCAGCCATGCTATGTATAAAGTGCCTGAGCACTGCATCTAGCTAGTGGTAACCTGGGATGTGACACGTTTTTACTAAGCAGGATTTCTTTCTGGCGTACTTGGTCACTGCTGCCTTCTAATCACATTTACCACTCTCATCTTAGGCTATTTTGAGATTCATGGGGACAAGGGAATTGTAACAGGCTACTAATGTCTAGGAGAGTCTGCCCCTGATGCAGCCTAAAACGTGCCCCCGCACTGGCTGTTTCCTTCACGGAGTCTGGTTCTGGAGCCCCAGCCAGCAACATGGAAGTGTAGGACCGCAATGTGATGATAGACAGCACCACCCTAAAATAAAAATTAATTTCTCAAAGAAGGGAACATCCAGCCTCCTTCCCAAGAAGGCTGATTGCATTCCCAGGCATGCAGTTTATCCTCTGTTAGTTTCTTAATTTTAAATGTGTAGTACTCAACTGTATGGCTAAAGCTGGTCTGGGCCGTCTCTCATGTAAAAGCAGTATACTGTGAAAAGATATTGTTGGACATGCATTCACAAGCATCCACATTCCCTGTCGGTCTCTCTCTAGACACACATGATGGTGGTGCAGGGAGAAACTGCCCTAAAAATAAAAGGAGTACTTTAAAGCCTTCCTGAAAATTAAGGTTTTGGTAGAGAATGGGGCACATGGGGCATTCTGGGGCACAATGGAAGAGTTTAGTGTGTGGAGGGACATGTGCCTCTCAGGCTTATTAAGATAGCTTTGAAAGATTATGGAAAATCTAGTATGAAACCAATCTTGTTGCATTCATATATATTTTGTTAGTAGGATTAGAACTCAAGTGCAGCCTGAACTTTCTCTATGCCCCTATTTCTCCATTTGGGGAATTTATTGGTATGCAGCCAAGCTGAGTCTGAGTATTTACCAAAATGCAGGCAGTATGCAATCAAGGAAAGAGGAGAATCCTAAAATTTGAGTGCAAAGTCAATGTACGATGGATGGATTCCAGTGAGTAGCCATATTAGAGATTAAGGGGGGAAAAAAGGGGGAAAAAAGTATCTGGAACTTGTATAGTATAAACCCAATTTTAGATTTTTCTGTGATAATTAACGTTGGTTTTGAAAACCTCAGAACAGACTGTTTGATTGCCCAAGATCAGTCTCTGAAAATACTGCTGTTAATGACTCCCTGTTTGAAGAGTCCTCTGTCATGATCAGTGAAGATCTTTGTTAGTTACAAGCACCAAAGAAATAAGGAAAATGCCTGGTTATAGGTATCAAAAATGTGCATCTTTAGGAGTACTAATTAACACTTCTGTCAAAAAAAATAGAGAAATAGAAAAACTCAGTAGAACGTACGTGAATGTTTTTCATTGAATAATGAGATAATGAAAGAACAATTGAGTTTTCATCTCACCACATTTTCCTTGGAAGCTGTAAAGTCTTTTGCAGTGATGTGTATAAAAATTATAGTAAAATGAAAAAAAAAAGAAAGAATAGTAGCAAGATTGACTGCAGTTTCATTACATTAGTGTCAGCTGTAAGCAATCTTAGTGATAACTTGTATATTGTAATTAGTAGATTTGGACTGTAAGACAATGTTTAATGTACTACTTACTAATGGCAGATGGAAAGCTGAAACAATTTTATTTTTTCAAATATATAATATTCCTTCTGAAATTGTAGTAATCAAAATGTTTGAAAATGGTTGAAGTTAAATTATTCCTAAGATATCATTTTTTGTAACTATTGTTAAAGGAAAACTCCATATAGAAGGAAAATATTAGAAATGGGAACTTGAATTGCAATGTCAGAAAATAAGAACTATTGACTTGCAGTATTGATTCTTTTAAAAATGTGTATGTGCCTGAAAATCTCTGCACTTGGTGTTCTCTGCTAACAAAAAGTTTGAGAGAAAAGTGTTAATTACAGAAAAATCTGTTTTTTCTGAAGAGGTTTGCTAGAAGTAAGAAATCTTATTTTAGTCTATATTAATACGAGGGTTTGACTATAGCTGGTAAAGGAGGCAAGAGTCATGAAACCCTTGAAGGAGGTTAAGTTTTATGGGAAATGTGCACGAGAGCTAGCTGGCACTCCAATTTCCCCTTTTCTCTCTGACTGCACTCTTTAACAAGCCAAAGTTGCATCAAAAACCTGAGGAGGAAGACTCCTAGGGTATTGTCTAGGGTATTGTCTAAACAAATTCTCTCCTCCACCTTTTCAAGGCAGATCAATCAATAAGTGGCATTCCAAACCATCATCCCTAGCCAGTAAGGCTGTTAGGGATTTGCCGTTTTCCAGAGTACTCAATGTACGTGCAAGGCAAAAAAATGGTAGTACCTTGTGTTAGTGTCTCATCTTCAGCCATGTATTTGTAAATAGTACAGAAGTACCAGTTTAAAGTAATGATGAGCCTTCTTGGACAGTTCAATCTGTTCTCTCACATAAAGATTCAGAAACTTTTTTTGCAGATCAATGCTATCATCGAAGGATTGTGGATTCTTCATCTCTGGAGATGTTGAAAATTTGAGTGGACAAGGCTCTGAGCACCTTGATCTAACCTTGATATTAACCCTGCTTGGAGCAGGAGGTTTGACTAGATGACCCCCGCGGGTCCCTTCTATCCTAAATTTTTCTATGATTTTGGTGCCTCAATTTCAACTATTAAAATACCCCTTTTATAAAGGACAAGGTAAGTCAGTTTTATTCTGATACAAACTTTTCAGTATAAGGCATATGTAACAGAAATTATTTTTTTCATAAACCAATATAAGAATTTTGCTTCATAAAATAGTTTTGACTTTTTTATGAGGAGAATCCTTTCTGCATACTTTGATCATTTCATTCAACTTCATAATGAATAGTCGTGTTTTTGATAAGTAAGATTATTTTTAAAGAAAACAGGCTTTTAAAACTATATCAATCCCTATGAGTCTGCCTTTGCTGGTCGGTGAAATATTCTATTAGCTTTCCCCACATTTCTTGCGGGTTTTGATATTAGAGGATGTTTCTTCTTGTACAGCAGAGTAAAGTTGAAAGTTGAATTTTTGCTTTTGTAACAATAAATTTGGCAAAGCTAAAATTTCAATCCATGATGCAGTCTCTGAAGTAGCCATGTGAGGGCTAGATTGTCTGAGAAGGGGTGGGAACCAGGAATTTGGATAGGAAGCCATGCAGCTTGAAGCCCTTCCAGGATCAAATACCAGAGCAGGAAGAGCTAGCATGGTGATAGACATAAACCAGCTTCTTCGGCCACACCAAGGAGACTTTAAACAGGTGTGTATGCTCAGCTTTGAGAACATATGGTTTCTGATAATCCTGTTGAAAAATGCCACAGCACTTATGAGCGTCAGGGTGCACATCCTGGCCATAGGCTCATTTAAGCAGTTGATCAGAGAAAAGGTGCTAGTGGAGTGACAGCCCAGCATGTATCAGTTGATCAGAGTGCCAGTAGAATTGGCAATTGTTCTGTAAAGTTCTCAAGAGCCCTAGACTCAGGTCAAGATAAAAATGGTCTTTCAGACTCTAGTCCGATTGCTGAGGATATTTGGTATCGTTGATATGACCTTTGCAAATATCTACAAACCATGCAGTTGTGCCTTGGCCTGTGAGATGAACATGATGGTAGTTTGCAACACACAAAGTTGTGTCACCAGTGTGTGACAAATATTTGAGCCTTTCTATCTTCTGGATGTTATTTCAAGATCCCTCTGTAGGCTGACAACCTATCAACCTAAGCTTATCAAGCTGAGCAGTGTAAGTTAGCACCTGCATCTCAGATCAATGATAGAGAAGAGCTTTTGGGTTGCAGTTTTTGTGATTCATGAGCAACAACATTTATGGTGTGAGTTTCTTTATCACTGGGCCCTGACAGAGCTCTGATTAGCAGTGTTTGTGACTATTAGCATGGTTCAAAGTCGTTGTGATTCATGGCACATCAAGTTCATGATAAAGGTGACTCCTTCATTTGGATAGAAAGACAAAGAATTGGTTCAATTTATATGTGATTGGGAGTAACATCTTGGAGAAACATATGTGGGGATTCTTCAGTGCTCTGCAGAGAAACGTGCAGTTTAAAGAGCGGGAGACGAAGGAAATAGATACTTTGCAAGATTCCAAAACTCTTCAGATGTCTTTTGCTGATTAACATGTCATTAACAGATAAACTGACCATGCTAAAATGCTCCCTTCTGTGCTGTGGCACATTTTATCTCAGATTATCAAATGTATTTTAGTCATTACGAGCACCATCTCAGTCTCCTAAGGTCTTCTATATAGAGAGAACTGCAAGTAACTTCTCAGTAGTCAGATGACCGCTGCAATACCTGCTACCTGTTCAGCATTCAGAGGGCTCTTTGGAAACCAAGTTGTAGTTGACTGGGATACTTTCTGGGTGCTCCTTAAGTATGGTTGCTTGTTTGATACCACCTTGGCTTTGGCAGTCTGCCTGAAGCAACGTGTTTCGTAGGCTCCCTTGTAGGAGACGTGTAAATATAGATGTGAAAATAGTAATCAGTAAAATTATTTTGACAATACAAAGTCATTTTAAACTTACAACACCTCTACTGAAACTGAGAGAAATGATTTTTGACACATGATATATGAAGAATATAGGAAAGGAGTTACATTTTGGGTTGCTTATATTATGAAGACTAAGTAAGTCTAGTTAAGTTCAGACTAGTTAGGGAAGTTTAGGATGTTTCTGCTTTCTGTCATCCAGGGACAAGTTTCAGATGTCAAGAAGTATAATATCATCTTCAGATAGTAAAACACCATCATTTTTATACAGATTCTGGAATTCAAGGTTCTTTAATTTCTTTTTTTGCTTCATTTTCTTATTTGGTTCTTATACTGAATATATATGAGAGAGAATGTATTATCGTGGTTTCTCTTTTGAGTCTAATTGCATGCTATTTTTAGTATAAATTATATTTTATTGAAAAAAGATATTTTGGTTGATAGGCCAAAAAAAAAAAAAAAAAAAAAAAAAAAAAAAGCCTTGGAGTTAAAAAGAGTACAACTACCTCTTTTGCATAGATGCTATTTCAAATGGAGAAACTTGGTGAGGTGTTTTTATTTAAGACTGTTAAAATAACACAAAGTCTATGTCTGTGCAAAGAATGTGGTATTGCTAGTAGCACTCAGAGAGATGGCATTTTCTGATATCTAAGCCTTCTCACCAGACCTCTTCACTGAACCTTTACAAGTGAACCTTTCCTTAAAAATTAAGGAAAATGCTGACAGATAACTGCCACAGAAGTTGTTGGCTGCTTTTGACTCACATTTCTTAAGTGGTGCAAGTCTTTACAAACCCTTAAATGTTTCAGGATTTTCAGCAAGCATTTGTTCGCAACTTGTTAACAGTGTGAATGTAGAGTGGAGCAGGCAGTTTTAAGCAGAGAATGTATCAGCTGGAAAATGAGTTATCTGTCAATGCTTAAGCAACATCTTTACCAAAGTCAAATGTTGCCACTCATAAAACCAATAACAAAGCCTTTTAGGACAGCTGTTTAAGATTAGTCTTAAAAACTACATTTTAAAAGGCTATTTTGAGAACTGAGAAACATATATATATATATAAAAGGAGGTATTAAAGCAGAAGGGATAGCTCAGAAAGTAGGCTAATAAAAGCTGTTCAGATTATTCTGTGCCATCAAGATAAAGTCAATCTGACTGTCAAGTTCAGGGAAAGTTACATATTAGAGCATATTTTGCAGCAGTTCACCTGTGGTACTGCTAACAGGAGAAGCCAAACAATGGGATAATGACATTATAATTACTAATATTTCAGTCTGAACAAACCCACATATTCTCATCTTTCCTTGAAATTAGAAGAGAGGGTAGTTATGAATTTTCTCAGTGGGGAGAAAGCATCCAAGAGCTTTCTGTTTTCATCTTTAACAGTGCTCAGCTTGTTACAGAGGCAAACTAGCAGAAACAGATAACTGTGAAAAAGAACAGAGAACCAGAGATTAACACAATGCAAAGAACTAGCAGCTATCCAGTTCTTCACTGTTTCTATTATTCATTATCACCCCTATTGCTCTGGTTGCTTCATCGTGGGTAAGTTGAAGTCACAATGCATTGCCAAGCAATTGAATTTTTTTCTGTTATAATTTTAAGGAGGTACTGGAGTGCTGTTGCAGTTTAAGGTTACAGCTTATCAAATTAAATGAAGTGTAGTGAGCTATTCACTCTTGCAGAGGAGACATGAATTAATGTTAGCCATCAGAGAAAGTTTTTCCACATCTGGCACTAGATAAGAAAGTACCATTACCAAGGGAATTCAGAAAAAAAAGAAGATACTAACCCATCTGTGGCAAGGTGAAGGAGGAGGTGGCAGAAGCCAGTGTGATGTGGAGCAGACAGAGAAGAGCAAGCTGATACAAAACAATAAGACTAGGAGGAATGGCCTGGAAAAAAAAGGCCTGAAGCCTCAGTAGATGAGGAGTAGTTGTTTCACAGGTGATTTTCACATCTATACAGATGTATATTTCCAGAGCTGCTGAGTACCAAAGAGAAGGAAAGTCTGGAAGCAGAAAGAATATGGGTAGCTAGCAGTGTGGCCTTATCCAGCATCTCCAGCACACTGTGCTGTTCCAGGGTTTTTCCTTTGTCAGTGTAAAAAAAATCTCTCTGCATTTGCACAAATTTTCCTTTTGCTTCATCTACTTACTCTTCCATGGGCAAGTTACTTGGCATCATGACATCTCCCCCCATTTCCTCCAATAACTGTAGCAGACAGAGAGTATATATCCTGTCATGACATGCTGGGGCATGCCTGTTTGAAAAATATTAGTGTTTATAAGTTTCCCATTGGCCTAGATCTGAAGAATAGTGCTGGAATTTCCTTCCCTCCTCCCTTCCCTCCCAAACAGGGACAGAAATGATTGATGGAGTCATCGTGCCTATCTGCACTTTTCTCGTGCCACAGTGTGATGGAGCATTCCTTTGGTAGGCTTTCTGCAAGGCAGAGATGCCTGTGGGATTTCTAAGTGCCAATGTTTCAAACACTCTGTGAATAACTGGAGTATGCTGTGCCCTTCATTGGCTAAGTGAGGATGCAGGAGAAAGATTTTACCCTGGCTAGACTACAGTTTCTGCTACAGCTTTACTCTCAACCTACTGCAACTGCAGGAAACATAGTACATGAGAGGATCTCAGAATTTGAAATGCTATTTGCAGACTTAATAGTGATAGTGGTGATAACTCTGCCTGTAATTAAAAAAATCTATTGAATGATTGTTAGTGAAGTGCCATTCTAGGAAAAAAATACTATAGTCCTGTAAATGCATGCTGGTTTTCAAAGACAGTACTGTGATTTCTGAGTTCAATTTGCTTTCTGTGTTCTATCTGGCTTTTGGACAGTCAGAATCTATTTAAGGATTGGTATTGAGGTGAGTAGGTATAAAATAAGAAATTCACTATTTTAGAGAAATATAGATACCTCTTTCATAATTGCTCTAGTTTGTTCTGAAGGCAAACTAAGGATATACTCTAACAAAAAACCACACCAATGACAGCTGAAACTGCATAACCTTTGCCAGTAATAGTATATGCCTCCATAGGAGAGTGAGAGGAAAGGAATTCTAGCTCTGGTCTTTTAAATGTGGTCGTATGGGAGTCTTTGGAACACCTTCTTGCTAATGTGGTCTGGGTAACAACAGCTGATACGATAGGAATATGAGTGTGAACAGAATACCCAAAACTGTTCTGAAAGGGTGTTTGTCCAAAACCAGATAGATAGTGCTAGAAAGAAAGTAAAAATGACTAAGTTTGCTTTAGATGACCTTCATCCCAGTTAAATAGTAACCTGGGGATTACAAGAGAATGTTAAGAATAGAAGGAGTCAGCTTGAAAAGTACAAAATAAGCATGAAAACTTGTGATTGCGGGGAGAGACCTTGGAGCAAGCGTGACAGAACAGCAGTCAGATCAGGTGCCATTAGTAGACTGGATCCAGCTACTGTGTGAGTGCAACATGTAGAGACCCACATCTCAGGTGTACAAACTAGTGGGGTGTTTTCTCATCACTGTGTGGCTTGGTGGGTTGCAGGGAGCAGTAGAGACACCCATGAAGCTAGAGCACCCAAGTCTCCAACAGGAAATGTGGGTAAATAGGAGAATTTGCAGGCCTGAAAGGGCATGCTTCTAACCCATACTGCCTATGAGAGGGGATGTGTGTGCATGTAACTGTATGAGTGTGTATTTGGGAGGGAATTAGAACCTTGGGTGTTAGTTAAGAGGTTAGTTACAAAAATTTGTAGGTGCTCATTAACATTTTGTAATTGTTGAGCATTTTAGTTTATCCATTGTATTGCTGATATTGATTCTGAATGTCGGTTAATTATGTGTCATTAAGAAATCAATAAACCACTTTGATCCTGACTGGATTCAACCCAGGTGAGCTGAGCAGTTTTCCCCTGTAACAACAGTGTTCAATTGCTTTACTTAGGTATTATAGTGGGAAGGGTGTTGACATCCTGTTGGTCTGTTTTAAAACCCATAAAATTGCAGGCCCTAGTAGCAGCCCTCTACCATTTCCTAAATGAAGAACCAAGAACAGCAAATTTTCAGAGAACTGTTGATCTCCAGCACCTAATTGTTTGACAAATCCCTATGCCTCTCAGGCTTGAAAGCCAAGTTAAAGCATGGGGTGGAGGTCTTTGATCTGCACAAGTAGGTGAAGAAGGAGCTCTCCACTTCTCTTATGTAATTACTTTGGAAAGTTACTTTAGGTGCCTGTGAATGTTTGTGCTGCTAATGGACCTCTGATACTGGAAATTAACTCAAGATTGTAGGCAGTCAAAAGTAAACGTGAGCTGTGTGCTCATTTTATTGGTGACAAGATTTTACATTACAATTTTATAATTGAAAGATTGAGCTACCACAGTTCAAAAACAACTTTGTCAATGAACATGTAAGGATGGGTGTTTCAGATGGGAAAATATGGTTAGACAAGGGGCATGGCTAAGCAACCTGTATTTGTGAATCTTGTTCTGCCAGAATAAAAACTCCACCTTTCTTTTGAGCCAGGGAACCATATCATACAGGCACTGAAAAATTGACAGAACCACCACTCACAAGATGGCCCTACTCATCACTGTTTTTTATGAGGTAAAGCATACCTACCATACCTAGTTATGCATATACATCAAGCTAGTATGGATACAGAGAGAGTACTAGTGCTTGGAGAGCAGGAGATCTTCTTCCTTTGGTGAACCGAGAAGCAACAATAAGCCAGCAAGAAACCAATATCAACATTTGAAATCAAGGGAAAAAAATCAAGTGTAAGTCACATTCCTTAAACAGCTGAGCATATATATCAGGTCTGCTGAGGAGCAGGAAAGGGTTGAGGTAAGAGAAAAGCTTTTTGGATCATTATACTAAAGAGCAGTCATTAGAGACTTGTTGGATGTATGAGAGGAAAGTAACCGGCTGCAGAAAAGCTACTATCAAGGCAGCAGACTGGAAAGTCAGTTATTCGGCACATGGTGTGGGGGTGTGGGAGGGAGTGTGTCTGCATGTTGTTAAAAGAGTAGCTCCAGAGGAGTGGTGAATGAGAGGTAAGGACGAAAACACACCTGCAGAGTTCACTGTGTAAAAGGATGTGGTGTTTATGGGGGGAGGAATGGGTCTTCTATTAAAAGCAGAAAAGCACAAAGAGTTCCTGTTTCAATGGTAAAAAGAGGAGGGGGGAGAGGAATTATGTGTGGGGGATAGATCAGCAAAAAAGACAGCAAACTGGTACATAGGTAGCATCAGAGAAGAAATGGGGAAGGTGGAGAAACCGAGCAAACCTAACATAGTGTTTGGTACAAAGTACAATACTGGAACATGATGGTCCACAGAGGGAGGAAAAGCTGTGGAGCACTTGACAACTGCAAGCCAAAAATGAAACATGCTTAAGGGGGGCTTTTGTGAAAACTGGCAAAACAAACATTTCTTCAAAGGTGACTGTGGAACTGGTTCTTGCAAACATAAGAAAGCTTAATAGAAGAGGGCTGTGTGCTGCAGAAAGAAGCTGCTTCCCATTCAGATGAGCATTATTGTAAAGTCTGTAAGCAAAGAGACAGGGAGAGGTGAGGGGATTTCTTCCAGCAGTGACTGGCTGTTTTCCTGGAGGCTCAGCAAGCCTGGGCAGTGGGAGGCGAGGTGAGGGCCTGCCAGTGCTCCGCACTGAGGAAGCTAGAAGCTGCTCGCAGAAGGTGAGCTTGCTTGCAGCTGCTGAGATAAACTGTTCATGTCTGCTTCTGTCTTTGTTTTTTTTTCTTCTAGCAGCACAGATTTTAGCAGCAAGAAAAAAAGAGAAGTTACTCTAAAGAAACAAGAGTAAAACATCATTCTTACTGGAACCATTCACAGCTGCTTGAGTGACCAAAAGTCTGCTAAAGGAGGTTTTCTCAATTCCTTTTTTTCAGGAAAGATGGGTAGAGGTATGCATTTGACAGCATCCCGAAGCAGAGTATTGCCCACCTGTACTCACCTCTTTATGTCAATAATCTGTACATTTATATGTCTTAGAAAGGAAAAGCTGTCCTGACCTGAATATTCTTGTCCCTTTGTTTGCCAAAGTTGAAGTGAGTGCTGGAAATGCCTCCCTGCAACAGCAACTCACTATGTAAACACCTCTCCCATATCAGCTACATAGCAAGAAGGGCAATGGAGGGTAGCCCCTGAGAACAGGAACCTCCCAGTACAGTGCTCATGTTCTAAACAAGACAAAGGCTTAGATTAGCACAGTAATACCTGAGGTAAATTACAGCCTATTAGAGATTAAACATGAGATTTTTTTGTAGTGGAGTTGCTCCAGCTACCTCTATTATCTCATCTGGGGATACTGGTGGAATGAGCTATGGCTTTAAATAAAAACATTACTTTCATCTTTAGACTTCCTTCATCCCTGAGGCCAATTAGCAGTTGCCACCTAATACAGTTTCTATCAACCTCCAGACTCCCTCCTTAGTGTGTTACAGAAAAATATTACTTTTGTTATCCAGCTCCTACCAGATTAATCTAGTCACCTGGAGCTGGGCAGATGTAGTCAGCTTTCCTTTGTCTGGGCAGTGCTTCCAAGTAGACCACAGTCAATAGCCGGCCAGTTTATGGGTAAGCAGCAGCAGTCAATTGTCTAGGTATCTCCATGTGTTGCATCTGGGTAATATGACTTCTGAGAAAGGTTTTGACCCTTCCCCTACGCCATTTACAGGGAGTCCCACGGGAACCTCTTGCTTGGTGGTCTGTGGCTGATTTACCATTGCTGGAGGTCATATGGGAAACGCCTGTTCAATAACAATTTAGTACTGAGCGGTATAATTGAGGTAAAAGCCTACCTATAAGTTTATGCCTTGGAAGTTCAGCTGTATAACTAAGTCTCCTGAGTGGCTGAAATAGATCCTGTCATCCTGCCTCCATGCAAAGCTTAGGAAACAGTGCTGAATTCCAGTAATCTTCCTCACCTTTTAAAGCTGTTTTAACATGAGAGGGAGGGGCATGGTCTGTAGATGTTTCCACTGTTGTATTTCTACACAGTAGTTGCTGAGATGATGCAAAGGGACCTTGGTATTGGTGCCTTTCCACCTTCCTTGTGGTATCTTGTGTTCTCAGTACAAAAGGGGCACTGTAGGTAGGCCCCATCATGCAACTTTCTGCTTAGTTTCACCAGGAGAGCAACTTTTCTTGTGTGTACCAATGTTGCCTGTTAGTGCAATGAGCTATAGACACATGGAAAAGTCACTCCTATTAAGAATCTGTGTTGTGCACTAAATGGCTGATGTAGATGCCCTTGAAGTGCTTCAGATGGCACTAAACACCTTGTCTGTCTGAACCATTGTATCATGCCCCATTCAATTTCTTCTGCTTCCCAAGACTAGAAGACTAGAGTCTGTAGAAAAGCAGTCTTATTTCTGTACTATTGCTGAAGATATATTTGTTGAAAGGAACAAATCATGTTTCTTTAAAAGACACTACACTCTGCCATTGTATCCTTACATAATGTTGTGGCAGGCAGAAAGAATGTCCTTGCGTTTTCAGAGTCACCAAACACAGGAATTCTCTCCTGTTGTTTCTGAGCAGGGTGGAGGAAGGAGAGGAGATGAAGACGGACCAAGGGAATACCTAGCATTTCCAAAATTGCAGCTGGTGGCTGCGAAAAGAGCTCGTAAAAGACTATATTTAACTAGGCAGAGAAAATCTCTTGAAATTTGGGTTTGAGGTTTCTATCTTAAATTGGGGCTTTAAAGAAGTGCAAAACTTTTTGTGCTGTCCACTGACTATGGACCTGCTGATAAAAGAAGGCTGGGCATGATGGCTGAAAAGGGAGAACTAGAAGTGTAGGGAGAAAAAAGGAAGAACTAGCAGGTACCTAATTCTGAGGGATGCTGAAATGCACTTTGGACACCTAATTTGGCCATGGGGGCACAACTATATCATAAAATCAACTGCAACAGAACTGTGTGATGAACAAATATGAGTTGATATGACAAGTTGTTTCTGAAGCATCACAGACTGTTCTTTGCTTTCTCCAGCACTTTTTTAATCCCTGCAGAAAGCGAGCACAGACTTTCCATGTTGCTGCAGTTAAAAAAAAAAAAAAACTAAATGTACGCAAATGCTTTCCTGTCTTTCACAAGCATTTTGTGCATAATCTGCCCCAGCAGAAAAAGCTAGCTATGCACTACTTCTGTGCTGCTCTGTTAAGGTGGCTCATGTGGTAGTTAAAAGCAGAAATGTGATAGTATATCCATTGTTTACTGGAGTAAGAACCTGCAGCTAAGCACTATATAGTGCAGCTGCTGAGCTGCAGAATAGGTGGATGATAGCTTGAAAGTGCAGAGCCTCTGAGAAGCTTGTTTTACAAAGTCCCTTACACAGTGCATCAGTGTCTGTCTGTGATTTGGAATGCACTGAACAGGACGGTAACTTGCTTCTGGTAATGTTAGATTAGATGAACTGTCCTCAATGCTCCCTGCGTGCATCATGCCAGGAGTAAATGCTATTATTACTTTCCTTTTCCAGTATTCAGCTATAAGTGTTTGGGGCAAAAAAGGAAGATTTTTTTAGATCATAAATACAGAGTTTTGCAAGACCCTTTCTTCAAAGAACTGCAGCTTATGTATGTATTAAATAGAAAGTTGTAAAGCTTAAGAACATTCTGCTTGAAATTATCTGAGCTGGTAACTTTAGTATTGAAATGTCAGTGCTATGATATCAATATTTCTGACAAACTGAAATGTTTTATAAATGAGTATTTTCTTTTCTGGAAGAAGTGCTTATGTCCATCTCTTTTACATATATAATGAATTGTGTGGATTTGTACATTTTGTCAGGAGTTAGGCTTTTGTATACATTGAAAGAAAATGAGTACAAGGTCTCAATTCCCTGGCAATACTTAAGCTCACAATACCTGGGAAGCAAACTACAACAAAAGTTATATAGAAGTGCCACCAGATAAGTCATGCATTGATTACAGGAATTTTTTTTTTTTTTTTTGGTTGCTTTTCCATACTTGTAAAGTTTTTTCTTGTTCCCATTCTAACTTCCAAGTACAGCACTACTTTCATTCCTACTGATACCCAGACCAGCCCTTTCTGAGTCCTAGGGTGTGGCTGACTTTCAGGAACTGAAGTTATAGTTTAAATCGTTCTCTTTAATTTGCCAGTCAGAAAAATCTCTTGTTTTTTTTCTGACTAGCTAGAGGCATGAGGTTTCCTAGGAACTGTCATAATAGTGGGCAACGTGAAGGATTCTTAATTTCAAATCAAGGATTCTTGATTAAAAAAACAACAACTTTCAGCTGGCAACAGATGCATTTGGAATGAAAACAGAAGAGGTATAAGGAAACCCTCAACCTTGAGTAGTATTGTGTGGGCTGAGGTTGTAGCTCAAGATGGAGGTGGATAATGCAGTTAGAAATACCTGTTTGTGTTACTGCATGTGTCTCTATCAGAGACCTGCTGCTGTTGTGTCCAGCCAGCAGGCTGGGCAGCAGGCCCATTACCAGACCTGGGCAAATCTACCTAAGTCAGAGATATTTTGACCAGCAATATTCCTCAAATCTTTCCTTGCCAGATCTCTTAACTTCAGCCTCCACGTAGTATCAGTTATCGTAGACAGCAGCTACAGAATAACCTTCACAGACAGCAGATCAGGCAGAGGATGCAGTATACAGACAACCATTCTTTCTCCAAAGGCTAGAGAGAAGGAGCCATTGAAAATATGCAGATAGAGCAATAGAACAAGGGAGATTTTGACTGGAAAGAGAAAAACTGCAAATCATAAAACCCTGCTAAAAAAAAATCTTTCTCTATGAAATTAATTGTAACCATTACATCTTCCATTTAAGAAGTTGTAACTGTTCTAGTTCTGTGCTGATTATTCGTTGATAGTCAGCTGTGTTGCCACATTTTGATATGCATCTATTTTTCCACCTAATTGCTAATCTATCCAGAATAATACAACATGGCTTCTATCATGTCTCAGTGTAGAAATTTGAACTTTAAATGTGCTTTCAGTCAGTCAGGAAACTTGTTACAGTATAGTTGTCATAAGTAGTCATGTTTACTGACTATACTTATGAAAAATATATGCCGTGTGGAGCAAACACTTTAAAAATCAATACTTCTCCTTTTCTAGTCTTTCATCAAACCACCAACACACATTAACTCTTACAGAGCATTTCATGTTATTCTAAGGTCATGCAGTACATAACTGGAAAAAGTGCCTGAAAGTAATGACAAAAATGACTGTTAAGTAACTGGACTGTTTAAAAAACTGCTTAGATTAACTTATATTTTTATTGAAATCCTGATGGTTTTTGAGGTGCAAATGTGCTCTTATATTCAATTCATAACTTATCAGAGAAGCAATAAAATAGCATATAATATTTTTAAAAACTAGGGTTTTTTTTAATCAAAAAAGAATTTCAGAGAATCTAATAAGCCCTGGCAACTGCAATGAATTAATCTTATTCTTTACACTCTTAATGGGAACAAAACAACTGATTTTCTCAGCCATATTGGGGATTTATCTTCACATGCATATTACAAGTTTATAAGCTAAAGAACAAATGTACAGCATAGTACCTACACTGCAGTGATCTACGTTAATTTCTTTGAACTCCTGAAATCTAAAAGTCGGTTGTCTGAGCCTAGTGAGTTGCCTTGATGTCTTCATGGAGTCAAGGGAGAAAAATAGGTACCTCCAGAAAGGGCTTCATCTCACCTACATTTATACACCTACCTTAGGATGAAATTGGGAAAGATTTTATAAAAGCAACTGGTATCCTAAAAAAACCTTTACTGATGATCTGAGAGAGGTGTTTTGCACAAAAGCACTTTTAATGTTCATTGTGGGAGGCCTGCAGAAGGCTAGTTTGGAGTAGTTAATGTACTGTCCCGGAGTCCACTTCATAGTAGCTTCTCTGTATATACGAGTTCCAAGTTAAGAATTTAATTCAGCACCAAATTCTGGTCAAACTGACACATATGCTTAAAGTGAAGGACATTTAAAGTAAGCAAAATGTCATTACCCCAGCAGAATAGGTGCAAAGTAAAAAGACATGCTATACAATTTTAAAAGGCACCAAAAACTTGAAAAATGGCAGTCTCACAGTAATTATTTGTAAAGTCACATTTACTTGTGTTAAAACTGAAAGGAAAAAAAAAAAAAGGTTTCCATATTCATTCCACCCTCACCAGGCATTGAAAATAATTAGGTGTTGATTCGGTTGTGGGAAATGTTTCCAGTTCTATTTCAGAGAATATTATTAAAACTTCATGGGAGTTAATGGCAAGCACAGACAGCAAGTTTTAATAATCCTGGAGACCCAACATAATCAAATGATAATAGTTGCTTCCAAAGGGATGTTTTTGTCTTGTCTATAGGGTTCAATTTTCTGTCATAGGCAGGAGTAGAGGCATTTTGAGCAACAGAAGGGAAAAATCAGCCTCCCAGGCATGACAGTTGTGTCTGCTCCTATCCTCAAGTGTTACTCCTTCTCCTGTTTCTGGTGACACATGTCAGATGAATTGATGACAAGTACTAGGTCGGCAATAACAAGGAAACCGACAAATTTTTTGAAGATCTCCATTTGCTGTAAAGGAGATACATGTGCTCAGTGTGACCCTGGCATGTAGTTGAGTGAAAATTTCATGCAAGGGATGAGTTCATATGAACACAGTAAACTTGCCCAGTAACCTGGAAACACTAACTGGTAGAAACAGCTTTCCAAGCACAAGATCTTGTGTCATATATAAATACAAAAGAAGTTAGACACTCTTAACTTCCTAAGTTACCCTCAGGGTTTGGACCACCTTTTGAGAAATCTATCAGTGCAAATATATGAGACTAAGAACAAGAAATTCCTTTATCAGACTGCATCTGAGAGACTTCTTATCTCTTAGTAAAACTGAATTTGCTTGATGCTTCCTGACGCCTATGTCCGTGTTTACATGAGGGCTTACTATCTCCTTGTAAAGAGGAGGTTACTTCTCTCAGTTTCAAAGTCTGGATGGTCACTGGTCAAAGATGAATTATGGGGTACCTCCCGAGAGTGTCCATATACAGGAATATTATTCTATAAGCCAGATGAAAAAAGGTCCTGGTTTTTCTTGAGATGGAATGTTTTTAGTATATTTTCACACTGTGAATTTACATAGATCAAAGTATTGGAAAAGATTCTGCCCCGTCCATACTTGTAAGAATGCACACCAGATCTGATCCTCTGTGCGTGGATACCCTGTATTCCTCAGTTTCTTCCAATTTCAAAGCCTTTGGAATTTGCTTTAATTCTGAGGGAGAAGGATAGGAAAGTAGAGAGTGACCATATCTAAAGACAACACATGGAGAACTCCAGTTAGTGGCACAAACTTTTCATTGAGTGCTCTGGGTAGTCTGGCCCTTGAGCTATGTGGCTTATGAGAGAATAGGAGAAAGGCTGATTTCATGATTTAAAGAAACTCAGACACAGCTCTAGGGGAACTTTGTCTCAGTTGTTAAAGTGATCTTAACAAGGGGGTGATGTCAGAGGGAATATTGCCTAGAGCCATGCCTGCATGCATAACATGTGGGAAGCTGCCCTGTGTATAACATAAATGATTGCCCATGCAGCTGAAGATAATTAGCTATAATTTTGCACAAGGGACAAATTATCTCAAGAGCTCTTTCTATGCTAAGACTGGAGTAGGTTTATGCAGAAAAGAGTCTAGACTGGTCTGAGGAACTGCAAGTTGAGTTAAGATAAATTGTAGAAACCACATTTGAGAGCCAAGCTGTGAGTTGGCATGCAGAAATGGGTAGATTGAGTCACATGTGAGACAATTTCCTTGCTGGACTGTTGTAATGTCACTTGCAATACTGTGTTCCTGAACTTGAACTTCTGAATAAAGTCGCTTGATTTTTCTAATATCAAAATGAGTTTTAAACTTCTATTATTTTGCATTTTTGTTAGGAAATTGCTCTTTCAGAATTCCCATTTCCAGAGATGGGAGGTAAGCCGCTCCACTTGCATGTTATGTTAACTTCTTTCTAAAAATAAATTCACTGAGAGAGGGGACTAGGTGCTTTGAAATGGACAGGAAGAGAGGATATGAATGTGGTAAAGTAGTATCAAGTAGTACCTTACATAGATTAATCCTGAGTTAGCAGTGTTCAGTATCCACCTGTTGGATGTCACAATCTGCTGAGGTTGGTTAGGACCTGAATTCATGCTTCCTTAGCCCTCTCTCAGCTGAGGCAAGGAAAAATCCATGCCAAAAACCAGTCTGATAATAGTGTTCCTTCCTTTTATGCGTTGCACCTTCAGGTGTATCAGTGAAGTCTGGATAAACTAGGGATGTAAAGAAAAGCTGTAAAACTGGTGTGATAATCTCATTTTAAGAGCAGACTGAAAAACTGTTAATTATGGAGGTTGGTGCCACACTGCTTTTTAGTACAGAGGTCTTCACTGGTTTTACAATTAAAGACCATCCTTCCCTTTGAAGGGATGATTTTTTTTTTCAGCTTTATTCAGGTGACTAAAAATATAATGAAAAGTTTCTCCTTAGAATGACTGTGATACTGAATATTGTTAAGTCTTCTGCCATAAAGCTATCCTCTCATTTGCTACCATCCTGACCAGAGGTGAAGGGAACTGAGGGCATTTCCTTGAGGGGGTTGGTATTTTCTGTGCATGGGAGTACATGCATGTGCTTCTCCATATGGAGTGTGGCTGACGTGGTTTGACCTGCCTGGTCCCTGCAGCAGGTGTGCTTGCTGAGGCAAGGAGGTATTATGCAAGGGATAGTGGATGTCCTTGCAGGTGCTTTGCTGGAGATAGAAGTCCCTGCCACTGGTTTGAGAAGTGTCTGATGGGGCAATTCACCTCCTGCTGAGCAGAGCAACCCTACAGGTCTGATAACCTCATGTTCTGCAGGCTTTGCTAGGAAGCAGAGAGCTGAGCTTCCCAGAATGGTGCTGCAGAAGGGAGCAGTGACAGCTGTGACAAGGGGCACACTGTATGCAAGGAAGCATGTCAGGGTGGGACAGGAGAAAGCGTGAGGGCGGGTGTGTGGGTGCCTATGCCTGGAGTGCCTGACAGATTGCCAGAGGCAAGGAGGTGTATGCCTTTTTTGGTGAGCTGAAACTCTCATTAAGAGAAGTGTCTACCTGCAGATGTGCAGGATGCCTCTGCATGGATGCCTGCCTGAATGCATAGTTCCACTGGACTTGGAGTATGTTTCTCTTGTGAGAATATGTGTTATATGAACGTAGACCACAGACATTTAGGTAGACAGATAGATGTACAAGCATAAATGCAGAAGATATAGAAAAAAAAAAGTGGTCTATGATTTTGATCCCTGGTCAAGTTTCTGTCTTGTTCTTATGCATCTGAGCCAATATCTAGGAGTAGATCTGAAGAGTGGAATTTCTTCATTAGCAGCTTCTGTTTTTCACTATGTGCCTTGAAACATACTTAAAGATATTCCTTTCCTCCTCAGATCTTAATTTAGAGTTGAGAAGATTTGTTTTCAACAGGTTTTGGAGGTTCAGTGCTGCATGCTGGAGGACTTCTTTTCTGAGTAACAAAATTGACTTTTGTATCTTCAGTCCAAATGCAGAATACTTAAAAAATCATGCACTTCAACTAATTATGGAGTGCTGAACAATTTGATAGCTGAACTATAATTGTTTACTCTAGAGAAGGTAAAATCTATCAGTGTCAGTGATGACATTCAAAAGGCAGGAGGCAACATTCTGTGGCAATGTCTTTTTCTGAAGCTTTTTAGGATGCTAAACAGCTTAGGGTGCTGTGGGGAAAGCAATACGGTTTAGAAAAAGATTCCCTTGATTCAGGAACTTATGCTGCTTTGTTCAGCAGTCTTCCATTCTCTGTCTTTTTTTTTTTTTTTTTTTTTTTTTTTAAATAAACCACAGATATAGAGTAACTCTTACCTGCATTAATGCTTAATGCTTTTGTAACTTTCTAGTTGGTAAACACTTCATTATCAGCTCAGTAACATTGTGAGTCAGCAGGATGCATATCTACTGCTTAGTGGAAAGAGGAAAAGAGCTTTGAATAGAATCCTATTTAAATAGAAGCTACTTTTCTAATAATTTAACTGCATACAAGTTAAAGAGTCTTTCATCCAGTGCTTTTACTGGAAACATATCTGTTTTCCTTTCAATGCCATCAGGGACATGTTAGAAACGTGCTAGATTGTGCTAAACTTCATAACAGCATTTACCGTGGGCAGAAGGATGAGTTAAGGTCTATATGCTTGTGGGACAGCAATGAATATGTTTTGGAAGTGCTAACTGCTCTATGCTTTTACTTTCTTTTGCCCTGGTCTTATCTATTATTTTAACTTGCTAGTTAGATATAATATTCTTAAACCCTGAAGTTATCTCCCAAAGAGCTAGGATACTTATTCACATTGACCTATAAAACATTAATTTGGTTACAGATGTATATTAGCTGTTGTCTCATTAGGTGTCATTTTTCTGCTTGTGTATAGTATTGGCATTGCACAGTGCATGAAGTCGCCACATTTTTCCACCAGACTCTTGAAAGTCTATTACTGGGAAGCACAGCCTGACTCATTTTCCCATTAGACAGAGAATTCCTTTCGGGTATTTGACAAAGAGACAGTACACCGAGCCCCATTTCCACTGGGACGTGTAATGACTTGTAACTGTTTGTGGTGGTGATGGGTGGGGGAGTATTTGAAAATCAGTCCTTAAGCACAGAATACAAAGAACTCCATGTATGACCTAAGCCTGCATGCTCACAACATCTGCCATTGACGACAAGTAATGCATCTTATTTACAATTCTGATCTGAGTGATCATTGCCTACTCTTTACCAAAGCATCTTAGCCTTTGTAGAATTTCTGTTGTAATGTGCACAAAATAAGGAAATAATATTGCTGAGATCCTAAATCTGAAGCCCAGTTTCTCTTGGTTAGGTGTCTGGAGTGGTATCTCTGAACCTGTTGCAGAAAATTACAAAATGACTTCGAAAAACCCATTTCCACCATCCCTTTAAAACCTCTCCAAGAGACTCCAGGTAGCATTCAAAACATGTAAATTGTTTGTTTTTATGCAAAACACATTAAGGTAAAAAGAAGTTATTTAAAAATTTTGACTGTGCAAAAACAGTCTTCTAGTGTCATAAAGAGGATACTGCAATAGTGTCCTGCTGTGAGGCCTGGGCAACTGCAGCAAAGATTGTCAGGCAGATGGTAAGAAGTAGAAAGGACAGGACAGCCAGTGCTTTCTAATCTGGCAGTTCCTACCCCCAGTCTACTTAGCTGTGATATTTATTTTGCCAATGAGAAGTCATCCAGGCAAGTGCTCTACTTACATTATCTGCTGTCCCACCTCTTCTTTCTGAGGGAAATTCCACAATGAAATGACTCCAAATCACCACAAATCATGCCTTTAGTGGTGGCCATGTAAGCTCACAGCCAGTCTTCTACAGATACAGAAGGATATATGAGTACCAGCCAGAGAGATCCTCCACTCTGCTGAGAAGCTGGCAATTTAATTCAATCAGATAGAAAAGTTTAGTAAATGTCTATCATGGTGGCCTTTAGGCTCAGCCTATCATATCTGATGCTATGACACTCTACTTGTCTGGCAGCATGCTGGAATATAACTCTCACAAATTGAATGGGTTATTCTTTGTAGTCTTTGTTTAGCAAAAGTCACCTGGAAGTGGTCTGTGGTGTATTTCTACCTAGGGGATTGAAGATAGGAGAAACTGAGAAAGAGTTGAGAAGACCGAAGAGGAAGTACAGACCTCAGGGTGACGTGACAGGCTCAAACAGAAGTCACTGTATAGTTTTGCAGCCCTCTAAATACATTATTGCCACTGCTGATGGTAAAATACAGGTTTTGTATTAACCATGGAAGGCTTTGGTCTAGGACTTACAAACCTTACTCTGTCCGGACTTGTTTTGGCCTACATGGTGTTGTGTTTTAACGTCTTTAGCTATAACAACAATTGTCTAACAATCAGGCGACTATTATGCAACTTGTTAGTTTTAGCTAGCATTATGCAGTTGTGTAGTAGTATAATAATTTTGATGTACTTCTGCAAATAATAGGTAGCAATAACAAGCAGTTTTTCTGTGTAGAGTGATCTGTCTATGACACTAGAATGATGATGTAGTGTATTGGAGTACAATGGGTTGATAGCAGAGGCCTTGAAAATACAAGAACAGGATGATACCAGAGGCTCTAGAACTATGAATAAATCACCAGTGGTCACTAAAGTAAAGCAACCTTGGGAACTCAGTAAAACTATTTTAAAGTAACAGAACAAAACCCAAATATCCAGCATACATAAAACACAGCATATATAGTATATTTGGATGAAATCTTGAATTGTGGACCCTTAAAAAAAGAGCAAAGTGCAGTGCATGTTAGCATAAAAAGTAACACTCAAGCAGACTTTGAAGTGAGGAGAAGAGAAACACCATCATCAATATCAATGATGTCCTCCACCTGCTGATCCCCCACCCACCCTCCAACCTATTCCTGAGGAAATCTGGTACAGCAGAAGGGTTCGTTTTACACCAGAGAAAGATACAAGGTAGTAGGAGTGTCTGTGTGTCTGTGGCAATGTTATCTGTTTTATTATTGAGAGTTTTCAGTGGAATTTTCTTTTGTGTTCTTCCCTGTTTTTTCTGTAATGGTTAGATCTGGACTAATAATAATTATTTGGTTATAATGTTAAGATTTTAATTACACTAATAATAAATTATTGGTTCCACATATAAAATGTGTTTCTGTAGCTCACATAAACTTCATGTGTTGTACTGTAACAGGGAACAGTGTAGAATCACCTGTAACTATGTCCACAAAGGTGGTAGAAAATGGACTTGTAGGTGGATGCAATGACAGAACTCACACACCATAATGAACATCAATTATTTCTCATATGTGGAATGCTGTGATTGAGGAAAAGTCACAGAAAATAAAAGTGAATGTTGATGTAAAAAAGAAAACAGATTCCTATTGCATGTAGAGTTTTCTAATTGGCAATCTATCTTATTTGTATCTAAGAACAGATTCCATCCTCACTTGCATCCCCCCCAATATTATACTGTACATGAAGCTGCAGATCAACACAGTGGTACTTGTGCAATGAACACTTGCACTGAACATTTCTCATTTTATTAACTTTGATAAGCTTTTCAGCCACGTAAATGTAGCCATGTATATAGAGTTCCATAGTGCACTTCATTAAAAATTAATAATGTAATAGCAATGATTAAAAAATCCATCTCTTCAGTTGCGAATATGACTATGCTGTCCTTTGCATCATTGCTTCTTGTGGCAGATCTTGTCCATAATCATCCATCTGAAAATCTCCCCGACTGGTCTTTCTTTTAGTGAAGACTCTAAATATAATTTTAGTAGCTATTTCACCATGGCAGTTGCAGTTTTGTTCTATATTTTGGCTGTAGCAACAGAATGAACTACTAAAGCTGACAAAGACAGGGGGAATTACTAGTTTCTTCTGTTGTGCAAGAAGTTTAGTGATCATTCAGTTAGGATGTCTTGCCTACCTGTTCCCAGGTAGAAGCCAGACTAGGTTGGCCTAGGCTAAGAAATTTGGATTGAATATTCTGCAAGGGAGACAGATAACAGGCTTCCATTTGGCCTTCTTGCATCCTAACTTGAGCTGCAACTTTTGAGCTGAAGAAGCTCAAATATAACCAACAGATAACATAACCAACAGATTTTGGTAGGTGGGTGGGTTGCAGGGGTGCCCTGTGTTGGAAAAAGGCCAAGAGCTGCCCTGTGCCATTCACACCTGGTACCAGTTGGCTCTGAAACAGACGGAAACAACCCACTGCATGCCCAAAAGGGCCACAAAGATGACAGGACTGGAGCATCTGTCACAGGAGGAGAGGCTAAGAGAGCTGGGACTTTTTAGCCTAGAGAAGAGAAAGGGAGATCTTATCAATGTGTGTAAGTATCTGATGGGGCAGTAAGGAAGATGGAGCCAGACTTTTCTCCATGCTGCCCAGTGACAGGACAAGAGGAAGTGGACACAAACTGAAACACAGGAAATTTTTTCTGAACATAAGAAAGCACTTTTTTATTGTGAAGGTGGTTGAACACTGGAACAGGTTTTTCAGAGAGGTTGTGGTATCTTCATCTTTGGAGATACTCAAAACTTGACTGGACCTGGTTCTGGACAACCTGCTCTAGGTGACTCTGAACTGGAAGGCTGTTCTAGATGATCTCCAGAGGTGTCTTCCAACCTCCACTATGCTGTGATTCTGTGAAAACTTCAACCAATCAGAGGAGCATATGGTACCTCTGCTCAAATGTATTTAAGGGCAGTAGCCATTAAGGGCAGGAAACACAGGACCACACAATGAGGATGCACAAAAGGAAAGATCCAAGGATAGAAGGAGGAGACACGTGAGGATGCACATGAGGAGACACAAAAGGAGACACAGAAGATGTGAGGACACTCAAAAGGAAAGACATGAGGAGGCACAAGAGAAGACACAGGAGGAGATATAAGAAGACATACAGAAGGAGATGGAGGAGGCACTCCAAGCCAGAGGAGTGACACCTCTGAGGAGACTGAGGCCTGTGGATAAGCCATGCCAGAACAGAGACACACTTGAAAGGACTTCAACCTATGGAGGACCCATGCTGAAGCAGGGACACCCCTGAAGGGATTGCAGCCCTTGGAGGAACCCATGTCAGAGCAAAGGATCAGTAAGAAGCAACGAGAAGTAGAGGAAAAGAGTAAGAAGCAAGGAGTGATAGAGAGAAACCAATAGGCACTGACCCCAAATTCCTGCATTGCCCATCGCCTCACCGAAGGGACTGGAGGGCCTGATTGTAACCTGCAGTGACAACAAGGAGACTAGGAAGGGAGAGAAGAGGTGTTGGACTGAAGTTGATCCTGGGGAAGGGGGAGCAAAGTCACTTGATTGTTTGTCTTCTCATTTTTTCTCAATACCCAAATCAGTAATTAAAAGTTTATGTCAATTGGCAATAAATTAAATTAAGTGAAATTCTCTGAGTCAAGACTGTTTTGCCCATGACAAGTGATGGTGAACACTTATGAAGTTCTTTCATGGGATACCTTAGAGATTATAAGTGATTTACAGGAACATAGAATAATTTAGGATAATAAGTTCCAAGATTTATTCTGGGACACCTATCTCTCTCACAAGCAAAGTAAATTATCGGGAAGATGTCTATTTGTCAAGCTAGTGGAGGAAAGCATATCATTTTGTTTTTTCTGTGGAATCTTGAACCAAAGAGGAAAGGGAACTCTTCTGTATGAATGGCTTCCGTCACTGTAGGAGATGTTCTAATATTGTAGGGTGGGGCTAGGTAGAATTGTCAGGAGGGCATTAAAGAAATAGAGAAAAATGAAAAAAAAATGGAATGAACATTCATTTAGCATAAAAATCAAGATGCCAATAACAAAATCAAGATACCATGAGATAGAAGAAATTCTTTAATTGTTTATGTTAGAAGTTGTTAGGCATGTTAGTAGCGTGAGGAATAAAAAGAGAGTTTGAACTGCTAGTTTATGAGCACAGATTTGATCTAGTTGGTATTACTGAGGTTAGAGGAGGGAGATGGAACGATTTCAGCAGCTGGAATGTAAAAGGATAAAGGGGACAGGAAGATGTCACAATGTCTGTGTGGCCAATGGAGTTGAATAAGCATTTTTAAATGTATAGTCAAACACAGTAAGTGTTATAGCAAGAAATGGAGCTCCAACTATTATTATCTATTCCATTCTATTCTATCATCTATTCTGTTATAGTATTATCTATACCTATTATCTATCTCCAGCTAGTATTATCTGTTACTAGGCGAGGTGGACAAATTGCCAGTATTAATGCTAAGAAGGTAGAAATGCTCAATGATATATCTTTTCTATGGTTGAAAAGAGGCTGGCTTGATTTATTTATACCATGATGATGAAAGAAATCCTATTCCAAGAATATTTCAGAAATATGTGAAAGGACCTAAAATTAAACATTTTAAAATTATCTAGCAAAGGTAATTTGCCTCCAGGAGTTTTGAAGGAGCAGATTGAATGGTTTTTCAAATAAATCTGTAAATTGTCAAGAAATTCACGAGACTTAGAAGCAAACTAGAATGCTAATATTTAAAAAGGTTGAACAAGAGGACGGAGGACTTTGTCATGTTGATACTGATCAAGGACAGAATGAGGTCCAAGACTTTACAAGTAGTTAATAAAATTAATGCCAATCAGCATGTGTCAAGCAGATGAAAGACTTTATCAAACTGATAGTTTGAAACAATAAGTTTGGATATGATAGAAATCATAGTGTTGATATATTTTTGTAAATGATTTAATTTTACACAGGCTTAATTAACGGAATATTAGAAGCTTGATCCCAATAGATTGACTTAGTCCTCCTGAAATAAATGCATGCAGTCTTAGTACAGCAGTAACACAATTTCAGCAACTCAGACAACACCTGGAGCTTCAGGGGCCTTCTGACATGGAAGTAGCTCAGCCAGCAGCTGAACAGGAGATATGAAAGAGATGTGTAACTTTAGACAAAAAAAACCTATGTCTCTGTATCAGTAAACTAAGCAGTACCAGCCTTGGGCTCTGGATTGTAATTGCCCATACTATTAAACTGCCACCAGGGAATAGAGACTACGATATAGCTACACACATTCCCCAACAGTGGAAGTGCATCATGTGACTGTCATTTCTAGAAACTATCCTGATGAATATACCTCTTAGCAGCTGCAACACCAGATTTACCTCAGGTAGAAGCACGTGTTGTCAAGATCTCAAAAGGGGGATTAAATAGTTACTCAAATTCATAATGCTGAGCAGTCTGAGGGCCTGAGAGGTTTGTTTAGCTCTGCTGTTCCTGCCTGTCTGCCAGCCACTGCTACTGTGACACAGCAAGGACAGCACACCAGCATAAAGTTATTAAGCAGAGTCTTCCATCTCTACAGCAGCTCCAAGCAGCGAAACAACTGGGGGTGGTGTCCCTTAGAGTTTTCTCAAAGTCCTTATTGTGCCAGCACGTATCTTTTGCCATGTTGTAGTCTAGCACTATTTTGTTTTTACCCTTCTCTCTGAACTGCTTACCACTTCCAGTTAAGCTAGGTAATCATGGTCAGGCATGAGAGACAGTATGAGCCCTTGTGTTGAAATCATACTCAGTAGCACACTCCTGTTATGAGTTTAGAAGTATACTCAAGTGCTTCTCTGGCCAAGTTGTTTCTCTCACATGAGGATCTTTCCTCATGCAGGTCATCGTTTCTGCCTTAAGCTGGTGACTACTGGGTGCTCTGTGTTGGCCATGTGTTTGTCATGCACAGCTGATAAGAGATAATAAGGCAAGGACACAGCTGGGAAAAACAAGACATTTTAATAAAGAGTTAATAGCCAGCACTTGCTTTCGTATCAATATATTACATTTGGGTCTTGATTTTGGCACTCAAGTCCAATTTCCCTCATTTATCAAAGACTTATGATGCAATAGAGAATTTTTTGAGTGAATGAAAAGGGTGTACAACAGAAGTTTGAAGACAATCAACCTGACCATACACAGTGCTTTTTGGTAGGAATCAATGACCTGATTCTGGAGCAAGACCTGGATGTCTGAATATATATACAGGAAGTTTCTCAACTAGATAATGGCCCAAGCCTACATAATTGATTGATGGATATAAAATGGTCTACTGAAGGCAATTCCTGTTCTGCAACCACATTAACTGTCAAAGATAGACTTTGCTATTATATGTGGATAAAGAAATCAGAATTATTATCTTCCTCTGGTAAATTATTTCTTCTGGTAAATTGTGTACCCTCATTCTGGCATAATCAGTTCTAATCAGTTCATAATCAGTTGTCGGGATAAACATTCAAGGGACAGTGTCCTCTACAAACTTGAAAACTTCTTTTTCGGCATCAGTCGGAGTCAGATGAGGTGCAGCTGACAAGGAGTCCAGGAGTGCCTTTGTTTCATTTGGATAGACTGGAATCTGCTTTGATCAGCTTGTTTTCCTAAAGATCACAGTCTGGCATCCAGACTGGTCTGTGATATAGATGGGAAGATGTTTGGTACTTATTACACCAGCAATGAAGACAATCTGCCATGCAAAGATCCTAAGCATTTGTTATTTTGTTGCTGCTGCTTTTGTCTCCTGTTGGCATTATTGCATGTAGACAATTATAGTGTCAGCAGTTTTGGTATTATTCCTATCATCTACTGACTGTTGCACGACTGTGACTTGTTGTCGAAAAAGAAGTTGTAGAGTATCCTTCATGATGAGGTTGACAGTGGGATGAGCGTCACCTTTCATTGTCTACCTGTGCTCTTCACTTATCAAGCTGATAGGTCAGTGGCATCATGCAATGATATGAGCTAATTCTGGTACCAGAAGCTACATAGCCATGCTGCATGGAGCACTAATTTACTCTCAAGCAAAACTGTTCAGGATATATATTCCCTGGAGTATTTTCATGGTCACTGTATTCCAAACATCATCATCGTTTAGATGGCACTTATGGTCCTAGATGCATTGTATTGCATTTGGCAGTATTAAAATTCACTTACCAAGCAGTCTTGATTGTACTGTACTGCTGAATTGCACACATTATTTTTACTTCTCCAGCAATTTTTGTATCATCTGCAAATTTTACTAGCAATTATTTTATATTTTATTCCAGATCCAGAATTATCACTAGAATATTAAAACAGAAGTGATTCAAGAAGAGATACCTATGAGATGCCCATTAGAAAGCAAAAATCCATTCAATGCTAGAATAAGCATAAATTCATATTCATGTGTATTTTGAGAACTGTTGTACCAGTTTTTAGTCTTTAAAATATTAGCCACATTCACTTTGTACAATGCCAACTTTTATTATTAACATATCATGTGGGACTAAATTAGTTGCATTACAGACAAATATTTTGGTAAGTTTTAAACCTGGAATACTGTTTGGTAGAAGACAGCCTTTTGGGCTAAGCAGGTATTTTAACTTTAACCAATTCATGAAGCCACTGTCTTCTGCAGAGAGTAGTACAACCTCAATGAAATAAGAGATAAAGGTTCTCTAATCTTGGTCAAGCCTAGCTCTCTTCTTTCAGACCTTCTTCGATGCTCCCACGGTCTTCTGGTTGTGCCATTATCCCCATCACGAGTAAAGTGGGAAATCCTTAGTACAGCGTCACTCGCACCTAGTAGCCTGACTCACCTCCTGGCACAGAAGTAAGTGACATAGAACAGTGCAGCCTTTTTTAAGGTTATGGGCAAAGGAACTTGAATATTTCATCCTACCTCTAAGGAGGCATACATACATTGTATGAGCCAAAGTGCTGGGGACTTGGAGTAGGGTAGAAACTGGGACCCTGTTGGCTATGCTGTGGTATTCTTCTCAGGGGATGGAAGGGTCCAGAAGGGCTGCTGCACCCTGATGTGTTTTTATCGAGGTAAATATATTAATGTCTCTAACTAGCTTTACTTTAAAAATCATCAGCTAGAGAAATGAAAGAAAATTAATATTCATTATTCAGCAAAAGTAAAAATAAGTTCAAGGTTGTAATCACTTTCCTCAAATTTCTTCTAATCTAAACATAGAAACATGCTTGTTAATACTTTGTTTTCAATGATCATATTTCTTCTATTTTGGAACTGCTATATAGATCAAATAGTTGAACTAGTGCAATATGTCTTAGAACAGAAAAAAGCTATTTTAAAATTGCTTCTATATCAAGTTATTTTAATATTGATAAACTTCTCATAAAAGGCATGCATGCCATGTAAAGTGTTTTCCCAGTATGGTTTAGTTACTTTATAAGGCAAACTTGTAATCACGTAAAAAGGCCGATTTGAAAACTGTTTTCCAAGAAAATGTGTTTTTTAGTCTTAATTACAATCATAATCAACCATCCTTGATTTGAGGATTGATGGTGCAATAAACCAAATTTCTACACAATTATTAATTTTGCTGCTTAATAAAGCCTGATTTCTGTCCATTGTTCTGTGACCTTTATCTGTTCTTTTCAATATTTTCCTCCTCCTTTTCTTCTATTTTAGCTTCATTTTCTTTTGCTGATACGATCCATGCCATATCACTGTTCTGCAGTGTCTGTGGGTAGATTGTTGGGATTTTGCTGCCTATAGATTTTTCTCTTCTTTTATTTACACAAACACATTTTTAATTCTTCTAGTTTCTGACTATACCTTCTTCAGAGTTGACAGTTGCCGCATGTGTCACTATTATCCATTCAATTACCTTCCAAAGTCTGATCTTTGATTTCAGCCTGACCACTAATTTTCCAGGCTAATACTTTTGTTAGCTCTGTTATTGCTGTACTTCTTTTGCTTCTTCTAGGTTGGAGTCTTCTGACACTTTCAATGCTTTTTTTGATTTCTTTTCTTCTCTAATCTTCTCCAGAATGACTTTCAACAAGATCTGGCACAAATATGATACAAAAAAAATTATTTTGTATTTACATTTTCTTTCTGTGGGAAAGTATGTTGATTTTGACTAGTCATCAGATTACTGTGCGGTTTTCTGTATGCTTGTACATAGCAATCAGGGAAGTGATAGCAAATGAACACAAAATATGGTACGCATGGAAGGCATTAGATTTCTTTGCATTTTCCCAGTCATTTGATTCTTTTTCCCACTTACAGCAATGTAAAATTTCCTCTGCTACTGCACACTGCTAATACCTACTCTATTTCCCTGAGATCGGTTTTACTTGCTGTACATGTGGGGTTATGTTAGAAATCTGTTGTTTCACAAACCTTTCTGATGTTTTAATAGCATGTTTAGCACAAGTCACTCTCTCTCTTATGGCCATGGTGTTTAACATGAATTTCTATGAATGTCACATATGCAAAGCTGTTCTTTCTTCTCCTGTCAGTCTGACCTCCAAACACTCCAGTTTTTCTAGAGAGGTTACAAGAATCTCCAGCCTCGCGTGTTTTTCTAACAGATACCATACTTCCTTGGCATCTGTCTTGAACTGTGCTGGCTCATTCAGTGGCAAGCATAAAATACCATTTTGATATGGAGAGACACTCCATACAATTTAATCAAAAGCAGATTCAAGCATCAAAATATACAGTGGATTGAAAAATGCAAGGTGTAAAAGAAAAAAAACTGTATAAAGACCCCCAAAAGCATCTTATACCCAGTTTTTATCCTTTTTTTGTGCAAGCTATCCCAAATGTAAAATTCTAATAAGGTAGCGAATAGAATTATATCCCACTCGTATTACTCCCTTTTATCATTTGTTAGCAGAGCAGTGTTGCCACATGATTGGCTTTTTTCTGTGTACTAGATTAAAGATACGTCTTTCATATCTGAAAACTATATTACCTACATACATTCTGTATGAAACTGAGTATTTATGAAATAATATTAGCTTAAGTGTCTGGTTTTGTGTAATTAGTGTCATCAAACATTCCAAATGAGCATGTTACTCCAGTGTAACTCTACTAATGAATCTGTATTATGAGTTTAAACTTTCACTATGAAAAAACAAACTTATTAAAGCAAGTGCAGCTTTTTCTTGGGGAAGAAAGAAGTGGAGTCTGATTTATTTCCTTAGCCGAACAGAAAGTAGTTTGGAAATTAATTGTATTGCATTATCAAGTTATTTCAGCTTTGAATCTTTGTTTTACATGAGAAATAAAGAAGGCAAAAAGACAGATAAAGATTTAGCAACAAACAGTTGTCAAAAACTGTCCCATCATTTTGAAAATAACTACTTTGTTTTGAAGTTTATGATCAATACTTTGTCATATATCTTGCAGTGGAAAAAATATTATCCCACAACAAACCTCTCTTCCATTGACATTATCTCTTAATTATATCAGAACAAGAAGGAAGGTGGATTAGCAGACACATTTGAAGTGACTGAGTTCTAGATAAATGAAAGCTATTAGTTTGTTTCAGAAATAATTGTGTGTCAAGGACAGAAGAATTTGTAGCAGTCTGTCATCAATCCTTTGTCTCAGAATCAATAAAAATATGGAGCTAGAACCTGTATAATGAACTGTTAGAGGCAGTCGTGAACTGAAGAGCCACAGTAACAGGAAGCAGGAATTGAATCTGAGATCTCTGGATCTAAAGCTTGAACTAAACATATCTGCATGGGCATGTGATTAAGATCTTGGTTTGAATGTTCCACCTTGGCATGCCAGGAAATGCTCCAGATATGTGCACATGGTAGTAATTTTGGTAGTACTTAGATCCCCTTTTAACCTCCTGACATGTACAAAATAAGTTGGAGGCATGCCAAGCACTGCTGTCACCACAGCAAGGCCTAAGCAAGGCTGGTGCAGTAAAGTTTACTATCTCAAATATCTTTCTCAGTTTATAAATTATTTTGTTTTAATATGAAGACTTTATATTGATGTTTAATGATCAGACTTCTTTTCTGACTATGTCCAGGAGATCCCAAACTATGAGAAGTGTCTGCTGGCCTCTGGGAGATATTTCATTATCCTTGGAACAGCTTCCAGAAGAGTCCTGCACCTGCTGGCCAGCATCTGGAAGCTGAAAGTTAGTGTAGAGATTATGAACAATGAACTACCGTGAGCTATTAGCTGCCTTCTCTTGAAGACCTGTAAAGAGAAGGTTTTTAGGTGGAGCAGAAGCCTGATTAACATTGTCATTTATGCACTAGCATATTGGCTAGCAATGGATCTACCATTTCTGAGTGCAGAAGAAGAGTGGCTATTCTCTAGACACTGCCAAACCCAACTGGAGGTTAATAAAGCATCACAGTTGCTTTATGATTGTTGTAGAAGTCTCCAGAGCTGTAACTGACTTACTATACCTTGTCTGTTCCTGTTTGTTATAATAGCAGAGTTCCAGACATTGAATTATCCAGTTGTACCAGAGCAGTTGATAGCAGCCATTTGCCAAGTAATTCTCTACTGAGCAGTTTTCCAGAACAGGCAAACAGGAGGTGATATTTTTCCCTGAGTTGCACCTGAGTATTTCCCAGCTGGCATGCTGAATTTCCTGCATGATTTGATCTGCTGCTCTCTTCTTTGCTCTCCTCTGCATGAACATTGGGTGTCTTGATATGCTGGGTAATTGGCTGTGGTGTTGTAAAGGAACAAACAAGAGTAAATAGGAAGTATCCACAGAGAATATTTTACCACTGAAGTGCTGCTGCTGTCCCAGCGTCTGGATCTGATGCAATGCAAGCTATTTTTCCCAAACTCTTCCCAGATATATTGGGCAATATTAACAGCTTTTAGTACCCAATCAGACACAAAAAAAAAACCCTCCTCATGCTAGAGAGAGGTGTCTGTCTCTCTGCTAGTATCTGTTTCTCCCATTAGACATAAATATTTGAATAAGTACTGAAAGTTCTCTTTTGTGGAATCTGGTCTTCCCTGGAGTAGGAAGAAGCAAAAAGAAAGGTGGATTTCTTGTGAAAGAAGAGAGTCTGATATGAATAATTTCTTGCAGATAATCCAGTAGCCCAATCCAGCAGCAAATGAAATCACTTCCAGCAATCAAATTACACCAACCAGGTAGGAACCACTAAAAAGAGAGAAGTTAAAGTGTACCATGCTATATAGCAAACGAACATTTCTCACTGTGGAAAGTACTGGGCTGGATTTAAATTCATTCTTGAGAATTTAATACATCCGTGGGTGGAAACTTGAATGACTCTGGAAGGACCATTACCAAAAAATCAGTGTAAGTCATTGCTAATTGCAGGGTATTTCACACAGTGTAGCTATTAGGTCTCTCACATTTCCATCTGTTGTTTGTTTAATGTGGCCTGTTGTGTTTGTGCTAAGAGATTAGCAGGTTAACTAGAATGTTAATGTGAGTTGTAGCAGAGCCCAGAGAAAAAGGTGGAAGCTGAGTGTGTGAATGTTAGAAGGAAAATTTACAAAATGTATACAAAATTTACAAATGCTGAAGGAAGCATCCATTGCCTGTGGCTTGCAAAGCGCGCTGAGTAGGCAAGGAATACACAGGCATCCCTCATCCACAGAAAGGGGGCTGGGCAGCTAGCCATTTCATTTTCCATTGCCATCTACCTGCCAAACTCTCCTTCCCTGCCTTTTCAGAGAAAACATGCTGTGTGGAAACATCCTGCTGACATACAATAGCAATAGCCCAACACATCCTTCCCTGATTTTCTGTTTTGTCCTTTTGTAACTGTGTTTTTTTTTAATCTGAGGACAAAGAGAAGCCCCAGAACAGACTAACCCCAAATATTATTTGTAGTTGGCAGCTGCAGTGGGCTCATGGAGAAGTGGAGAAAGGACATGGACTATTGATAGAACCACAGAAAAGAGTAATTGCTACTTAGCAATAGTGATTCATGTATATGCTGCCTTCTTTTTGAGTAAATCCTGTGAGATAAGTTTTTTATTTTTATTTTTATTTTTATTTCTAACCTACCCATCCAAATTGCATTTTTTCACAGCTATGTGGTTCATTCCGGGGGCAGTGATATCTCAGCTGTGATTTATCAAGGCATATAAGTTCTTCAAAGCTGTAAACAGAATGTGAACTAATTGATGTAAATTTCCAGAAGAAAGTAAAGGAACTACAGGGAATGCATTTTGTGACAAGGTGGAATCACAATGCTGCTTTGATTTAGGTCTGTGACTTCACCAGAGTTGTCTTTGATTTTGGGGAATGTGGCCATATAAAATTCTAGTTTACCATTCCTTAGCTGTGATCATCTACTTTCTTTGATGAAAATTTTCAAACAGAAGAATGTAATTCCCCCTTTTTTAGTGCACTTTTAATCAAAACAGTAGCTTCTTCCTTTTCCTCGGTTATTTCTCTGCCTTCATCTGGAAAGAAGTATCAGATAGTATTGGCCAATAACTTATTTTGAAAGTGTTTTTCAGGGATGCAGTATGGGAAACTTTTCAGAGTACAAGCTAAGCATTGCATTTCTAGATACAGATTTTGTTTCTTTAGAAGAAAGGTAAAGAGTGAAGACATATATAAAGTCTGTAAGAGATGACAGAACAAGGTCAGGAGCGTAAAGAATTATGAGAACAATAAGAATCAATTGTTTGTGACTTTTACAGAATTACAGGATTATGAAAAGGTCTTGAGATCTATTTTATTGTCCTCAACTATGTTTGTTACTTTGTAAAGAAGTTTGTCCAATATATTTTACAGACAGCAAAGGATGAAGACACCACCATATTCTCTCTTACATTAGAATATTTTTCTTAATGTTTGTCTTAACTCTGTCTGTCAGGTATCAGTCTCATTACAATTGTAGTTCCTTCTTTTATATTACATCCTCAGTGGTTCTGAGGAACAGTGTATTTGCTAGCTTGTTTTTGTTAGCTGTCTGTGAACTTGATGATTATCTACTCTCTCTTCTCTTCTTCTTTGTAACCAACCCTATTAAGTCCTCCTTTTGTCACAAGTCATGTTTTGTAGCTTCCAGACCTTTGCTTTTCATAGCAGAGGATTTCAGCTGAGGCCTTGCAGAGGCTGAGGAGAATGGAAGGTATATGGCCCACAGCCTGCAGGCTCTAGTGGTGTTTACACAGACACACACACAGAATTACTGAGGTTGGAAAGGACCTCTGGAAATCATCTAGTCCAACCCCCCTGCTCAATCAGGGTCACCTAGAGCACGTTGCCTCTTGTCCTATTGCTGGGCACCACTAAGAGTCTGGCTCCATCCTCCTTTCACCCTCCCTTCAGATACTTATACACACTGATAAATTCCCTGGCCTCCCAGGGCTGAGTAGAGGGATAGGATCACCTCCCTTGACTTGCTGGCAATGCTTTACTCCAAGGATACCTTGCAGGCTGACCAGGACTCCCAGGTCCTTATCCGTAGAGCTGCTTTCCAGCAGGTCAGCCCCCAGCCTGTCCTCGTGCATGGGGTTATTCCTCCATACGTGCAGGACCCTGCACTTCCCTGTACTGAACTTCAGGAGGTTCCTCTTCACCCATTTCTCCAGCCTGTTGAATGGCAGCACAGCCCTCTGGTGTATCAGCCACTCTTCCCAGTTCTGTATCATCAGCAAACTTGCTGGGGGTGCACTCTGCCCCTTCATCCAGGTCACTGATGAATAAGTTGAACAAGACTGGGTGCAGCCTTGACCTCTGGGGGACATCACTAGCTAGAGGCCTCCAACTAGACTTCGTGCCACTGATCACAACCCTCGGAGCTCTGCCATTCAGACATTTCTCAATACACTTCACTGTCCACTCATCTAGCCAGCACTTCTTGAACTTGCCTGTGAGGATGTTATAGGAAACAGTGTCAAAAGCCTTACATGACCCTGCGTGGAGTCTGCGTTTTCCAAAGCAAACAGATGCTGTTTGATTCATGCTCAGCAAGTCCTACACTCTAATCCAGGAGAGATTTTCTTTCTAATTGTGCAGATAATCTTGATTATGCAAAATTATATTTATGTTATGCTTGTGATATTTGTGATAGAGATTCCTGTATATCTCATGTTCATTTGGGTTTCATTGGGTTGGGGATGGACTCGCACTTCTAGACTGCAACTTCTATCTTAGTCAGTACCCAAAGATGTGATTTATGAAGAAGTTTCTTATTCCTATAGCAGTAAGAGAAAATGTATCCTTACGCTTTTGGTTTGGTACCTATCATCATCCAATAAATACCCTTTTCCTTCTCCAGTCCTTTCCACGCCAAATACATGCTTCCCTGCAGGTCTAAAGCAGAACTTAAGTGGAATCATCCTCCTTAGGGGAATCTTTCTTATGGCTTCATGCAAATCTTCCATGCATGATGACTGCTGCTGCAACCATGCTGGGAATTACCCACTGCAGTGATGTCTGCAGGCTCTTCATTAGGCTTCATTCTTATATTCAGTGCTGTCAGGTTCACAGAAGTGGTAAAAATGGAAACCTGTTGTGCTCATGAGGGTAGCATTATCTCTGTAATCAGTTCTGCTTGCATGCAAAACTGAACGTTCCTGATTTAGATCTGCTATTTAATGAAGATGTGTTTCCAAGAAATGCAACAGTTAGTGATTCAATGGATAGTGAGGCAATTTTTTCCCATAAGAACTAATGTAAAAAGGGAGGATACATGCGGAGATTTGAGAAATACATGCATTTTAGGTACGTAGGAGCAGACTACAACCTGAGATTTTTGCCATTTATATCCTGAGAACACTGCCCCCAAAAATGAAATCTCAGCAGTGCAAATGCAGAAAAAAGGCAAAAGGGATACTGCTGCGTAGCCACACACAGGTGGTCTGCACAGTTGTGTCTTACACAGCACTTTACTGAAATATTAAAAATACTGTACTTTAGGCTACTATATCTGTATTCTTACATTTATTTTAACTTAGAGTCCACAAGTGATGGAAGGATGAAGGACATAAAAACAGAGTAATAATAGTGCTTAGCAGAGTAGGGTATTAAATGATCTACAGAGGATCTCTGTAACGAGAGATAGAGAAGAGATGGATAACCAGGTGTTACTGAAGTAGTCAAGCCCCATGTCTTGTTAAAACTTTCTCTTGGCATCATATCCTGCTTTCACTGCTGCCCAGTGGTTTAATTGGTTCTGAAATGGTATCAAAGATGTGTTGGCTTCTCTTAGCTGTACTGAAATCATGCTCAGTTCTATATTCTTTAAAAAAATGCATAAAGGACCATGGATTCTGTCTTTATGGAGATGTCTTTATTTCTCTCCTAATTATTGTAACATATTGGCTAGGAAAGTAAAGAGAGATGAAAGCTTAGATCTCCAAATTTATGTGGTGGTCATAGGCATAAAATGGGAATGATTTGGAAAAGCGTTATGGACAGCTAGAGAGTGGAGTGATGACTAAGACTGAGCAGATGTAGGGATTTTTTTTTTTTTTTTTCCCTGCAGGCTGTACAGAATGATTGCAGGAGATCTGAATCTGCAATACAATTCTGGCCTGATCTGTCTGGGTGATATGGCAGATCATGCGCTGGATTCTCTAGTCCACGTCCTCTGCCTTGCTACAGTGTCCACACTAAAAATCAGATTCAACCACTAGCGATTTTGTGTGGACCCAAGATACCATAAAGCACATTCATGAACCCAGTATCACACTAAACTTCTTGTGCAGT
The DNA here is from genome assembly GCF_036370855.1 of Dromaius novaehollandiae. NCBI lineage: Eukaryota > Metazoa > Chordata > Aves > Casuariiformes > Dromaiidae > Dromaius > Dromaius novaehollandiae. The sequence continues at coordinate 319,204 of NW_026991319.1, forward strand.
TATGTCCAAGATAAACTCTGGTTTTACTGTGATTTAGACTTCAGAGAAATAGAGTCGTGTGTTCTGACTTTTAGAGGTCCATCCTGATTCAAATACTCATGTAGAGCACCAATGTAAGATTTTTGGCTGGCATACGTAGTTTAAATTCCCTCCCTCCTGTAACCCTGCTACAGTGGCTACAGGATTGTCTTGTCTTGCATTCCTGGATTGGATTTTTCTGTCTCTCAGTTCTGGATTTGAAGAAAATAGCTACTACTTTTAGAGGAATGCCATCAGCCTTGTGTTAAAAGTGATATCTATACATGAGAATAAACTATTTCCAACTTCTATTCCATATTTTATTTAAAAGCTGGCCCTCCTGATCATGAGGGTTCATATAGCGCCTTATGCATTAGGAATCTCTCTTTTTTGCCTTTTCTGGATTTGACCAATAATCTCTCTTCAATTCTTTCTAGATGCAAGAAAAGTCTAAATTTTGGATTCTGACAAATGGTGACTGACAACAGAGAAAAAAGGAGTAAAAAGGTTTTAAAAGAGAAGATACATATTGTGGGAAGAGAAGATACATATTGTGGGAAGTAAGTATAAAGTTCATTACATGTTTTGGGAGGGGAGTAGAACAAAATCTGTTCTACTTGTTAAGGATAAAAAATAATGGTTTTGTACAGTGCAGTTTTAGCTATGGTATTTGTATAAAATCATGATACATTCTTCATTCATTATTAGTTGTACAAGGCAGAAGTACAACTTCTTATTGAAATAGTGATGTGTTGGGAACGCTACATTCAAAAAAATTACCTGAGAGTCTGTAAGAGGGTGGAAGAAACTGCTTATTGAGCAAATAATTGATTTACTTATAAGGTAGTAAACAATAAAGTTGTGTTAACTAGTAAAGCTATGTATATACCTCTTTCACCCTTCTCTTTTTCAATATGAACCCTAATTGTATGATTACTGGGTAAGTGCCCATACTGGCATGGGGATCCTAACACACTGTTGCAAAGCCTACAGTCCTTATGTGATTTTGTGGGTAATATAATGTGTATATTGGACTTGTTCCAGCTTTGGACTCAGTCCAAGATGCCAAGGTCCAGTCCCTGTGTCCAGAGGGGTTCAGTAGTCCATACTTCCAGACCAAATGTTTTATAATAAATAAGTCAATTTGGGAATGGGGAGACTGGTGGGAATGAGGAGAGGTGAGGGAAATTCCAGGATTGTTTCCCCTCCCCAAAGCAGTGTATTTTAGGTATATTTTCAAAAGGGTACACTACTGCAGTATGGATTTTTTTTCTTTGATTGTTTTTAGTAATAGTAGTACAACAAAGCATAAACTGCTTCAGTTCGTCAGCTGCAGTTCATCTTAATGTGGAACTGGTGACTGGGAGATGGATGCAAAGAGGAAAAAACATGTTGGGGCTGGTCAGGCGCAAGAAGACATTATCCACTCTGTCAGTTTTTGTGGAGAGAGATAATAATAGATCACTTGGAGTTGTTACTGCAATTCACAAACCTATGCCCAACTTCCCCACAGACAGGAGGACATGATTCCTATATTTGTTATGTGGCTTAATACAGAAGCTTTCAAGCCATTCAGTGCAGAGTCTCTGTGAAATGAGACTACATAAAAAATGATCTATATACTAAGAACAAAACTCCAGCCTGTTCCTGATACAGAAATAGTATGTAGAAAGTATCTAGACTGGACATGCTCAGATGTGTTATTCTACTTAGTGGAGCCTTGAATAATTTCCCAAAATCTGTTTGTGAGAGACCGACTTCTTTTACTTCTTTACTTGTTGCTCCAGTAATAAATGAGATGGCTTCTGTCTCTGTGGGGTAGTTTGCACCCCATTCAACATCAGCCATCCCACAGTAATCAGAAGTTGAAAATGAATCAAACTTGGAGTCAATATATGTGCTCTTCCAGTGGCGTGGTGAAAGTCTACATGAGAAGGACTTATACCGCTATAATTTTTGGACTGATAACTGATATATTTCACATACTTGCTCTATTTTATACATTTCTTGTGTTACTTGGCTTTTCTTTAAATATGTACTTGAATAGTTCATAGAAAATTAATGGATTTTGCAATGTTGTTTCAGTGGAGTCCTGAAAAATCTGTTGTGCTCTGTCACACTCAAAGTCTTGTCTACAGGTGAAGAGGCAGCTCACCTTTTATATATATACAAATGTGAAGCCCTTCCCTTGCTCCTGTGGGTTCGAAGGTTGGTGGTTTCATTCTGAGGTTATGGTGAGTTGTCAGCATCCGGAGTCCTATGCCAGGAGGAATATAATGTTCGTGTTGACGGTTTTTTATTCTTCACTCTAGAATCCACTTGGCCTCATTTTTGTGTTTGCTAGCACACTTTCACACCTTTTCTCACTCTTCACTGGTCTGCAGCTCCGTGCTTCATCCACGTTTACTGTATATGGTGCCTTTTACGTATATTAGATACAGCTACTTTTTTCTCTTTGTTACCCATAAAAATCAGTTTTGCCCAGCTGCAGGTCTGCATTTTTTTTATCTGACCATGAACAAGTTGTTCATAGCCATGGGATCTCCAGTGCTAAGCCAGTGCCTCGTCTCTTATCATCCCACAGCTTTACTTCATTATGCGACATCCTGTGTCTCCAGTTCTCAAGGCCCCTGCTGTCATACCAGCCTGTATCTCTTTACACTACATCATTATGTTAGAGTCATAAATATCTCATTCTGCATAGAATAACTGCTTGTTACTGCTATCTAAAACTGTGATTGTACCATACAAAGATAAACAAAAGTAAAACAAATTGCCACAAACACCTGGTCAATTATTGAAATTGCTGTCACAGCTAAACAAAGTGAAGTAAAGCTGCAGGCAGGTCAAGAAAAGTTCAGGCCGAGCAAGCCTGACCAGCCTCAGTCATGAGGCCTTGCAGACTCGGTACTAAGCTTATGGCCTGTTGCTAGCAATACCATATTACAGGGCTACACAGCTACAGCTCTGCAAGCTGGTTAGGAGCTGCTTGGTAGCTTGTCTTGTAAGTCATAAGGGAATGGTTGTCTTTGAGTCAGCTAGCCTATAGTCATCAAAAAGAGGGTTCAAATGGTACTGGAGTCATAGGGAAAAATATGGGTGTAGTTTCTGAGGAAAGCTGGTTTTCCTCTGCAAGAGAAGATAGAAGGAAAGATTCCTTTTTAAAAGAAGAAAGAAAAAGTTTGTGGGAAGTGACTCCCGAAAAGCGCTGAGAAGTTCTGATTGCACAATGGCAACAGTAAAGGTCATGGTTGCTTAGGAGGACTGCTCTTCTGTGGCTCTTAACTTTGGGATGTCTTCCAAGTATTTTCACAGGTAGCAGCAGTGCAAAGGATGAGAGGTTTGATGCTATAGGCAGTTGGTGAATTAGGGTTCAAGCTTGAGCAAAGCCGACACTCTCAGATACTCTTCACCTTCTCACTTCCCAACCTGAGAGGTCACCCATCAGCTCTCATTTAGACTCAAAACCAATCACATATGCAAGGTCAATAGTTCAGTTTAAACCCTCTCACAATAGCAAGAACTGTGCTCTTCATGGCAGGAGTATTATCTCCACCTAACAATAGCAGCAATCAATTTATATCTAAAAGGCTATTTCTGTTTCTAGTTCTATTTTTGTTTTCTACTTACTTCCTTTTATCTTTCTCGCAAGAATACTCTTCAGCTTTGTAGGGAAATCAAAAAAACACACAGTATTTCCATTCCTTAAATAGTCTATCTAGACTTACAATATTCTTTTCTCCTCTCTCTCTTCCCTAAACGCTCGTAATAGTCCCAGTGGCTGATCAGGAAGATAGAGGTGACACACTAGGCTTTCCAGCAGCACTACTGTCCTATTCAGGCAGGACCTGGCAAAGCAAGTCTTTTGTTCCTCGTATACTACTGGAATTCCTGTATCACTCAGAAAGTCAATTTTCTTCCTCTTCAGTACTTTGAGATCTTATATTAAAGCATTCCAGTTTAGGAAGTTACTGCAGTCTCAGAAATTTTGGAATAATTCTGTGCTGTTTTTATCAAAAACATACTGATCAAAACTATACATTTGTCAGAGTTGTTGCCCTCCTACATGTGAGAAATATCAAAGTAGAATGTGAAGCCATTGCTAAATGCTTTACCTAGACAAGGGTAAGGAACCTAAAGGTATTTCAGATTTAGAGATTCATTGTTTCATAACAGCTTGCTGCTGAGAACTGGGGAGGTGGGAACCACAGAAACGACAACATGCTTATTGAGCGACTTCAGTAAAGTGATTTTTTTTTTTTAATTCTACCACTGTTCTGTTGTTCACTGCAAGTATATTGAATACTTGAGAAAATTTACTTCCAAAATTCAAAATAGGAGGCAAAGGTCAATCTAAAACCATATCTTACTTAAAGGACTTGCTGTTTAAATAACAGCAAAATAGAAAATTCAGCAACAAAGCTACCAGGTTTCCAAGACGATGAATAGCGATCACAGTCTTTAAACACCATACCCTGCTGTGAAGTTCCACTCAATATTACTGGTATGGTGTCAGAACTGAACACAGTCAATAATGTGAATCTAAATGTACAAAACATGCATACTGAAGAAGAATTAACCTATAGTGGTATTGGCATACATGAACTTACACCATCTTTTTCCTTGTACCTTTCAAACTCCTACGTACCTGGAATGAAATTCTGAATTCTCTAACTGTAGGAAAGATGCATCTGTACATTTTTGTCATATTCTTATTAAGTTTAGAACCCCTTTCCCCTTGTTTCACAGACAATACACAAAACAAAGCAAATTCATTCAGAGGGCATTATGGACATTTTGCTTGATTCTGTCTCTTAAGGGTTTGTAATGAAATTATCTGTTTACCTTTCAGCTATTGGATATTACTTACTAAGACAAAGAAGTGAGTTTTAGGTCAGATTACATATATTCCCAAGGATTGTATTGCTAGAGAGAAAAGGTGCTATATCCTGTTTAGTCTGAAGGTGAGATAGAGGTATTTTTACTTAATATAGCCAAATGTCTAACTAATCAGTTGAAGAGAAGAGAAAATAGAGACTGGGACTATGACCAAGACCGTCCATGATTTAGACCATTCAACTTTACTGTAGTAACATGTGGCCAGAAAATTGATGGGACACCCGGCACATCATGTATGACTTTATAATTATATAGGGGCATTACTCATACTCATACCATGGTTCCTGTATGGCTGGAAAATAAGTTGGTTTGTGAAATAGAGTTTGCACATTAAAAACAAACAGCGAATCCCCCATCAGAAGAGGGACATTTCTCTGTTTTGCCAGTTTCTTATACTGTGTCCCGTTCAGAAATGACTTCAAGCAGCAAGAGGTTTAAATGCCTCAAGTCAACATAAACCTGTCTGAGGAAACCAGAATTTTCAGTTACTTCTCTTTGCTCAAAAAGAAGAGGAAAGGGAAAAACTAGAACTGAGGTTGAAAAGGCTGTTACAAGGAGATGTAATGTGTTCATTGTATCTGTGAAACTTTTAGAAATAATTTTTGACTAGCAGCTATGGCATAGATTGCTAAGGCACTGAACTAGATAGCTTTTAATTTCTTCTTGTCTTCGGTGTTGATTTTAGATCACCAAACACTGATTTGCAAGAAAAAAGATATAAGATAGTATTTTAAATATGATCTTTTGATTTCAGTTGTGAACTAAGAACCCAACTTCGGTTTATATATAGATAAGGTTCTTTTTATCTTAATGATATGCAGTGCAAAAAGTCCTGCAATATTTTAGACAACCAATCTAAAGCTTTGAAAATATCTTCATACACCACCGTGGCGGACAGATGAGTGAACTGTTGCCTTAAACATTTCTTGGTACATAAGGTGCAAGCAAACCATAACCCCGAACAAGCTATCTGTTCCCGGCGGAAACAGGACTGAGCTGCTGCGACCCCTGAAACGGTCTCCCTGCGACCACCTGGGACACATCGAGCCTGCGCCGAACCAGGGCACAATCGGGCAGAGACTTTGGGACCTGGACTGTAAATTATTGCCGCTTAGCACAACTTTTATAAAACTTGCTTAGCATGAGTAGCTAAATTTGCTGAAGCCTTAGGCAGTGAGAAAGGGCCCCAGAGCTGGTGCAGACTGGAAAGACAAGGGAGTTACAAGCAGTCTGCATTCCTATGCTTCACACTCCAGGAGGGAGGATGTGAAGGCTTTGAAGTGAGGCCTGCCTGGGCGCCAGGACCCTGGGAAACAAAGCCTCCCCTCACTGCTGAAACAGTGTTAATTGGGGGGTGGGGGGGGTGGGTCTGGATTATATCCTCTTCTTCAGGACCTTGGAAGATAACACCTACTGTCACTGCTGGGGCAGTGCTAATTGCTGGAACAACACCTCTTTGTGTTTGTGCCTTGAGAGATAAGGGTAGGACCCAAGGAATCAAAACACATCTGTCAGCAGAAACCGCAACAGTAAAGATAAGGGAGGAAAAACAGCCTGCCTAGGAACAACGAGGAGACCCAATAAGGAGCAGGAGACCCCAGACCTAAAAATTACTATTGGTCTGAACTACCACGTGAGGGGTGGGAAACTTAATTTGAAAAAGCTATAATTGCCCAGGGGTTTCTTTGTTCGGGGTCCCTCTTCGGAGGCACCCAACTCGAGCTGTAACTACTGCACGCGTGTCCTTACAATTTATTTATTTAATTTGCCTTGATTTGGCTCCGAACTTTTCAGCGGGAACCTAGGGTCGGACCCTGCTCGAGTTCTAATTACTGCACGTGCATCGCTAAAATTTACACCCAGGGTGAAGAGGACCAACGGAACGTCGCTGGATCCACGGGTGGTGATATTTCTTTCTCTCTCTCTCTTTCTCTCTCTCCTCCCCTTTGCCTTTCCCCACCTTTTCTCCCCACTCCGTGGAAAATAAAGTTAAAAGGCTGTACGATATTTGACTGGTTTTAGCGTCTTAATCTCGTCCTTGGGATCGTAATGAACCCCCCCCCCCCCCCCCCCGATATTGGATCGGGACAACCACCCATAACAGTTGTTTTATATTCTGAGAGGTAATTCCTTAAATAGGCCATTGTCTGTCCATATAGACCTACTCCATGTAGCGTTGAGCAGATATTCCTCTGCTAACCTGGTTATTATTAAACTTGTAAAATCTGAATATCCTAAACACTGTCATACAATGGATCATCACCTTTAACTTCCTCATCTTTTGGGGGCCTATGAAGTGTAGGCTAAGATAGTTCAATGCTTATTTTTGTCACGTTAAAAGACCTCCCTCAGCTATTTTTTATATGGTCAGCAGAATGTTGGCTGTGTGACATATGTTGCTGGACTTAATTGGAGCAATGAAGAATTTCATCCTTTTTTCTTGCAGTTATTTGAATTGACAAAGGTCAAGGCATAATGTCTCTATCTATAACTTATTCTTGTACAAATTAGAGAACTTTGATCAGAGGTACATAGAAAGAGAAAGTTTCAGTGCTGTTGAGATGAAGGGTCTACTTGTTTCCTTTGGCAGAGGTTTTGGCATAAAAGATAAATTATTCTTTTGATTCCATTCTCTACTTTGTCCATGGTACAGAACACGTATTGTATGAATATCAATATGCAGAAAAAATGTTCTCTGCATACCAGAAGTTTATCCAAACGCTTGTTTAGAAATGCCAGTGGAAATGTAACAAGATAAGGCATTCTTCGGGAATGGATAATTCTTTGTTTCATTTTCACATCATTATATAAATATCTGAGAGAGATTTTGGAACTGTAATGTTCTAACACTATGAGGACACCCCCCACAGAGAAGGCTGATGGGAACCAGCTGTTCAGCACTACATGACCTATCAGCTTTAAAGTTGTTCAAAACCATAGCATTTCATATGTTCAAATATCTGGCAGGTTGTGGCAGTAGCACCTGTCCCATGCCGAAATTCCTTTTAACTCAGAGAGAAATGCTCAAAATTCACTTGAATTTCAGTAACATTGCCATAGGCTTTTGTCCTCAGGGTCCTGTGAGCAGTGCACATTAGCTTCTGCCTTCATCGTGCTTGGAATGGAGGTGTACTCCATACATTCAGTAATGTCACCACTCTTATTTAAAGACTCCATAATGACATCTGTTCCATGTAGAGTGAGCAAACCTTGGCAGTTGTCATCAGGGGCGTCCCCGCTGATGGGTGGGTTGTTGGGTCTGCAAGCTAGCTGATGGTGAGTTCGAGTCCACACACGTGGCTTACTTTCTTTTATCCTTCTGGGCTTAGTTCATTATCCAAAGTGTTGCTCTGGCTGTTCTGGCTTCTGGACCATTTAACTGGTTTCTTAAAGTAGCCAGTTCACCATCTTCATGATATTTATCCACTCCTAGAGAATATAAGAGAACACACTGACGACTTCATCACACTGTTCACAGAGATCAAATATCATTCATTTTCCCAGGTCTTCGGGAAAGTTATTGTTGACCATTCAGTGTATAAGTAAGATTTCCCCCCACCCCCAGGCACCTGTGTTTATGTCAGTGAGTGCATACTACCCCTTGAACATAATGGCGAGTGCAATGCAAATATGACTCTTGAGATCCTGCCATTCCTGGCTTAAGGTTGCTCACACTCCACTTTCAACAGGCTGGATTGCTTTTTTGCTTGTCTAAGACTCATCATACATTGTGTAGGACCTGAGTATGTTCCTTAACTGGATTAGATTGTCCTCTACCTTTTCTGCCTCCTTCTTCCCCACCATCAGCAAGTAGCTAAAATACAGATGCTGCAGCTAACCTCCCTGGATCAGGTTAAAATTGGTCTGATTTTGTATGTCATATGTCCTGTCAAGATAACACTTGAATATGTGAGAAAATATTCTGCTCCCCGACTTGGTGGTCCAGGCCTATCCAAGCCTTATATTTTGGCTCAGATTTAACGCTATGTAACTGGTCTTGAACAAAGCGTAAGGAAGCTAATGGAGGATATCCAAATCATGTTCTGAAGGTGCCAGTCTTTCTCTGTGGACAACAGAGGCAACTTAGGTGTTTCAGTTAAGTACCAATTGTTAGGTGGGAAGGAGTCAAGCTCTGGCGTCCTTTGAAACAAGTATCTATGAATGCATGTGGCTAGGAGAGAAGAAAATAAGGAGACTGAGTATGTATTTGCTTGAATGTTGTGATCTGACATTACATAAATTGCACAAATCCTTAGATAAAAGAGAATTGGGGGAAATTGCTGAAGTCACGCTCTAAGGAAACACCCTTTATTGTACTATTTTGCAGTCTCTCTGTACATTTTTGAGTCTACAAAATCCACAAACCCTGCAGGCTTTAAACCCCTTAATGTCACCGAATTAGGAATAATTTTGTTATCCATTATGGATGAACATGTATAATAGGAGATTTATAAAAATGAACAGTAAAAGCAAGATAAAGGCATAGAAACTACTAATTCATGACTCAAATGATGACCCAGAGAAGAGAAACTTTTAACAATACAGTCATCTGGTATACTCCCCATTAGATCGAAAGTAAATTCATGGCAGAGTGAAAGCATCAGTAAGGTAGTTGAAATCTCTCATTTCTTCTTACATAATGCTTACTGCTGCTGTTAAAATAAGGTTCTTTCTGTGCAGAGGAGAGAGACTTGCAGCAAAGCAAAACTCATTTTGTGTATGACCTTTAAAAGTCATCAGTTTCAGATGATCACATACAACGTAGTCCCCTTTTCAGGTAGTAATGAACTGTCTGCTCTAATACTTTCAGGTAAAGCGGCAGTCAAAGTTATAAATGTGGAGAAAATAAGCTCCCAGGCTTATCTTGTTGGCTTCATCTTTTAAACGCAATCAGACCTACACAACAAACCAACTTAATACAGCCCCAGAATAAAGTTATCAAGGTACCAGAAACAGAATGCCTAGCATTTTTCATTTAAATAAATGTTTGGCAAAACTTAACTTGTAAGTACATCAGAGAGTGATAAATTCTCTTTATACTTGGCACTGACTAGAGAAAAGATTTTAAATTTTAAAAGTGCTGTGCTATAGCCGGTTACTTTCTAAGAATATCAATATTAGAAAAGAATAAACTAATCCAGCATTTGTATGACTAAAGAAGAAAACTTGGTGTAAAATACAGTACAGCATGTTTTCAATTAAAGAAAACATCAGTTTTTAAACTCTTCCTGAAAATGCACAAAAAGGTGTTTTGGTCTATGTCACTTTGAAGAAAACCTTGCTAATGTTGTTTGACTTGCTTTCAAAATACAGTGCACACACTAGTGTAGGGAAAACGTTTCTGCCAGTGCAGAATATTATAATGAAAAGAGTCAGTCAATAAAAGTACTGCAAGGGAAGAAAAATGATTTTAGAAAAATACGAGGTTGGGAACAAGTGCTTAAATTATTTACAGTGTTCCTGAGGGTTTAGAGAGATATATGTTTACCTATTTTCCTCCTATGTGTCTTTGCAGATAAACTGAAGTTGAATTGTTTCAGTATATCGTAATAGATTCAAGGAGCACTAAGACTAACCTATAGGATGCAAACAGGTGCACAGGATTGCAAACAATTGTTATAAACTGCTGTTACGTCTGACAGCCATAAAAGTGAGAAATCTCTAGCCAGCTCTGATTAAAGCCTTGTTAAAATAAATTTTAAAAAACTACTGTGTATTTTCTATAACCAATTATTTAATCTGCTTCATGCTATTTTATGAGGATGGTCATTTTAAGCTATTTTTTTTTGTCTAAAGATGTAATTTAAAACATTACTTGCAGATCTAAACTGATAATGTGGTTCACTATACATTAAAATTTTCTGTTGAGTTAATTCATGATTTCTCATAGTTGTAAACACAAAATGATAACAGTTAATGAAACTGTTCAACATCTGTGTGTGGCCCAATACTTATCCTAACTTACTAATACTTAATATTGTCTGTGTTCAGTGTGTATGTTTAATGAAGTTGGGGTACCTAGAAAAACAGTTTCATTTCCTGTATAACCACAATTCATTAAATGATCAATAGCTAGACTGTGCATGAGGCAGGATTCCTCTGTGAAGAAAGCACAAGAGTATGTGAATAAAAAAAGCACTGAAAAGCTGGGCTGCACAGTGTTTCCTAACTATAACATTTTATGAATATTTATCCTTACACCAGGAAGAATATTAAGTCATTTTTTTTCTTTCCTTCCCTCTCACGCCTGCAAAATCTGATATCGTAGGATATTAAAAAAAAAATGAGAGAGTGTTTGTAACAATTCATAGCTTTTTAGTTCAGTTCCTATAGCAGCAGCTGTAGATTTTATCCTCTTATAGCAGCAGTTGTAGATCTTATCCTCTTAATGGAACATTTAACTCATCTAAAAACTCATAGCACCTGACAAATGTTTACTGAAGATACCCAGGCACAGATGTGGCAGAATTCAGGTAGGAGACGATGTATTAGGGACTACTTTTGCTTAGTCTGGCAGGGCTCTCTTTGTAGCTTGAGTGAGAATTACATATGTAGCCTTTTGATTTTTTTCATTCCTAAAAGGAGGAATATATTGCTTGCTCCCCTCTTAGAATAAAAGAGAGTAATCTAAGTCTATAACAAAATTTTGTGTGAAGTTCTACTGTTATGCTTCAGTGGAAAAAGTGTGGATTTAAAATTCCTATTATTAAATTCAGTGAGTTTTCCCTGGCACCGTGTGGATGATAGATCAGAGATATCTTATCTTAATTTATCTGCTGGCACAAGGTTGAGATCCATGCAATGGTCTCCTGCAGCATTGTGTAGCCTTGGGAGAACAAGATATGTAATTAGAAACTCTGGAGGTTTTAGGTATTCTGTAAGAGTTCTAGTGTAAAAGGAATTTCTCTTACTCCAGTATTAGTCTCAGTATTATGTTTCAAGTCTCTGTTCAAGTCCTGTGCCGTTATTAGGACCACTGGCTAGGATCTGGCTAGGAGAAAAAGAAAACCCTTCACTGAAGACAGAACTCCCTACTCTTTTCTGGAGTTATTCTTACTTTTTTTCCCCCCCTTGTAAGTAAATGAATAATCTGAGGTAGAGATCAAGCATGCATTATATCAGCCTGAATGATTAGTTTGCCAGATTTAAATTAGTTGGAAGCAGGATGGTGTTTATAATGGAGTATGGTCACCATATGTACATTAAGAAAACAAAAAAATACAATATGATTACAGCATACTGCTCCATTTGAAGTGACTACTATAATCTTGGAGTTCATGTAGGAAAAAGAAGCACGAGGAACCTTCTAGATTGCTATACCAGATAACCACAGATTGTATTCCTTTTATTAAATATCTTCATATTGACATTGTGAAGTTTATTTCTGCTGTATGAGACACAACTGTCTCCAGCAGAACCCTGTCCTGTCTCCTACCTTCCAAGCTTTTTAATTTTTTTCTTATTTCCAGCCTAAAATTATACACTGTTAATGCATACCCATTTATTCTGGTGCCTTGTCCTTTATTTTAAATAGCTATTCTCACTTCCTGATATATATTCCTTGATATATTTATAGAGAGCAATCAGGTCTTCTGGAATTAGTACTTTTAAAATAGATATCACACTAATTGCTTTCTTTTTTCATGCAAATCTTATGGGTTTGAGGTCCTTCTCTAGCCTGGACTACTACTAGAGAATTTCTGTCTTTGTTTGCAGGGGTTTCACTGTTTTTCTGATCCTTTACCGTGTAGAATCAGATATTCAAGGGGATATAGGCAGAAAAAAGGGGGTATGGATATTCTGACCTGTGTAGCCTAAGGTTAGGTAGTTATCTACCTATTATTCCCATAATCTTGTGGTTTTATGATGGGTCCTTCATGAAAGCTTCCACTTTCTTTTGCCTCTATCTTTCTTTAGTATTTGAGGAAATAGTTTGTTTTTCCAAATGCTGAGCTAACTCTGAACACCTTTATTAAAACTAATTCTTTTTTTAAAAGGGAAGCAATAATGTAGGCTTCATTTCTTACAATTACAGTTTACAAAAGACATTAGATAAGTAAACAGAATCAGACAAAACACATCAAATTGTATTCCTATATATTTATTAGAATTCCTGTGTCTGCTGGATTTAATTGACTCACCCACCCTTAATTCCTTTCAAAGTCCATGATGCACTTTTCTCTGTTCCAAAAAGAAGCAGGGGACAGTTGGTACTTCGTATCAGTGTTATAACTGGACAACAGCAATCCGATGACACTTTGCTAGCAGAGAGCAGAACTACACATATCAGACCTAAGGGGAATAGAAATGGAGAACAAGCTCTGGGCCAAACTGCCTCTACCACTTTGGAAACCACTTTGCAAGTGTAGCATAAAGGTCTGTCACGGCAGCTGAGGAAGGCTTGGGAGGGGGGCAGATGGTGAATGTTCCCTCTCCCCCCATGAAGTCAATAGACGCATGATGATTGTAGGTGTAACTGCTGTATATTGCCTGGATTCCTCAGCTGCATAAGGAAAGCATATCTGTCTCAATGTGGGAATGACGCTCAAAATAATATGAGAGCATCACTGCTAATAAGCAGCAACATTACAGAGGGTGTTGGAAATCAGCTCCTGCTGGAGCTCTCGGTTCAATTTACCCTCCTAATTCCTCAGGAGGATGTGTGAATAATCTCAGGTATCCAGAGAAAAAGTTCAGAAGGAAACCACAGAAGCACCAACTTGCAAGTGTCCTTTCCCCACATTATATAGGAACAGCTTAGGTAATGATGCCTGCTATTAAAAGAAAGGAGCATGAATTAACAAGACTGCTGTGATCGTATGGTTGGTAAAATTACATTTTATTAAAAACCTGTAACTAAATTGGCCACAGTTATTTCTTCTCTTTGTGAAAGCACTGTTGCCTGTACCCAGGACGATTTGTCTCCGTACTCTTTGTCAAATCTTTGCTTACTGTCTTTTGTTTTCTTTCATGTTTCTTCTAAGCCGAAGGTCAGCTGGGCATATTCGTGTTTAATGTTTCAAAGGATCAGGAGTGTGAAGAAAATTCTGAACTAACTATTGAAGTGAAAAGATGGGTCCATGACAGTACAACAAAGTCAGTAAAGGACTTTGAAAGTAAACAGCTTTCATTAATGCTTAGCATCATTGAACTGCTGACTCCTGGGCACCAAAGGATTAATCATTTTTGATTCTCACAGGAGAAACACAGATTAAGGTGTTGTTGTTGTTGTTGTTGTTGTTGTTTAAGAGGCATTTGTGGTTTACTGCCAGCACTAGCAAAAATTGCACAAGTAGACAAATTGCACCAAGATGGTATGGATGAGTAGTATACTGGCAGTGGTGAGGTATTTTAGCACCCTTGTTGTATTCGGATTCCTCCAGGACTTGCTGCCCACCAGGCACCCATGTACCATGGACATGCAGCGCCTCTGCCCAGGTAGCAGCAGTGGCAGGAACCGTACGTATCTAATGGGACCTGCAGACCTTTTCTCCTATGCTGCACTTGCCTTAGAGGGCCACCAGGAGCCAGTGTCTGTCTTACCCTGCCCTTCCATGGTATTTCATCCTGTCACTATGGCTTTCTCTGTCATCTTATTTCAAGACATTTAACTCTCTGACTTTTCTCTCATTAAAGTCAAAGACTTCATAGGTGTTGCTAGCATGACTTAACTTGAAACCTCAGATAACTGCTTTCTTATCCTTTTCTTATCTGCTTCCTTTCAATTCAAAGAACAAACAAAACAAGACATTACTAGAGGTTTTTGTTAAGATGAAGTGAAAAGTTATCTGAATTTTATTTTCCAAATTTGGGGAGTGTGTGGGGTGGGGGGGGGGAGGGAAAGACATATATATAATGAAAGAAATAGATGGGGGAAGTCTTATGCTTCACTGAGGCTGGTGCTCACATCACACTGCCTAGGGAGTGTCCCTTGTGAGAATCATAGCTGAAGTCTGTGTCAGATTTTGCCCTCAAACTGTGAGAGAATTTTAGGCACAGCTTTGACCTAAAAGTTGTGAGTTGAACTGCTGTATTTTTGTATAATTAAAGGAAATGAGCACATTTAAAGTAATGCAGGCAAAGCTTCTCACATTAAAAAAGGGCATTCTACTGTCCATTTTCTAATTTTAAAAGTATTTTTGATGTATACTGTACAACTTTGTTCATTTGTGCCTTTGGAAAAAACATAGTTGTACAGTATACATCTGAGAAAGCAGCTCAGAATTTGTCAAAACTGTTAGATACTTATTCAGACCAGAATTCCAAACCTGTAAAGTTTACCCATTTTTCATAAGACCTGAACAGTCAAGGTCTTTGCCTGTATTTCTGGAAAAAATTATACAGTGGAACTGACACAAGTGAAACAATAACATAGCAATACCTACAACATTGATGGACATTAAGAATAGTCTATAAATTAAGTATTAATTTATCTTTTCATAGCAAAAGTTTCAGATATTATGACTTTTAAAACTGACCAGCAGCAGAATGTTTAATAGCGCAAAGTAAAGAAGGCATTGGGACATGGTGCTTATTGTTTTATACTCTGTGTATTTTAAGTCTGTAGTTTTCTCATATGTTAAAGTAATCAACTCCACTTGTAATACAAATGTCAAGTACCATATATTAAGGTTAATGTAAATTTTCCCTCTTGCAACATGAAAAATATATTCTGTAAACCTGGAGAAAAGCCACCATATAATACTAAAATGTTTTCAGCAGTTAAGCAGGAAAAAGCTGTCAACAACAACAAGAGTAATGATCATTTAAGCTGCTACAAAAAGATTAGCAACAGCCCTTCCTTGACATGTGCATGTGATTAAGAGTTAATTTTACTGTACATACTGGCAGTCATTATCCTACAAATTCCCATGCACATGAGTACTTATAAGTGGGCAAATAAGATTATTTA